>NC_088418.1:29055181-29390375 GCF_034236695.1 Oncorhynchus nerka
CCATGAAAAACAGCCCCAGACCATTATTCCTCCTCTATCAAACTTTACAGTTGGCACAATGCATTGGGGCATTCTCCTGGCATCCGCCAAACTCAGATTCGTCCGTCGGATTTCCAGATGGAGAAGCGTGATTCATCAGTCCAGAGAACGTGTTTCCACTGCTCCAGTGGCCATGGAAACGCATTTCATGAAGCTCCCAACGAACAGTTATTGTGATGATGTTGCTTCCAGAGGCACTAGTGAGTGTTGCAACCGAGGACAGACCATTTTTACGCGCCACCCGCTTGAGGACTCGACGGTCCCGTTCTGTAAGCTTGTGTGGCCTATTACTTTGCGGCTGAGTCATTGTTGCTCCTAGACGTTTCCACTTCACAATAACAGCACTTATAGTTGACCAGGACAGCTCTAGCTGGGCAGAAACATCCTATGATGGACATGGCCACATTGAAAGTACCTGAGCTCTTCAGTAAAGCCATTCTACTGCCAATGTTTGTGTATGGAGATTGCATGGCTGTGCGCTCAATTTTATACACCTGTCAGCAACGGGTGTGGCTGAAATAGCTGAATCCACACATTTTTGAAGGGATGTCCACATACCTTTTGTATATATTGTGTAATTTATTTTACTGTATTTTATACCATCTATTGCATCTTGCCTATGCTGCTCTGTCACTGAGCATCCATATATTTATATGTATATATTCTTATTCCATTCCTTTACTTAGATTAGTGTGAATTAGGTCATTGTTGTGGAATTGTTAGAATACATGTTAGATATTGCTGCACTGTCGGAACTAGAAGCACAAGCACACGTCCATAGCAATAACATCAACATTTTACAATTATGAAACGCTTACATTGTACATATGTTTGTCCTCTGTGGATGCCTGCCTTTCTTTGTTTGATGAAATCAATACTTTTTAATAAATCTTAATGAAATACAACCACCGACTGTTTTCTTGTTGAGATTTGATTTGCATTCGCGCTGAGGAAGCAGTCAGTGGTTGTACTTGATAAAGGTTTTCTTGAAAAGTAGGCTATGGATTTCAGCAAACAAAGACGTGTAAGGAAGTACCCACGTTTCTTTAATCAACAAGCTCAAAATAGTAGCTAATCGGCCATTCATGTTGAAATTAACTTTAAGGATAATGAAAACATTACATTTCACTTATGAATCGGAACCATATTCGAGGATGTTTATCGCAGTTTAATTTCGATACCACTAGAGGGTAGTAGAGTGAAACCTAGCGTCCACACCAGACAATAAAAGCAAGAGAGAGCTGACAGACGGCAGCTCAGGCTCAACCTCAGCATCCTTTAAGGTGGTGGGCAACCGAGAAATGACTGCGAATTAATTGTCAACAGCCCAGTAACCCGCCCGGGAGAAATATGGATGTATGGCCGCCGAATTTGGAATAGAGATGTAGTTTCAAGGATGTCACCCATCTACATCTCTCGTTTGTTCCTCTTTATTTTTATCTCCGTGGTCTGGGAGACGCGAGCCAAATCTCTTCCAGATCAAGGAGCACTTGGTAAGCTCACGCCATATGGGATGCTGCACAATGAGGGAGGATGGGAGTGGTTGCATTTTTTAAAAATGGCTTTTGTTGACAAATTATTAACGAAATTGCAACCGTTGGTTTGGAAGGATTCTTTGCTAATGATACGAGTCACCGTTTTTCTTAAATTGTATTGTTTATCAATGTGTATGTTGCATCAAATGGATCTTCGGAGCATCCCAATCAAATGAAATAGCTAGTCATGCCGTGAAGCGGGTGTGTTTATAAAAATTGGTAAAATAATCTTTACCTTATCAGCTTTTTGAAGATATGTAAAATCAAATCAAAAACTCGATATAAGCGATCAAATTGTTACAACCTAATTCTCTCTGTCAGGCTATTTGAAGGGCTCATCATGATAAGGGAAAATGTGCCGCTGTAAAACATAGCCAGCATAGTCGAGGAAAATAAATCACAGGCCTAGGTGTTCACATATTTCTCTTGTTAGTTAGGTCCTAAATCGATGTCCCTTTAGCGGCTATGCTAGCCAGGGGTCAATATAGTAATTCATTTAACAGTAACAATGTATCCCGGCCATTCGTGCATTCATAAACTGCTCATGTAGGCCTTGGCAAAGAAAAATACAGGCCTATATAGTATGTAAAGCAGAGTCCCACTCCCAATAAAACAAATCTGCTGTATCTATTCTATTCAGCCCTTCATATTTCATATTGGTTCTGGAATATATTAATTGTATAAATACACCCCCAGCAATGATTTATTTTAGCCTGTGTCCTGAAACACACTAAATTCATTTGTTGAAACAGTAGGGCTCTGTAATGATGGCATGCATGGCAGAAGGAAACACATATGCATGGTAATGCATGCATGTAGCCTGCTATTGGACAGGAACGCTAGAGCTATCAGAATTAAGAATGGCAACATATGTCTATTTAACAGTCGGCCTAGGTCTCATCCTGTAGGCCTACACCCATTCCAGTAGCATTTTTATTTGCCATCTTGAAATACACCTAGTGGAGACTCCTGTATCCACTGAAACCTCCACAGTATAACCCATATCCATGGCATTAGAGAAACAAGATGCGAAACAAAATGTTCTCAGAGGAAACGATCAGTGGGGGGTCCCAAAGTGTCTACTTGGGTGTGAAGCTACACAGCGTTGGATAGGTTTAGAAAGAAAGAATTGTTCCATTTTATCTGTTGCTCGTGTTTATTGTATTGGCTTATTCAACTGAAGACCAAATACTGGACTTTGTCAACAACAATAACACCAGCAGCACACACGTTTACTTCTGCAAGTTAGCAGTCGCGAGTTTGGGACTATCACGGTTCTACCTGCATTTATGTAAAAATGTTGTTTTTGGCTCTAGCTTAGTTCTGTGCAATGTACTCTACCTATCAGAGGTGGCTGGTGGGAGGAGCTATAGGAGGATGGGCTCATTGTAATGGCTGGAATGGAATTAATGGAACGCTATCAAACATATGGAAACCACGTTTTGCTCTCTTCCATTTATTCCATTCCAGCCATTACAACGAGCCCATCCTCCTATAGCTCCTCCCACCAGTCTCCACTGCTACCCATATAGAATTCTAAATACACCAATTCAGGTTGTTAAGTTCAAAAGAATACCATATACAAATGGCTGACACCATTCAAACCAATGACAGTTCGGAACTTTTTAAGCCAATTTATATCAGAATCAACTTTTTGCACATACATCCCAAGCTCTCGCAATTTAAATGTTATTTAACTAGGCAAGTCAGTTAAGAACAAATTCTTATTTAAAATGATGGCCAAACCCGGACGACGGCCAATTGTGCGCCGCCCTATGGGACTCCCAATCACGGCCGGATGTGATACAGCCTGGAGTCGAATCGGGGACTGTAGTGACATTTCTAACACTGAGATGCAGTGCCTTAGACCGCTGCGCCACTCGGGGGCCCAATAGGATGACATAGAAGCTGAATTATGACAGCACCATTGTGCATGTTTGAGATCGACTAGTCAGACTGCACAAAATCACTGGTCTAAAAATCATCCAGCATGCCAAATAACTACTAATTATGTGATCAAGATGATCAATTTCTGCACCTCGCCTCACTCACACTGATCCCCTCAAGCACTGATTGTTTTCATTCCTTTGCAGAGGTCCAGATCAGAGTTCAGGTGTTCGACAACAGTGACCTCTCACCTTTGGCCGGCGCCGCCATAGAGGTTCATGGGAACCGGTCTGTGTTAGCGTCCAGCCAGGCGGGCAGTGATGGCGTGCTTAGGGTGACCTTCCTGTACCACCCGGGGACCTGGGTCATCATTTCAGCGTCCAAACACGACTATGTCACCAACTCCGTCCCCTGGCACGCTAGCCGCATCCCTCGTAAGTGAAAATGTCTATTAGAAATTACTTTTCATTTCAGTTCACGAAAATGTGACAAGACGAAAAGACTATTATGTGACTAAAATGGCCGTGACTAAAACTAAAACATTTTCCAGAGTTTTAGTTGAATGATAACATAAACTAATGAAGAATGAAATTACTAAAATGTGACTAACACCAAAATTCATTTTAATACTAAAACTAAGACTGAAATATAACAAAACTGTTTGACATAGAAACACTGGATTTTAAGGCGGAGTTTTGAAATAATGTGGATTAATGATTAAATCTGGTCCCCTCACATACAATTATCTGTAAGGTCTCTCAGTGATTTTAAAACAGTTAGAGTTTAATGGCTGTGATAGGAGACGACTGAGGATGGATCAACAACATTTTACTGTAGTTATTACTTCATAATACTAACCTAAATGACAGAGTGAAAACAAGGAAGCCTGTATAGAATACAAATATTCCAAAACATGCATCCTGTTTGCAATAAGGCTTTAAAGTAAAACTACAAAAATATGGCAAAGAAATTAACTTTATATCCTGAATACAAAGTGTAATGTTTGGGGCAAATACAACACATCACTGAGCACTACTCTTCATATCTTCCAGCATGGTGGTGGCTGCATCATGTTATGGATATGCTTGTCATCGGCAAGGACTAGGGAGTTTTTTAGGATAAAAAGAAATGGAATAGAGCTAAGCACAGGCAAAATTCTAGAAAACCTGATTCAGTCTGCTTTCCAAGAGACACTGGGGAAAAAATCATCTTTCAGCAGGACAATAACCTAAAATACATGGCCAAATATACACTGGAGTTGCTTACCAAGATGACATTGGTAAGTGATTTAGTTACAGTTTTGACTTAAATCGGCTTGAAAATCAATGGTATAACTGGAAAATGGCAGTCTAGCAAAGATCAACAACCAACTTGACAGAGCTTGAAGAATACAAATAATAATAATGTGCAAATATTATACTACCAAGGTGTGCAAAGCTCTTAGATACTTACCCAGAATGACTCACAGCTGTAATTGCTGCCAAATGTGATTCTAACATGTATTGACTCAGGGGTGTGAATACTTATGTATTTAATTTGCAATATTGTCTAAAAACAAGTTTTCACTTTGTCATTATGGGTGAATTGTGTGTAGATAGGTGAGATCATTTTTAAAAATCCATTTTGAATTCAGGGTGTAACACAACAACATGTGGAATACGTCAAGGGGTATGAATACTTTCTGAAGGCACTGTAATTGGTTTGTATGTGTGGGGCTTTAGCTGAGATTGTTCTTTACAGAGTCAAGTGTATTTGTCCAGGCCTCAATAGTTTCGCTGTCGATAATTCTAATGTTATAACTTCTAATAGTAACTGTATCCACTGGTTAAATGTTTTTAGAATAGTCACACACAAAAAAACACAAAAATAGGTTGGTCTGCCACATCCAGACCCACGCAGAAGTGATCCTATCCTTTTGTTTCTCTGTCTCTCAAAATAGGCTGAATTCCAAATTGGGGCCCCTAGCCGCTTCCCCCTAGGCATTCCTGTAGATCTGAAATGCAGGAGTAGATATAAGAAATTGGCTAGCTAGACTCAGTCGCCCATTAATATTGGTGTTTTTCTCTCTTGCAGTGTATGCATCGGTCAGCTTGTACCTCCTAGTCCAGAGGCCAGGCACCCTCATTCTCTATGATGATGTCATCCAGGTGCTGCATGGATCCCCAGGTAGGCTACAATAACAACCTAAGTGGTATTGCCTAGTTGGTCTTTTTCAGTCTTTCTCTCTAGAACAACATCCAGACTAACTAGGATGATCAATTGAAATGAATAGAAGCCAAACTCTCTTAGGTGGGGGGGACTCATCCTGCCTATACATTTTACATTTGAGTCATTTAGCAGACGCTCTTATTCAGAGCGACTTACAGGAGCAATTAGGATTACGTGCCTTGCTCAAGGGGATATTGATAGATTTTTCACCATGTCGGCTCGGGGATTCGAACCAGCAACCTTTCGGTTACTGTCCCAATGCTCTTAACTGCTAATGGTAAGGGAAACACTGCTTCTTTGTCCTGCTCTCTGCATTACCTTTTCCTCCTAAAGGGGCAGTCTTTACTCAAGACTATTACAGAAATTATGGAAGGAATGTGGTGTTTCAGGTTTGATGCACTATTTGAAATCTGATCAGAGTTCTGAGGCCAATAACAAACATTTATTGTCCAGAATCCACCTCCTTCAAAGAGGGGAGTGAAGGTCCAATTTTCACCTGACTCCTCTCTGTTCTTGCACCCAACGGCCTCCAGAGGTTCTCACGTGACACTCTATTTCCTTCTGCTGTCTCCATAGCAACAACCACAGTGGAGTACTTGGCTGCTGTTTTGTACGAGTCCATTTCCCAAATTCATGACTGCATGTCTCATGTCTCAAACATACAGTACTATTGCCTTAAAGGGGCAATCTGCCGTAGATACAACAACAAAGCGGGCACCCCGCCACTGTTTTTGGTAAACAGCTTAGTGTTGGGGCTAGAGAAATGTTACCTCTCAAATTCATAAACAGAGCTATGGGTGCAAGGACTGACCACCCATGACATCAAAATCATAGTTTTAACCATGTTTTGAGGCTATACAGTTTGTTTTGAGTAGCATGTTTAAAAACAATAACATAAGCTTATATTCTGGGTTCTTATGGGGTACGACAGTTTAACTAAGCCCATGAGGCATTTATAAGTCGTATTCTTCAAGAATCAATGGGTATATATGTACAGTGTATATCATTAATGTAAAAGTAAAAAAAAAAAATGTATATAGCTACTGCAGATTGCCCCTTTCAGTGTTGATAGTGATGTAGTATTTTAACCTACATACTGTAGCTTTTATGTCAAAAAGTCACTGCCAGGCGAGTGCTGTTATGGTTGTACCAGACTTTGTGTCATTTTTCATTAGGCACCAGACAAGAAAAGGGACTGAAACGGTGTGTGTGTGGGGAGGGACTACCAGGATTTGTCCAATATGAAACACCATTTTTTTCTTATTTTTTTCTGTTAAATGCCCTACTGAACATGACCCATATCTCTCGATTGGCATCTGTTACTTCCTTTATAGGTGCACGGAACCAGCCATTGGTCCAGCTCCAGAGAAAGTCCCTTCAGCTGCCAGCTGATTCCAACTACACAGCACTATCGGCTGTGCTGACTACTGCCAGAAGCCAGTATGAGATCGGGGGCTTCCCGTACCTCCTGGGCCTGGAAACCAACAGCACAGGTTGGCTTGGGAGAAAGAACATTTACATTTTAGTTATTTAACAGATGCTCGTATCCAGAGCGACGCACAATAAGTGCCTTCAATAAAGTAGGTAAGATAACTACATATCACGACGATCATTACAAAATCATGATTGGCCCAGCTTGTTTGGTGGTAGTTGATATCAAGGGCATAGTGTTAGGAATGCTTGTTGTTATAGGCTATGGGTGATCAACATATCTCTCTGTTCATCATAAATGCATAGTCACTTTAACCATATCTACATGTACATACTACCTCAATCAGCCTGACTAACCGGTGTCTGTATGTAGCCTCGCTACTTTATATAGCCTGTCTTTTTACTGTTTTATTTCTTTACTTACCTATTGTTCACCTAACACCTTTTTTGCATTATTGGTTAGAGCCTGTAAGTAAGCATTTCACTGTAAAGTCTACAGCTGTTGTATTTGGCGCACGTGACAAACTTTGATTTGATTTAACAATAACATGTACATTACAGGGGCAGAGACAGGATGGACAGACTTAACAGCACTGGCGGTGGTCAGCGTTCAGCTCTTTGACCACGATGGGACCGCCATCCAGGTGTCTGACCCGGTTCACGTCTCCGTACCGCTGCCCTCGGATACTCGCACCAGGATCGCCACCAGCATTCCCGCCTGGCTGTACCAGCCCAAGACGGGTATGTGAAAGCTACTGGGATCATATGTTCCATTTGAAATTCTCATATTCATCCATCAGTCTGTGTTATATCTATAGACACAAACATGATCAATAGGTAATCTGGGATAAAAATGACTCCTTAACCCATAAAGCTGCACTTTGTAGAAATCGCTCCGCCATTTCCTAGGTGCAAAAATTCTAGTAGTTTGCCTAATTTAACAAACATGTAAAGTGTAAAACAAAACAAAACAAACATGTAAAGTGTAGATAACCATTGTACCAGTTAAAACGCTGTGAAATATATTATCCATAACCCAAATGATCGTACAGTATTTTTAGCTGTTTGAAGCTGGTGTAAAAAACAACGTAAAAGACGGATAAAACAAACTTAAGAATGCGAAGCATAAAAATAGCGCCCATAGAACAGATCTACTGACTTGCTTTCAATGAGAATGACAGATCTATAACTCACATATCTATGTGAATTTGGTCAGGTCGCCCAAAAAATTACATATTGCAGCTTTAATCTATATTAAGCATATCCCTGGACTGCATTGAGCATGCTTTTTAGTTCATTAGAAATCTTAAGGGGTCTGCACTTACAGTTTAATGAATGCTTCGGTAATCCCTGGATTATTTAGTTTTAGAGACCAATTTCAGACTACCAAAATGACATATTATTTAACCTTTTTCTAACTAAGCAAGTCCGTTAAGAACAAATTCTTATTTACAATGACGGCCTACACCGGCCAAACCCTAACCAGGACGACACTGGACCAAGTGTGCACCGCCCTATGGGACTCCCAAACACGGCCAGTTGTGATACAGCCTGGAGTCGAACCAGGTTGTCTGTAGTGACACTTCTAGCACTGAGATGCAGTGCCTTAGACTGCGGCGCCACTCGGGAGCATATGTCTGAAAGCTTTTAACTTGTTGCCTACTAAAACATTTATATGTTGGGTGTGTGGATTTTGTTGCAGGTCTGTGGGTCAGGAATGGAACTGGCTACATTAAAAAAGAGGGCACACAACTAATCTGGAACGTGGTCGTTCCTCAGTTGGGGTATTGGGTCGCAGCCTTCCCTTCATCTGCAGGTACTGTAACTGGCTAATCGCCTTGTACTACGTCTTGGACATTTAGTTAGGATCTTAATTTAAGCCAGTTTGCTACAGCAGGAAAATAATCATGCAGCAACTGGAAATATGAATTATTAGGTGGATTATAATTAATGGACATTTTTGTAGTGGTTGATACATTTTTCGTTCGGGTAAATCAAGTCTAAAGTCGAAATGAAAGACTTTAGAAGCTTTTTAAACACTCAAATACACTACAGGTTTGCATTTCCTGCTATGCAGGAAAATTCACAGCAACAAAATAGTGAATAAATTAAGATACTACATCTGTAACGGCATCATCTACAAACTAACCAATTTCATCATGTAATGCTCGTTGAACCCCGGTTGTTTTCTTTCCGCCACAGTGCTTTTGCACACTGCACCACAATATATCGCTCAGATATTTCCCTTTTAGCCCACAAATATACAGTACCAGTAACTAGTCCTCTACTGGACATATTTCTGATTTTCATAGAAAAAATTCAATCCTATTTTAGGCTTTCGAATGTATCCCCAAAAATGTTTTACTTTTACCCCCTACACTCAAATCAAATGTATTTATAAAGCCCTTCTTACATCAGTTGATATCTCAAAGTGCTGCACAGAAACCCAGCCTAAAACCCAAAACAGCAAGCAATGCAGTTGTAGAAGCACGGTGGCTAGGAAAAACTTCCTAGAAAGGCCAAACCTTGGAATAAACATAGAGAGGAACCAGGCTATGAGGGGTTGCCAGTCCTGTTCTGGATGTGTCGGGTGGCGATTATAACAGAACATGGCCAAGATGTTTAAATGTTCATAAATGACCAGCATGGTCAAATAATAATAATCAAAGTAGTTGTGTGCAACAAGTCAGCACCTCAGGAGTAAATGTCAGTTGGCTTTTCATAGCCGATCATTAAGAGTATCTCTACCGCTCCTGCTGTCTCTAGAGAGTTGAAAACAGCAGGTCTGGGACAGGTAGCACGTCCGGTGAACAGGTCAGGGTTCCATAGCCGCAGGCAGAACAGTTGAAACTGGAGCAGCAGCACGGCCAGGTGAACTCGGGACAGCAAGGAGTCATCATGCCAGATAGTCCCGAGGCATGGTCCTAGGGCTCAGGTCCTCCGAGAAAGAGAGAATTAGAGAGCATACTTAAATTCACACAGGACACCGGATAAGACACGAGAAGTCCTCCAAATATAACAGACTGACCCTAACCCCCCGACACACTAACTACTGCAGCATAAATACTGGAGGCTGAGAGAGGAGGGGTCAGGAGACACTGTGGTCCTATCCGATGATACCCCCGGACAGGGCCAAACAGGCATTATATAACCCCACCCACTTTGCCAAAGCACAGCCCCCACACCACTAAAGGGATATCTTCAACCACCAACTTACCATCCTGAGACAAGGCCGAGTATAGCCCACAAATCTTTTTTTTTTTGCCTCATGGCAAAGCTTTGCCATAAGGGTACTGAAACTCAAAGGAAAATCTGATATTTTCAGACCATTTATTTTAAATAAAATATAGTAGAAACAAGCACTCTTTTCATAAGAACATTTGTTCAGGACATATTTGTATTGTACATTAAGCACAATTGTCTCTCCCCTTTCCCCTCCCCCTTGTCCCTCCCCACTATCTCTCTGTCCATATGTCCCATCTGAATCTCTTTATCTATCTCTGTCTCCCCTCCTACCTCGTCTGTGTCTCTATCTCTTTGCCCTCTCCTGTCCTCTCCTGTCACTTTGCCCTCTCCTGTCTATGTCTCTCTGTCATCTCCCTGTCCACTGCTGTCCCTGTCTTTCTGTAACCTGTCTGTCTATATGTCTTAGCTGTCTTTGTCCTCTCCTGTTTGTCTCTCTGTCCTCTCCTGTCTGTCCTCTCTCGTTTCTCTATGTCCTCTCCTGTCTCTGTGTCTGTCTGTCTCTTTTATTATTGGTTTGGAATAGTTATTTCTTCCAGGAATAATTATTGTATACAAGTTGGGCATAAACTAGTATTTCACTGCCTCTCAAACCTGTTCTCACTATCAGGGTATGATCCTTACTGCTCGATTTGGCTCATTTCACCCATAGAATGTCCCTGTGTCCATTGCCTGTGAATGTCAGTGCAGGTCGAACAACTCAGGTTGTTGCAAATATGCACATTTATATAAACCAACCGACTGTGCGGCCGGTGCGGTGGTTATGTTGGAGAGCAGCAATCCGCTGAATAGCAGCCATGCTGTATTATTGTTGCTCTGCTGACCTCTGACAATGGCTTGGCGTTTATAGTGTTCCAGGTGTTTCCAATTTGTACTGGATAAGATTCAGCTTTCGATAAAACGAAGCTTGACAAAATGTTAGAAATGCGTTCCTATACATCCTAAACGTCGTATGATCATTCCCATTCACACGAAATAATTATAAATAGTTTTAGAATGATTTCTTGTGAGGGAAGGCGGAAAACAACCCTAACGGTGCACTTTGGCTGCTCTGGTCTGGATCACTCATGGATGTGAAAAGGTTTTTAAGAGCCACCTAACTAACGAAGGCTCTGGGAAACACCTCGGCTACTGAAGATAACATCATAAATTGGTTCTAACGATGATTTTCAGGCTAGGAAGGCTCTGGGAAACGAGGCCCAGTGCCATATCCCGTTGGGAAATGTTTTGCTCCAAAAATATGACATCCCATGTAGCACATAAACACTATTTGGACTTTGTTAATCACTTGAAGTACTGTGAAGGTGATATTCTCCTACATCAATGCTCTGCCATGCTAAACAACATGTACAGTATGTACCATTCTTCCTGTATAGTGGTGCACTTTCTCCGTTGAACATCTTTGGTGGAATGACACAGGTGTTATGTCCCTTCCCCAATCCCACAAGAAGATGAGCCATGCTACAGTATACTGATCAGACCTGAGTTCAAATACTATTTGTTGTATTTCAAATACTTTCACATACATTTCAAAGTAAGTGTTTGTTTCTTTGTAAATACAAGTGGTTGAATATTGGAATGTATTTTGAATTACACTTGGAAAGTATTGGCATGTATTTGAGACAAGTGTATTTTCAAGTACAAATATTGAAATACTCCATGCATTTGAACCCAGGTCTGATGCTGATGCTCAGTCCCCAGCTGTTTCATTCCAGAAGGTTCCTCCCCTTGTCTTCATTCACACTCCTTCAAAGATGTCACAGGACTGGGGGGAAAAAACACAACATTACATCCTGCATGTCCAAACATGTCCACTGTACAAGTTTCTAACCCCTCTACACAGAGACGATATGATCTGCGGAGTTCAAGGCAATACTCCCATTTCAAGAAGCCGCACCAGACACCAGACATCTTTCTTGGCAAGAGCTCTCAAACTATATGCAAATGATCTCTCTATCACTAAAGACATTCATATGCATGTTTATTGATTTAAATGGTATGCCAATTTGTTGTTTATGACTAATGATTTATTGATGACGCACTGTCCATGTCGTTAGGTTGATCATATGTTTTACTTCTGTTTTATATTGTATGACATCACATGTATGTATGTTGCTGCATATGTACCAAGATGTTCCAAGAAACCTAAACATAAACAAACCACACATGACATATCGAAGTTACAGGGAGAGATACAACTGCTTGTCTGAATTAAATATTCGGTGCATTTGCAAAGTATTCAGACTTTGTTACGTTACAGCCTTCAAAAATGGATGAAAAAAAAAAATCCTCATCAATCTACAAAAAATTCTAAACAGGCCTCCCGGGTGGCGCAGTGGTTAAGGGCGCTGTACTGCAGCGCCAGCTGTGCCATCAGAGTCCCTGGGTTCGCGCCCAGGCTCTGTTGTAACCGGCCGCGACCGGGAGGTCCGTGGGGCGACGCACAATTGGCCTAGCGTCGCCCGGGTTAGGGAGGGCTTGGTCGGTAGGGGTGTCCTTGTCTCATCGCGCACCAGCGACTCCTGTGGCGGGCTGGGCGCAGTGTGCGCTAGCCAAGGTGGCCAGGTGCACAGTTCCTCCAGCGCATTGGTGCGGCTGGCTTCCGGGTTGGATGCGCACTGTGTTAAGAAGCAGTGCGGCTTGGTTGGGTTGTGTATCGGAGGACGCATGACTTTCAACCTTCGTCTCTCCCGAGCCCGTACGGGAGTTGTAGCGATGAGACAAGATAGTAGCTACTACAACAATTGGATACCACAAAATTGGGGAGAAAAAAGGGGTAAAATTAAAATAAATTAATAAATAAAATAAACATTTCTAAACAGAAATACCTTATTTACATAAGTATTCAGACCCTTTGCTATGAGACTCGAAATTGAGCTCAGGTGCATTCTGTTTCCATTGATCATACTGGAATTGTTTCTACAACTTCAATTGATTGGTCATGATTTGGAAAGGCACACACCCGTCAATATGAGGTCCCACAGTTGACAGTGCATGTCAGAGCAACAACCAAGCCATGAGGTCGAAGGAATTGTCCGTAGAGCACAGAGACAGGATTGTGTCAAGTCACTGATCTGGGGAAGGATACAAAAGTTTGGAACGACCAATACTCTTCCTAGGGCTGGCCAAACTGAGGAATCGGGGGAGAAGGGCCTTGGTCAGGGAGGTGACCAAGAACCCTATGATCACTCTGACAGAGCTCCAGAGTTCCTCTGGGGAGATGGGAGAACCTTCCAGAAGGACAACCATCTCTCCAGCACTCCACCAATCAGGTCTTTATGACAAAGTGGCCAGACAGAAGCCACTCCTCATTTAAAATGCAGCCCTCTTGGAGTTTGCCAAAAGGCACCTAAAGGACTCTCAGACCATGAGAAACAAGATTATCTGGTCTAATGAAACCAAGATTGAACTCTGGTCTGAATGCTAAGCATCACGGCTGGAGGAAACCTGGCACCATCCCTACGGTGATCCGTGGTGGTGGCAGCATTATGCTGTGGGGTTGTTTTTCAGCTGCAGGGACTGGAAGACTAGTCAGGATCGAGGGAAAGATGAACGGAGCAAAGTACAGAGAGATTCTTGATGAAAACCTGCTCCAGAGCGCTCAGGACCTCAGACTAGGCCGGAGGTTCACCTTCCAACAGGACAACGACCCTAAGCACACAAGCCAAGACAACGCAGGAGTAGTTTTGGGACAGGTCTCTGAATGTCCTTGAGTGACCCAGCATGTCCTTGAGTGGCCCAGCCAGAGCCCGGACTTGAACCCAATGGAACATCTCTGGAGAGACCTGAAAATAGCTGAGCAGCGAAGCTACCCATCCAACCTGACAGAGCTTGAAAGGATCTGCAGAGAAGAATGAGAGAAACTCCCCAAATACAGGTGTACCAAGAAGACTTGAGTCTGTAATTGCTGATAAAGGTACTTCAACAAAGTACTGAGATAAGGGTCTGAATACTTACACTACCGTTCAAAAGTTTGGGTTCACTTAGAAATGTCCTTGTTTTTGAAAGAAAAGCACATTTTTTGTCCATTAAAATGATCAGAAATACAGTGTAGACATTGTTAATGTTGTAAATGACTATTGAGCTGGAAATGGCAGATTTTTAAAATTGAATATTTACATTGGCGTACAGATGCCCATTATCAGCAACCATCCCTCCTGTGTTCCAATGGCACATTGTGTTAGCAAATCCAAGTTTATCATTTTAAAAGTCTAATTGATCATTAGAAAACCCTTTTGCAAATATGTTAGCAAAGCTGAAAACTGATAAAAGAAGAAATAAAACTGGCCTTCATTAGACTAGTTGAGTGTCTGGAGCATCATCATTTGTGGGTTTGATTACAGGCTCAAAATGAAAAAACGATTTAATCAATGTATAAGGCTGTAACGTTACAGAGGGTGGAAAAAGTCAAGGGGTCTGAATATATTCCCGAATGCACTGTAATCCCTTTAGTTGTAAGTAGGCTTCTGCTTGAATCATGGTTCAAATACATTATGTAAAATACTATAATATTACTGGTGTGCTTGATTTAGCTTGGAATTGGCACTTTTGGGACTACTCCACTGTTTCCATTGTACCAGGCAAAGTAAATCAAGCACCGTTCCAGTATTTTAAAGTATTTGACCCAGGTCTGCTCTGCTTTTTCTTCCACTCAGGCGTAATCCTGGGTTTCAGGTGCCCTTGATTTAGCATGGAGTTTGCACTTTTGGAACTACTCTATTGGTTACATTTTATCAGGCAAACTAAATCAAGTGCAGCTCCAGTATCTGACCCAGGCCTGCTCCTATGGGCTTTGTCTTTCATGCAGGCGTGGGTCTGGGCGGTCACTCGGGCCTGAGAGACATCACCACCTACCACACCCTGTTCCTGCTCTCCATCCTGGGTTCACTGGCCCTGCTGGTGCTCATCCTGCTCTGTGTGCTGCTCTACTACTGCAGGTGTGGAGCACGTAGACATACAGTGGGGCAAAAAAGTATTTAGTCAGCCACCAATTGTGCAAGTTCTCCCACTTAAAAAGATGAGAGAGGCCTTTAATTTCCATCATAGGTACACTTCAACTATGACAGACAAAATGAGAAAACAAATCCAGAAAATCACATTGTAGGATTTTTAATGAATTTATTTGCAAAATATGGTGGAAAATAAGTATTTGGTCAATAACAAAAGTTTCTCAATACTTTGTTATATACCCTTTGTTGGCAATGACAGAGGTCAAACGTTTTCTGTAAGTCTTCACAAGGTTTTCACACACTGTTGCTGGTATTTTGGCCCATTCCTCCATGCAGATCTCCTCTAGAGCAGTGTTGTTTTGGGGCTGTTGCTGGGCAACACGGACTTTCAACTCCCTCCAAAGATTTTCTATGGGGTTGAGATCTGGAGACTGGCTAGGCCACTCCAGGACCTTGAAATGCTTCTTACGAAGCCACTCCTTCGTTGCCCGGGCGGTGTGTTTGGGATCATTGTCATGCTGAAAGACCCAGCCACGTTTCATCTTCAATGCCCTTGCTGATCGAAGGAGGTTTTCACTCAAAATCTCACGATACATGGCCCCATTCATTCTTTCCTTTACACGGATCAGTCGTCCTGGTCCCTTTGCAGAAAAACTGCCCCAAAACTGTTTCCACCCCCATGCTTCACAGTAGGTATGGTGTTCTTTGGATGCAACTCAGCATTCTTTGTCCTCCAAACACGACGAGTTGAGTTTTTACCAAAAAGTTATATTTTGGTTTCATCTGACCATATGACATTCTCCCAATCTTCTTCTGGATCACCCAAATGCTCTCTAGCAAACTTCAGACGGTCCTGGACATGTACTGGCTTAAGCAGGGGGATACGTCTGGCACTGCAGGATTTGAGTCCCTGGCGGCGTAGTGTGTTACTGATGGTAGGCTTGGTTACTTTGGTCCCAGCTCTCTGCAGGTCATTCACTAGGCCCCCCCGTGTGGTTCTGGGATTTTTGCTCACCGTTCTTGTGATCATTTTGACCCCACGGGGTGAGATCTTGCGTGGAGCCCCAGATCGAGGAAGATTATCAGTGGTCTTGTATGTCTTCCATTTCCTAATAATTGCTTCCACAGTTGATTTCTTCAAACCAAGCTGCTTACCTATTGCAGATTCAGTCTTCCCAGCCTGGTGCAGGTCTACAATTTTGTTTCTGGTGTCCTTTGACAGCTCTTTGGTCTTGGCCATAGTGGAGTTTGGAGTATGACTGTTTGAGGTTGTGGACAGGTGTCTTTTATACTGATAACAAGTTCAAACAGGTGCCATTAATTACAGGTAACGAGTGGAGGACAGAGGAGCCTCTTAAAGAAGAAGTTACAGGTCTGTGAGAGCCAGAAATCTTGCTTGTTTGTAGGTGACCAAATACTTATTTTCCACCATAATTTGCTAATAAATTCATTACAAATCCTACAATGTGATTTTCTGGATTTAAAAAAATAATTTTGTCTGTCATAGTTGAAGTGTACCTATGATGAAAATTACAGGCCTCTCATCTTTTTAAGTGGGAGAACTTGCACAATTGGTGGCTGACTAAATACTTTTTTGCCCCACTGTAGGTCTCACTTCTAATGGGATTCTACATTATGAACATGTGTTAGGAACAAACAACAGAATAATACATTTTTTGTTTATTTTTGTCTGGGGTTTTGTTTGTTTTGTCAGAGTTTTTTAGTTTTATCTGACTTTTTTGTTTTGTTCTTTTTCCAGACGGAAATGTCTAAAACCACGGCGACAACAGGGAAAGTCACACACTGCTCTGAACAGCTCCAAGCGCGACCAGGGCACCTCCACTTCCCGCCTCAATCTCATCTGTGGCGGCCATGTTGAATCCGGTCCATCCAATGATGCCAACAAATCTGACCCATCCCCCTCACGAGACTACCAGAGCTCGCGGGAGGAGTTCGCCAAGCACGTCCCCGCCCACAAGCTGCGGCATTCGAAGGCGAAAGGAGCCTCGGGACCTCAGAGGGGCGAGAGCTTCCCTATGAAGGTGACCCGCGCCACAGACACCAACAATCTCGACAACCCCCTGCTACTGCAAGAAGACTACTCACGGAACTACAGCCCCATCATGGAGGACGACAAGGACTCGGACTACCACATACGCTGCCACACCGCCAACGACAATCGCGGCTACACCTCAGACGGGGGCTCCCCACCTCGTTTCCTGTCGGACAAGTCAGACAAGCCTCCCGAGTACTCTGCGGCCGCCGCCGACCACCTGGCCCGCCCGACATCGCTCAACACGCAACCGGGCCAGATCATCTTCTGCCACTCCATGGACCAGATGAAGGAAAACATGTACCGAAGCATGGTGCCCACCTTGGTCATACCGGCCCATTACATGCGTATGTCCTCAGACTTCTCCGGGAAGGAACAGCAGCAGGATAAGGAAGGGGGGATGCAGATGGGTGCCGGTCAGTCACACCATCCCCAGCAACAGAGCCAGCACCAGCAGCACCAGCAGCAGGGTGGCTCCCAAGGGGATGACTCGGAGGGTCAAAACTGGAACTCGGACCCATCCCAAGGCCCTGTGCGGATCCCTGTGCTCTTTAACGACTCCACCATGGCACAGATGAATGGCGAGCTGCAGGGCCTGACTGAGAAGAAGCTCCTGGAGCTGGGCATTAAGCAGCACCCACGCGCCTGGTTCATCTCAATGGACGGCCGCGCCAACCACGTGCGCCATTCTTACATCGACGTGAGCAACGACCTCAGCAGCGGCGGAATTGGCGGGGGAGGCGGTGGCCCCAGCTGCAGCACAATCCGAGAAGCCAACCTCGAAGGACCCATGGACAGCACCCAAGACCGCAAGGCTGCGGCAATCCGTAAGGGTAAGGACGAACGGTGGGGAACTGGTGGACGGAAGGGTGGTGGCAGTAAGGGCATGTCCAAGCTGGCATACCAGGAGCACAGCGAGCCCAGCAGCAGCGAGGGCCGCCCAGTGTCGCCCGAGGAGAATTCCCTTACCCCGCTGCTGGACGAGGGGCCCTCGTCGCGGGGCTCCACCGTCCCCCGGAGAGGCCGCAGCCGCATGAACAGCGCACGCAGCAGCAATAGCGAGAACCCTCGCGACTCCATGACTAGCCCAGAGGACGACCTGGACAGCAAGGATGAGAACAAGAAGAGCCCGTGGCAGAAGATCGAAGACCGGCCTCTCATGGTGTTTCCCCCTAAAAAGTTGTAGGCTAACATCTCAGGCTCCACTCATATGGAACATAAGAGTTGGTCCAGTAGTCAGGGCAGTTATACAGCCATTTTGAGACACCTAGAGAAACAATAAAAGGAAGGTGGAGGAGTAGCATTTGACCGAAAGAAGATCCTAGAAAAGCACAAGCCTGCTTGATAATCCGTCAAATGGTACTATTTTAATGACAGCCTCTTTATATGGTTTTTGTGTTTCACATTTATTCGATCACGCCCCTAATTCCCATCATTCTTCTCCATGTCTTTACAAATCCATTTTGAAATCCCTCTCAGTAAATTCAACTCTGAGCCACTGACTTTGGAAATAACCATCTTAACGAAGAAAACCCAAATGGCTATATTTGGAGAGAACTAACCTACAGTATCTTGTTGCGACTGAAATAATTTGCCCAGTATTGTGAATGGACTTCCACATGAGAAAGACAAGTTACTTCAAGGACAGGACTACCCTCTTCTCTCCTGGACTTGTGTACTACACATTTATGAAGGCCAGGGTCAATTCCATTTCAGTTCAGTCAATTCAGGAAGCAAACCGAAATGTGTAATTTACGTTTGCGCCAGGAATTGGCTGAATTAAAATGGTACCAAAACTCTGATATTGGCCCACCTTGAGTTTTAGTGGTTGTAATTCTGTCACTTTGGTCAGCCTGCTTCCTGGACCATAAGGAGATACTGTTTCTCTGTGAAGACATTAGCACACATTATCCCAAAGCGTAAATGTGTGGAGATTATGTGGTTTCTTTCTTTATGGTTTTCTATTTGGAGGATTTTTATGGAATGATAGTTAGTGTAAAATATCTGTTGATCTCCATTTGTCGTGTGTACAATTATGTACTTTAAATGTGAAATGTGCATTACTCCTTCAGGGAAATGTATTTGCAATTCTTTATGTGTTGTAATGATTTATTATAATACTGTAAGCCACTTATCTGAGGTGGGATCTCCTACAATTTTGCACAGATTTGCCATCCTGTTACATGCCACCGGCCATTTTATATTCCACAGGTTTTATTTCGAACTTTTTCTGTTTTTGTGTTTGGAATACCACGGTTGCTATGGGAGATCATGCTGTCTCAATGCATATGATGTAAGCATTTGTAGGCCAATTTCGAAACTGTAGAATAACTGCATTACCTATAATGCTCTACTCAACCATCAAAAAACTTCTCCGTCCATTGGACAACCCCTCTCTTACAATCACCACCGACCTCTGTGACAGTTTTCTGGCCTTCAGGCTATCTACCAACAGCTGCAGTAGTCTCACCCTTCATCTGCCCCCCTCCCACCAGGACTACCTGACTCACAACCAGTGAACAGACGTAATGTCCTCCCTTGTCAATGAAACCACCATTACTGAACTCTTTTCTAAATCCAAAACCAAAGCTCTGTTCACCCAATGCCCACTGTCTTAGTTAAGGCATGCCTCCCTGTTCTCTGCCCCCAGGTGGTCAAGATTGTAAATGCATCCCTTACATCTGGCATTGTTCTTACTCCTTTGAAAACAGTGTCTATAACTCCCATACTGGAGAAACAGGGCCTGGACTCTGAGATCCTCATCAACTACGGGCCTATTTCAAACCTACCCTTCCTCGCCAAGCTGCTTGAGTGGGTGGTAGCGACACAAATCCAACAACACATGGCCTCTCGTGATCTTTTCAAACCCCTCCAGTCGGGCTTCTGGGCTATGCATAGCACTGAAACTTCCTTGATAAAGGTAGTTAACAATCTCATCTGTGCTGCTGATGCTGGGAACATCTCCATCCTCATCCTCCTGGACCTCTTTGCAGAATTTGACACGGTCTGTCATCAGATTTTAACTGACCGCATGGAGAGGCTTCTTGTAGTTTCCGCAACACTCCTTGCCTGGTTCCACTCTTATCTATCTAATAGACAACAGTTTGTCTCCCTTGGCAACTGGAGGTCTGCCCCAGACCCACATAAAATCCAACTCCGCTATGCCACCCTCTGTGGTTGACTGTCTAAAAACTTGGATGAGCAATAACTTTTAAAAACGAAACGACGACAAAACAGAGATCACGCTGATGGGCCCCAACTCCGTCATCATGAAACTGGGTCAATTCAGCATGACAATCAGCGGCTGCACCATCCTCTCCAACTCCACAGTTACATTTGAACCCCACATCCCTAACATCACCAAGTCAGCCTTTATCCACCTCAAAAACATCTCATGATTTAGACCCTCTGTCACTGACATCACAACCCTCATCCATGCCTTTGTTTTATCATGCTGGCCTACTGCAACGCCATTCTCTACGGACTCCCCAACAAAACACTGGGCAAACTTCAAAATTCAGCTGCACGGGTACTCCCACACACCAGATCTTGGGACCACATCACCTCCCACCCTCATCAACCTCCACTGGCTCCCAGTTCAATACAGGATCATATTGCTCATGCTCACCTACAAAGCATTCAATGGACTGGCGCTAACATACCTTACTGACGTCCTGCACCCCTACACTCCCACCTGTTCACAGCGCTCCACTGACACTGGCCTCCTCACCATCCCACGCACCAGGCCCCGCTCCATGGGAGACTGGGTTTTTAGCTGTGCAGCTCCTCAAGTCTGGATCTCCCTCCCTCTCCATGTCAGAACCGGACAATCCATACACATATTCAAGTCCACACTAAATAGACACCTCTTCACACAGGCTTACCCGGATTATCGGCTGCTTTAGCTTTTATCTTCTGTCTAGTTCACTTCCCTGGTTAATCTGTCATCGTGCTTTGTGTTCTCCATGGTTAGTCTGTCCTTACGTTTTAGTGTACTTTTATATACTTAATTATTTTATGATGTGATTTTAATGCTTTTTATCCTGCTGATTCTCGTGTGTATGTAAAGTGACTTTGGGTGTTGTGAAAAGTGCTTAAAATAACATTTATTTTTGTTATTATTATAATGCCCATTGACTGAACATTCCAAATGACTGTGGCAATTATGCATCACAATGCTACCATGGCAATTATGCGTCACAATATGAATTATATTTATATTGTGTAGGGCAGGCCAGTAACTTTTGCAACCAAATCATTGTATTGTACCCCAAAAAATAGGAGAGGGGAATTCCACTTTCACATATATTTTCTAGTTTTTATTTAGACAGATTCAATTGCAAGGGCATATACAGAGGTAACGAGGGGAAAAGTTGGAAGGGTCAACTCGGGGATTGAACCCGGGTCTCTGGCGGGGAGTCGCATATAATATGTCACACAAAGAGTGACATTTTTTCGTGAGCAATTGGCAGTGAGCAAAATAACCATAACATTTTAAATAAACGGGAAGTTGCAAATAGCTTAATAGCAGCATGAATTTCTGCTTTGTAGGTGGGGTTATTGAGTGAACAATTATGTGATGGTTGCAGTCCAAAAATATAGAATTGCATTGAATCAAATGAATCAGATCTATTGATTTACCGCCTGTAGGGCGGCGGTGCCACTGGTGTATTGTATATAGCTATCAAAGGTGACGATAACAATTTGAAATGTCGGTCATGATGCACAACCTTTCCTTTACTTCCAGGGTCTTCATTCATTTGTGTAGTAGTCATACACTTTGCCCAAATTTGAGACATTTCTGCTTTTCTCCTGTGCCATTTGGTTATTTGCTTGCTGTAAATAATATTTAGCTTTGAGAGTCTACCTTTTGGTTGAAGGTTGCATGTATGAAATAAGCAGAAGGCACCAAAAAAAAGGTCATGCAAATCTGTACCACTTTTCTCCTGTAAGTGCCTTTTACATAGGGTTAAGTGACTGGCATGGAGGGCCTTTTCAAAATGCAGTCCAAGAAGGTTTTACATCACGTAAGCTAATCTTGTCAAATGGACAGACACAAACATGGAAGCACACTGCATTTAGTTAAGAACACACATATCTTCCCCGGGGGAGAGCATGCATGCCAAAATTGATCAATGACTCATTTTGTGTTCAATATGTCCTTGTGTTCATAGTTTCTTGTGTCTATCATTTCTCAACAAACGTGGTAGACTAAGTGATTGCTATTTATTGTACAAGTTTGATAAGTGACAAATTCAGAGAACTATATAAGATTGTGTGTGTATATGTACTGTATGTGCATGTAATATGTAGAGTAGAGTGTTTTTAATGGAAAGTCTTTTTTGATAATATCCAGAATGTTGCTGGCACACATGAAGTATATCAAATTCTGTTGCCAAATGTACACACATTTTAGATGAATTTCGCTCTACTCTTAAAATTCACTTCCGGTCTTAAATGTTTACAAGTACAACATACTGGCCAATATGCTCTCACTGTAGATTGCATCACAATTGCCTATGACACTTAACAACTGTGAATCATATTTCCTACAGATGTAAATGAAGAAATGCATAGCTACAGTACAACACAGTCACAAAGAGTTGGTGCAGTACATCTGTAAATGGATGTAATACCATTGAGAGAGATTGTAAAAATAGACAAAAAGTTATTAAAAATGCAACAATGCGAGGGTAAAACATTATTATGTTGCAGTACATTTTTTTTCTCTCTGTTATAAATGGGGAGGACTTTGTTCCGTTTATATTGACAGTAGACTTTTATGAATTTCTTGTTTTTGCTATTTTCAAAGTTGTTCAGAATAATGTTGATTTAAATGTATAGTATGGCTACCCTGACTCTGGATGAACAATTGTATAGCCCTATTCTAATGGATTCCCAGGTCTATTCTTGCCATATTATGTTATTTTTTTTGTACAAGCTGTCTATAACCTTTTCCAATGCAGTAAGACAATGTGATGTCGTGTTTGGTTGGTTACAAAAGGCAAAATAAATGTTCAGAATCTCCCTACCTACTACTAGGCCGGATATGACAGCATCTTGATATTAGTGCAATTGTGAATTTGTTTAGTTTGATACCAGACCTTGAATTGAGCAAAATGACACAAATAGATGCGTTCAAGTTTTTCCCAAAGTATTTTTAAAAGTTTTGTGATATCACAATATTACAAAATCAAAAAACAAACGTACCTGTACACAAGTCTGAGTAATGTCCTGCAAATCTTACTTGTGGTTGTGAATTCAATAAATGTATGTTGGGGTCACCTAATTTCCATCCAATACCCTGATTGCACAAAAACACATTATTGTCACTATTGTGTATAAAGAGCAGCTGTATATTAAAAACATCTTTGGGAGTGGAAGAGGACACAACACGTTGTATATTATTCTATGTGAGAAAAAAAAAAACAGTTTGTAAACTGTAAATCGATTCTGTACATGAGATAAGATAGAAATAAACTTGTTTGCGCTGTCTAACAATTACATTGGTGATGTGATTTTGTGTACATTTTTTATCTCTGTTTGTTCTCATCCGTTCACTTTTTGTCCTTAGCCGCTACTTCCTCTTACAGTGGTGATGCCTTTAACGGATCATTTCTGTAGATCTCACGCCATCCATCCATATCTCTCTCTCTCTCATTGGCATGACGTATTGAAAGCACAATGTTACATTAACAAAAGAGTAATAATTGGACTAGATGAAATGATAATAGCTTTAGAAAATACACATTCTTTGTAACGATTTTCGTTGGTGGAAGGAGTGGACCAAAGCGCAGCGTCGGACGTGTTCATGATACCTTTAATAAACTGAACACTGAATACAAACGAACAAAAGAATAAAGGAAAACCGAAACAGTCCCGTATGGTGAAAACACTGAAACGGAAAATAATCACCCACAACTCAAAATGGGAAAACAGGCTACCTAAGTATGGCTCTCAATCAGAGACAACAATAGACAGCTGCCTCTGATTGAGAACCATACCAGGCCAAACACATAGAAAAAGAAAACCTAGACTTACAACATAGAATACCCACCCACATCACACTCTGACCAAACTAAAAATAGAAACATACTAAGCAATCTACGGTCAGGGCGTGACAGTACCCCCCCAAAGGTGCGGACTCCGACCGCAAAACCTAAACCCATAGGGCAGGGTCTGGGTGGGCATCTGTCCGCGGACTGGGGACCCTTGCAGCGGGCCCCGAATAGACGGGAGACTCCGGCAGCGCCGGACTAGCGGGAGACTCCGGCTATGCTGGAGTGAAGGGCGGCTCCGGGAGCCCCTGACTGACGGGCGGCTACGGCAGCCCCTGACTGACGGGCGTCTCCGACAGCCCCTGACTGACGGGCGGCTACGGCAGCTCCTAACTGACGGGTAGCTCCGGCAGCTCCTGACTGACGGGCGTCTCCGACAGCCCCTGACTGACGGGCGTCTCCGACAGCCCCTGACTGACGGGCGTCTCCGACAGCCCCTGACTGACGGGCAGCTCCGGCAGCTCCTGACTGACGGGCGTCTCCGACAGCCCCTGACTGACGGGCGTCTCCGACAGCCCCTGACTGACGGGCGGCTCCGACAGCCCCTGACTGACGGGCGGCTACGGCAGCTCCTAACTGACGGGTGGCTCCGGCAGCTCCTGACTGACGGGCGGCTCCGGCAGCTCCTGACTGACGGGCGGCTCCGGCAGCTCCTGACAGGAGGGAGGCTCTGGAAGCGCTGGACAGGCGGGAGCACCTGGAGGGAGGAGTCGGAGAGACAGCCTGGTGCGTGGGGCTGCCACAGGAGGCCTGGTGCGTGGAGGAGGCACCGGATGGACCGGACCGTGAAGGCGCACTGGAGGTCTCGAGCACCGAGCCTGCACAACCTGTCCTGGCAGGATACCCCCTGTAGCCTGGCAAGTGCGGCGGGGTGGAACAGACCGCACTGGGCTGTGCTGGCGAACCGGGGACACCGTGCGTAGGGCTGGTGCCATATAACCCGGGCCGAGGAGACGCACTGGAGACCAGATGCGCAGGGGCGGCTTCATTCCTCTTGGCTCGATGCCCACTCTAGCCCGGCCAATACCAGGAGCTGCGATGTAGCGCACCGGGCTATGCGTGCGCACTGGGGACACCGTGCGCCTCACCGCATAATACGGTGCCTGCCCGGTCAACCCCTCACCCCGGTAAGCACGGGAGTTGGCTCAGGTCTCCTATCTGACTTAGCCACACTCCTCGTGTGCCACCCCCAAGACATTTTTGGGGCTTCCTCTCGGGCTTCCTTGCCAGCCGTGTTAACTCCTCATAGTGTCTCCGCTCAGCCTTAGCTGCCTCCAATTCCTCCTGCGGACGGCGATACTCCCCCGCTTGTGCCCAGGGTCCCTTGCGTCCAATATCTCCTCCCATGTCCATTTCTCCAGATATCGCTGCCTCTCGATACCACGCTGCTTGGTCCTTGGTTAGTGGGTGATTCTGTAACGATTTTCGTTGGTGGAAGAAGGAGTAGACCAAAGCGCAGCGTGGTACGTGTTCATGATGCCTTTAATAAACTGAACACGTATACAAACTGAATTTGAATACAAACGAACAAAAGAATAAAGGAAAAACGAAACAGTCCCGTATGGTGAAAACACTGAAACGGAAAATAATCACCCACAACTCAAAATGGGAAAACAGGCTACCTAAGCATGGCTCTCAATCAGAGACAACGATAGACAGCTGCCTCTGATTGAGAACCATACCAGGCCAAACACATAGAAAAAGAAACCTAGACCTACAACATAGAATACCCACCCACATCACACCCTGACCAAACTAAAAAATAGAAACATACGTACAAAGCAATCTACGGTCAGGGCGTGACAATCTTCCATAACTTATTGTCACTACCTGTCCTTCATCATGTGGCAGGATGTGATGTAGTGTGCTGCCAACCTACCACTGTCTATGCCCTCTACAAGTAGGATTGGTAGCTTTTCTTAATCAGCAAGGTTTTTGAAACGTTTTATTATCATTTCAAATTTGTGGAAGTAAGATTCTTAAATTGTTGTGTATTTTGTGCCTTTTATTGGGAAGTGCAGCTCTGTCTCTGTTTCTTCGTGGCGCAGTGATCACACAGCTTTTCTACTTTTGGCAGCCAGCTTTTTCTGTGTCTGCCCTTTTCTATGGCTATAGGGGCTGTGTTCACTGAGTCTGTCCTTTCTCAAATGTTTTTACAACGTTTTGTCATGATGTACTGTCAATTTAAGGACAGATAGCGCTGCATTTTGCTTTGTGTGTGTGTTTTTTTTTACCCAATAGGTGATATGGTTTTGTTTTGATTGGGTTGTCATTTGTTTTATTCTAATTGATTGGATGTTCTGGTCCTGAGGCTTCAGTGTGTTAGTAGAACAGGTTTGTGAACTCAGGCCCAGGACCAGCTGGAATAGGGGACTCTTTGCTCAGCTCTTGGCATTACAGGGCTTGGTAATATAATAGGGGGTCACTGTATTTCAGTGTTTCAAGTTTTAATGTCACATGTACAGTGAATTGCATTTCTGCCAGCTCTAACCTCAACAATGCAGTAATCAATAACAATGTAATACTAAAAATAGCAAAGTAGAACGAAAACATACAATATATAAAAACAAATAAGAGCACGATAAAGTAAGCATACTATATACAGCAGAGGAAGCTGGTGGGAGGCGCTATGGGAGGACAGGCTCATTGTAATGGCAGAAATATATTAAATGGAACGGAGTCAAACTAGTTGTTTCCATGTGTTTGATGTGTTGGTACCATTCCATAGATTTCATTCCAGCCATTACAATGAGCCTGTCCTAAAAATAGTAACCTATTTTTAATATGCAGGGATACTGGATAGATAGAGGTAGATATGTATAGGGGTAAAGTGACTAGGCATCAGGATATATGATAAACAGAGTAGCAGCAGCCTATATGCTGATTGTATGTGTGGGTGTGCGTGTGTGTAGAGTCAGTATAAATGTACTGTACAGTGTATGCATATTATGTGTGTGTGTGTGTGTGTGTGTGTGAGAGAAAATTAGTGAGTGTTTGTATGTGTGTTGGAGTGTCAGTGTGCATAAAGACAATAAGAAAAAAGTCTGTGTAGTCATTTTGTTTGCTATTTAATTAGCAGTCTTATTGCATGGGGATAGAGGTGGTTTAGGAGCCGGTTGGTGTCAGACTTTATGTACCGGTACCGATTGTCGTGCGGAAGCAAAGAGAATAGTCTATGGTTTGGGTGGTTGGTGTCTTTTTTTTTGTGGTTATGTCATTGGGTGAAATCTTGTGCTGGACATAAAGTGCAATTGATTTAATGACACATTTAATTGCTTTTAGTCAAACTTTAATAGGTATTTCAATTTGATATATATTTTTTTAATGGCATGTAATTCCCAGTGTGCTTTATCTCTCAGTTCATTCACTGCCTCATCTAGGGGTCCAGTTGTGCTTATTTTTAAACATAAGTCATTGTAATGTGTACAGTACTCGATGGGGCGGTTTCGCGGACACAGATTAAGCCTACTCCTAGACTAAATTGCACTTTAAAACTGGACTAACTGAAATGGTAAGCAGAATAATCGACAAAGTCTGCAATGCTATATGTGAATTGAAAGACAATTACTTCAAGTTATTTGATGCTACTGCCCAAGCCAACTACAATGTAGATTTCTATGAATATGGGAACTTCCCTGGAGTCATTGGCTGAATAGATGGATGTCATATTCCCATCAAGTATCCCTTTACAACAGATGCTGAGAAGTACAGGAATCGTAAAAACTGGTTCTCAATGAATGTACAAAGGGTGTGCACTCCCAATTTCCAGTTCTCCAACATTGTTGCACGTTGGTAAAGTGCAACTCATGACTCAAGGATTTTCCAAAACTCTATGCTCAGCTTGAAGGAGGACAACATCGTGGAATCATACTTGGTGACAGTGGGTATGCACAGGCCAACTTCTTGTTCACCCTTTATCTTCCTGCAATAGGACCTGAGCAACAACGGTACAACCAAGCTCATTTCCACGCCAGAGGTGTAGTGGAGTGCATGTTTATTGTATGGGAGAGTCGTTTCCAGTGTCTCAGAAACACATTTCAACCAAGAAGATTGTCATAATTGCAACAGCAATGCGTCACAATTACCTCAAACAGCATGGCTGCCCAGATCTTCGCGTTGAAAATGAGGATGACCCATATGTTCCTATGGTTGAGGCAGACAATGATAGAAATGGACTAGCCTCGCAGAGATGTTTTTGCTATGCAGCACTTCTCACAACAAAGAAAGCTCAAGTGATTGACGCAAACAATAGCCATGGATTCTTAACAAAGAGGTTTGATTGAAGCAAACAGCCATGGGTTGGTAATCAAAGAGGTTTCATTCACACATGGAAATATCGTGACCCCGAACTGGTGCTGGTGTGAGAAGAACATTGGTACTGCTGCCGCTTCATGTTTCCCTCCGCCTTCATAGCCGACTCAACAGGAAGGATTTACATCCATACTCTTCTTATAAATACATTAGTTTGTGCTCATGAAATTCCATTGCCAGTTTCTCATGCATGCTCAGCCTCCGTCTTTATCCTCCGGCCTGGGTTAGCGCACAACGTTCCCTCCTGGCTGCTGCAGATGTAGCAAGTGGACCTTCATCCTGTCTTGTCCCCTCCAAGCTATGGTGATCATTTGCCTTTCGAACATTATTACATTGCTTCGTTAGAGAACATTACATACATTTGTATAATGGGAGTGCACGAGATGACTGACAACATTGCATATTCCCTGCAATCTGGGGATGGCACGTGTTGACAGAAGGTGTCCTACCAAATGAGGATTGGAACAGTCCCCAATCTGGTGGTTCATTTCTTTACTATCAAATGAGGAGAGACAAACTTATCACACAAGTCAGAACTTTACTTAAACTAAATCTTTATTAGTGAGAGCTTAGCAATAGCGATGGCTGGTCGACGAATCACCCTCAGGTGCCCCGAGACAAAAGGTATTTTATAGCTAAGATACACCCCTTTCAACCTACATGACGAACAACAGATATATAGAATGGGTCACAAGGTTAAGATCTGTATGAAAGAGACCTATAATTCACAGCAGACAGTATTTGCTGTAAAAACAGTCATCTTTGTGTACAGACCAGGGTCTGACCCTGGGGTCATCTCTCCCCGGTACCATATAGAACAGAAACATTAACTGGAATGCGGTCTCTTTTGGTTTTATCACCCACAAGACAATGTAAATCCTCAGTAGGACACACACACAATAGTTATACGAATACTCTATTCTGTTGCATAAAACAACCATTTGATGCAATAAAAGTATTAGAACATAATCTTGAAATTATCCACCATAACTGTCAAAATGGTCATCGGGGATACCATCCAGGGGTTGCTGGCTATCAATGATCCCGGTCAACAAGTCCCCCAGCTCATCTGTCTCTGGCCTTACTGGGGTCTGCCACCAGTCTTGTTCAGCAGTCTTCTGGCTTGGGGGTAGAAGCTGTTAGGGAGCCTTTTGGTCCTGAACTTGGCACTCCGGTATTGCTTGCCCTGTGGTAGCAGAGAGAGCAGTATCACTTGGGTGACTGGAGTCTTTGACAATTTTTTGTGCTTTCCTCTGACACGCCTAGTATATAGGTCCTGGATGGCAGGAAGCTTGGCCCCAATTGATGTACTGGGCCGTATGCACTACCCTGTAGCGCCTTACGGTCAGATGCCGAGCAGTTAACATATGCAACCGGACAGGATGCTCTCTATGGTGCAGCTGTAAAACTTTTTGAGGATGTGGGGACCAATGCCAATTTTTTTTTGTCTCCTGAGGGGAAAAGGTGTTGTCGTGCCCTCTTCACAACTGTCTTGGTGTGTTTGGACCATGATAGTTTGTTGGTGATGTGGACACCAAGGTACATGAAACTCTGGACCCACTCCACTACAGCCCGTCAATGTGAATGGTGGGCTAGTCGGCCCGTATTTCCCTGTAGTCAACGATCAGCTCCTTTGACTTGCTCACATTGAGGGAGAGGTTGTTGTCCTGGAACCACACTGCTAGGTCTCTGACCGTCTCCCTTTAGGCTGTCTCATTGTTGTCAGTGATCAGGCCTACCACTGTTGTGTCATCATCAAACTTAATGATGGTGTTGGAGTCATGTTTGGCCACGCAGTCATGGATGAAAAGGGAGTACAGGAAGGGACTGAGCACACAACCCTGATAGGCCCCAGTGTTGAGGATCAGCTTTGCAGATGCGTTGTTGCCTACCCTTACTACCTGAGGCGGCCCGTCAGGAAGTCCAGGATCCAATTGCAGAGGGAGGTGTTTAGTCCCAGGGTCCTTAGCTTAGTGATGAGCTTTGTGGGCACTATGGTGTTGAACGCTGAGCTGTAGTCAATGAACAGCATTCTCACACAGATGTTCTGTTTGTCCAGGTGGGAAAGGGCAGTGTGGAGTGCGTTTGAGATTGCGTCATCTGTGGATCTGTTGGGGCGGTATGCGAATTGGAATGGGTCTAGGGTATCCGGGATGATGCTGTTGATGTGAGCCATGACCAGCCTTTCAAAGCACTTCATGGTTACCGACGTGAGTGCTACGGGGCTGTAATCAATTTACAGAAATATTCATTATAAATGTTGAATGAAAATACAAGTGTTATGCATGGAATTAAAGATATACTTCTCCTTAATGCAACCGCTGTGTCAGATTTTTAAAAAGCTTTACGGAAAAAGCAAACCATACAATAATCTGAGTACGGCGCTCAGACAAAAAATACATATATCCGCCATGTTGGAGTCAACAGAAGTCAGAAATAACATTATAAATATTCACTTACCTTTGATGATCTTCATCAGAATGCACTCCCAGGAATCCCAGTTCCACAATAAATGTTTGATTTGTTCAATAATGTCCATCATTTATGTCCAAATAGCTACTTTTGTTAGCGCGTTTGGTAAACAAATCAAAACTCACGAAGCACGTTCACTAGTTGCAGACGAAATGTGAAATGCGCGTGACCAGCGCGTGACTGCTGGCAGACCTCTGACTCATTCCCCTCTCATTCAGCCCCCCTTCATAGTAGAAGCCTCAAACAAGTTTCTAAAGACGGTTGACATCAGGTGGAAGCCTTAGGAAGTGCATGATGACCAATGTCCCACTGTAACTGAGTTGGAAATCGACCAACCTCAGATTTCCCACTTCCTGGTTGGATTTTTTTCCCAGGTTTTTGCCTGCTATATGAGTTCTGTTATACTCACAGACATCATTCAAACAGTTTTAGAAACTTCAGAGTGTTTTCTATCCAAATATACTAATGATATGCATATCTTACCTTCTGGGCCTGAGTAGCAGGCAGTTTACTCTGGGCACCTTATTCATCCAAGCTACTCAATACTGCCCCCAGCCATAAGAAGTTAAAGGTCTTGCTCACATCGGCTACCGAGTGAGTTTTCACACAGTCGTCCGGAACAGCTGGTGCTCTCAGGCAAGATTCTGTGTTGCTTGCCTCGAACCGAGCATAAAAGGCATTTATCTTGTCTGGTAGGCTCGTGTCACTGGGCAGCTCGTGGCTGGGTTTCCCTTTCTAGTCCATAATAGTTTTCAAGCCCTGCCACATCCGACGAGCGTCAGAGCTGGTGTAGTAGGATTCAATCTTAATACTGTATTCACGCTTTGCCTGTTTGATGGTTCGTCTGAGGGCGTAGCAGGATTTTTTATAAATGTCCGAATTGGTGTCCCGCTCCTTGAAAGCGGCAGCTTTAGCATTTAGCTCGATGCGGATGTTGCCGGTAATCCATGGCTTCTGGTTGGGTTATGTACGTACGGTCACTGTGGGGACGACGTCGTTGATGCACTTATTGATGAAGCCGATGACTGAGGTGATATATTCCTCAATGCCATTGGATGAATCCCGGAACATATTCCAGTCTGTGCTAGCAAAACAGTCCTGTAGTGTAGCATCTGCGTCATCTGACCACGTCCGTATTGAGAGAGTCACTGGTACTGCTTGTAAGCATGAATCAGGAGGATATAATTATGGTCAGATTTGCCAAATGGAGGGCGAGGGAGAGCTTTGGATGCATCTCTGTTCGTGGAGTAAAGGTCATCAATTTTTTCCCCTCTGGTTGCACATGGAAAATCCCGACAGCTCTATATTATCTGTGTCGTCGTTCAGCCACGACACGGTAAAACATAAGATATTACAGTTTTTAATAACCCGTTGGTAGGATAATCTTGATCGTAAATCATCCATTTTGTTTTCCAATGATTTCACGTTGACCAATAGAACAGATGGCAGTGGGGGTTTACTCACTCGCCTACAAATTCTCAGAAGGCAGCCCGACCTCCACCCCCTTTTTCTCTGTAATTTCTTCACACAAATGACGGGGATTTGGGCCTGTTCCTGAGAAAGCAGTACAGTATATCCTTCATGTTGGACTTGTTAAAGAAAAAAAATCTTTGTCCAGTTTGAAGTGAGTAATATTTTTTCTGATGTCCAGAAGTTATTTTCGGTCATAAGAGACGGTAGCAGCACCATTATGTACAAAATAAGTAAAAAGGAAGTTACAAACAATGCGAAAAAACGAACAAACTAGAACAGTTGGTTAGAAGCACATAAAACGACAACCATCCCCTCTGGCGCCATTCTGTCACGGGGCTCGTCTGCTACAAATGGTAGTCCAGGCATTATTTTTCTTGTTTTCTGTTGATGACTCATGCTGTTTTTCTCAATAATTGGGTGTTTTTATACAATTCGCTTTCATATGCTTTTTTTCAAATTCACAGAAATGATTTGAATGTTTTCCTTTACCTCTGTCAATTTTTGGTTTAGGTGACTTGCTCCAATTCCACAAAATGCTTATGTTTAAGTGTCCCATCCCTGGTTTTTGAAGCATCCTCAGGTCAGCACCTAGTGCACATCGTTATCTATTTAGGATTCACAAAGATTAACTTTACCTTAGTCTGGGGCTACCTAGTCTAGACCTAATTCATCTGAAGTTAAGCAACATTTTAGAATGCCATTTAAAAAAAAATCTGGATTAATTTAAGTATAATTAGCCTAGTCCTGATTTTAAATTCAACTCAGTACACAAAACCACTCCTATATGTTTGGTACCAGTTGAGAACTTTGGTCTAATTCCCTGAGATATGGATCTTCTCTGGAAATCAGTATTTTGGTGTTTTTGTTTACTACCAGGGCCCAGGTCAGGCAGTACTGCTCTAGGTCCAGGCTCTGCTCTAGGCCATGTGCTGTGGGTGACAGCAGGCACAGGTCATCTGCGAAGAGAAGGCATTTAACCTCTGAATTATTCAGATTAATACCAGTGGCTCAGGATTTTTCTAGAAAAGTGGCCAATTAGTTTATGTAAATGTTGTAGAGCACAGGGCTGACTGAGATTGCAAACCTGGCGATGGACCCGCTCCTGGTTAAAGAATTCTGTTATTTTCTTGCCCATTTTGATGCTGCACCTATTGATTTAATTATGTAATATGTCTTACCCCCTTCACCACTTTCAATAACCTCTCTCTTTCTGGGGGATTTGGTTGGAGCTAGTTTTACAATCTTCTCTACAACGTCCTCTCACTGTCAACTGTTTTTATTTTCAGAAAACTTAAATGTGTAAATATAAATATTTGTATGAACATGACAAGATTCAACAACTGAGACATAAACTGAACAAGTTCCTCAGACGTGTGACAAACAGAAATTGAATAATGTGTCCATTAACAAAATCAAAATCAAAAGTAACAGTCAGTATCTGGTGTCGCCACCAGCTGCATTAAGTACTGCAGTGCATCTCCTCCTCATGGACTGCACCAGATGTGCCAGTTCTTGTTGTAAGATGTTACCCCACTCTTCCACCAAGGCACCTGCAAGTTCCCGGACATTTCTGGGGGGAATGGCCCTAGCCCTCACCCTCCAATCCAACAGTTCCCAGACGTGCTCAATGGGATTGAGATTGCCTGCAATGACAACAAGCTCAGTCCGATGATGCTGTGACACACCGGCCCAGACCATGACGGACCCTCCACCCCCAAATCGATCCCGCTCCAGAGTACCGGACTTGGTGTAACGCTCATTCCTTCGGCGATAAATGCGAATCTGACCATCACCCCTGGTGAGACAAAACCGCGACTCGTCAGTGAAGAGCACTTTTTGCCAGTCCTGTCTGGTCCAACGACGGTTGGTTTGTGCCCATAGGCGATGTTGTTGCCTGTGATGTCTGGTGATGACCTGCCTTACAACAGGCCTACAAGCCCTCAGTCCAGCCTCTCTCAGCCTATTGCGGACAGTCTGAGCACTGATGGAGGGATTGTGCGTTCCTGGTGTAACTCGGGCAGTTGTTGTTGCCATCCTGTACCTGTCCCGCAGTTGTGATGTTCGGATGTACCGATCCTGTTCAGGTGTTGTTACACGTGGTCTGCCACTGCGAGGACGATCAGCTGTTCGTTCTGTCTCCCTGTAGCGCTGTCTTAGGCGTCTCACAGTACGGACATTACAATTTATTGCCATGTCCACATCTGCAGACTTCATGTCTCCTTGCAGCATGCCTAAGGAAAGTTCACTCAGATGAGTAGGGACCCAGGGTATCTTTCTTTTTGTGTTTTTCAGAGTCAGTAGAAAGGCCTCATTAGTGTCCTAAGTTTTCATAACTGTGACCTTAATTGCCTACCGTTTGTAAGCTGTTAGTGTCTTAACGATCGTTCCACAGGTGCATCTTCATTAACTGTTTATGGTTCATTGAACAAGCATGGGAAACAGTGTTTAAACACGTTACAATGAAGATCTGTGAAGTTTTTTTTATTTTTACAAATTATCTTTGAAAGACAAGGTCCTGAAAAAGGGACGTTTCTTTTTTTTCTGAGTTTAGTTCTCATAAGGTTCTCCAACTGTCCAACTAATGAATCGTTTTCGTCACAATTTGATGTACACTGTGACATGGTTTTATTGTATTATTTCAAATTATTGGTATTTCATTCACTTATTATTTTTGTTGTGTCAAAAGTAATCATTTGTATTAATTTCACTACTTTCTGTTCAAAAAGTAAGTGCTTCCGAAAATACGTTTATTTTGAAATGCATGGAAAAAACCGTTGACGCCAGGTCCCACGGTAATCTCGCGATAGACTTGGAACACGGCTTAAATCAAGGAAATAGCGAGGTGGGTAGTTTACTTCATTCATGAACGTTGACATGTTGTCTGTAGTTATTAATATCACGATTATCTATTAAATAATATGTTGATGGTCTTTGAAAATTGCCTGCAATTTACATGTCATGTAAATCGCGCACAATTTGAAACATCGGGGATGGGCTAACGTTAATGCTTGGCTAGCTAGCTAGCTCGCACTGGGAAACAAAACAGTCAGGACAGGCAACGACATCGTTACTAACGTTAGCTAGCGTAGATACTAGCTAGCTAGTCAGGTTCGCTAGCTAGCTTTGCCTGAATTTGCTTTGAGAACCCAGTTATTTTCACCTGTCCGTGTGGTTCTTGTTTGTCGAACTGACAGTCTGTTGTTGTCTTTTCCTGGACACTGACTGCTGGCATATTCAACATATTTATGTTGATTTATGAGCAGGGAGGCACTTTAACGATGTTAGCGGAATGTCTGCCCAAATTAGTCAGATAGCTAGCTAATTACCATGAGCTAGCTAATCAGGGCCATCGTCTCGGTCTGCTCATTTTAAGTTTACTAGCTAGCTACCTATATGTCAGTAAAGTAATGACAAAAGCAAAAGGCTCAGGCCATGTTCAGTGTGAGCTTTTAGCAGGTCACAGGTGCTTTGGTTAAATTGAGCAAAACCATAGGGTGCCTTATTGTAAAATAAGTTGGCATAACTATAACGTTGTCACACATAACTTCCCCCTTGTTGACAATAAGTAGCTTTGTAGTTGGTTATTATATTTGGGAGACCTTAAAACAACTTTGCTAGCTAGTGTTGTTATGCCAAACAACTGTTTTAAACTAAAGTATACAGTGTCAATCTTTCAAACAGTCAATTCCCTATCAGTGTCACTCACAATGTGGTCATATTTATGTCCTTCTCTCAGATGGAGAACTTGCATCTCTCACAGGGATAGTGCAGTCTCCCGTGCTGTCAAAGGATGCCGCTCATCGCCAGGAACACAAAGAACTCTGGGACACGGACTGCCTCTGTAACTTGCAACCCAGCCGGTTGCTGGGTGTTCAGAAGACGAGAGAAAAGATGCCCGTTGTCTTCATTGTCTGTGCCAGATAGTAAAGAGAAGCAGTGCGTCTAACCTCTGTGTTCGACGAACTCCCCAACCACAACGCCTTTAAAACCTAAACACAACACACACAAAAACAACCAAAAAAACTATGAACTTTCTTACAGCCCTCGTGACGTTCGAGAACCTCCATGAGGTCCGGAGGTTGTGTCACTGGGGCCCAGTGATAGCCCTGACAGTCATCGCCGTGTGCTCCTCCATGGCCATATTAGACTCCATTATCTGGTACTGGCCATTGGACACCACGGGAGGGAGCTTCAACTTCATCATGCTCATCAACTGGTCCGTGCTCATTCTCTACAACTACTTCAACGCTATGTTCGTGGGCCCTGGTTACATCCCCCTTGGCTGGAAACCAGTAAGGAGCTAAGCTGAGAAATACATCTTTATTAATAACCCATTATACAGAGACAAGGGAAACGGATCATTTTGCTGCTACACAACAATGTGTTGATGAACAGAGTGGTCACTTAGCCTTATACCCTGGTCCTCCTGGAGAGCCAATTGGGTGCAGCCAGGCGTTTGTTCCAGCCCAGCACTAGGCCTTGATTGGTTCAATCCGGAGTGTTGGTGTTGGGTTAGAACAAAAGCCTGCTCATCCTGTGGGACCAAGGTAGGGATGGGCACGGTTAATTGAATATTCGAATGGACATTAGTGTTATATTATTTGAGTGAGTGTTCATTTTTGGAGAGAACATTTTAACAATGAAAAGCTTTGTCTAAATTAAATAATTCTTGTGGCCATTTTTAATTTTTTAATTTAATAAAATGACAAACCTTTGAATGTAGTTTTTATAACGGTGCGTTGAGCTACTGCTGAGCATTTATCCCTCCAGGCTGCCTTGACATCGGTATGATATATCCCCCACTTCAAATAGCATTACAGGCACTCACCTAATGGACTTTCCATTATACCCGACAAAGACAACCTTTTTGTAACAGAAACACTTCTATCATGGTGAAAATCGAACTTATTTTTCTCTGTTGCTTTTAGCTAAACCACCGGAGGAAAGCAGCATATCCCGTTTACCTCTGTCATGTGTATTTGCGTCATTCTGATTGGTCTAGAGCCAATAGCATTTAAAAAAGAACTACAATTTGTCTATCCGGATATCCGATAGAGTAGAAATTGAATGCATCAGGCCCTTGATGTGTGTTTTCTCCTCTTAAACAGGAGAAGGAAGAAGACACCAAGTACCTTCAGTTCTGCAGAATGTGCCAAGGCTACAAGGCCCCGAGATCCCACCATTGCCGCAAGTGCAACAGGTAGACTTGGCAACCCTGACTCTGTCTTGTCACTGCTACAAATGTGCTCTAGTTGTGCTTCTTTATAGCGTATGCTTACTTTTTTTTTTTTCAGGCAAGTCTCCCCATTGACGTAAATTAATGATTTACTTGAACATTTTATTTGCCCACACTTAGCTCACCTATAATTCGGTCCCAAAATGATTGAATAGCACATGTTGGGCTTTAAAGCAAAAGGGTTTATTCACTTGGACGCAAACCGGACAAAACAGGGAGGGACTAACTGGATCTTGGCCAGTAAGTTGCAAAACATTTTGCTACTGTTTGCTACGGTGTGCACTAATGAATAAACACCAGTATAGTTTAAGCCAATTTACTGAAATGTATGCACCCATCCATTAGTTCTTTATCTCTTAGTAGAGGTCTAAGCCTGAGCTCTACTAACTCACTTCATTATGGGGTGTGCTCAGCTGGGTGAAACAAAGGAGATTGCAGTTAGAGATTAACCACATAGAATGGGCGCTGATTTTTACTACTCATACTTTCTACTAATGCTACGATTCATAATAAGGAAATTGCTCTGTAACATCACATTTCTTCCTGCCAGTGCCATCAGCATGTCAATCATTCAAGCCTGTGTTTCACAATGCTGATATTCCTCCCCTTCCACTTTTTCCTCCGCCTTTCTCCTCTTCCTTCTCGCCTCCACCCCTTTTTTAAGATCCACAATGAAAATAAGTCTGACTTTATTGTTTTTAATCCTCAATTAATTTTTATGTGTGTGTTGTTGTATTCACATGGCTGAGACAAGTTCATATGCTTTTTAAAATTGATAAATCATTTCATTCATTTATTCATCCTCAGGTGTGTGATGAAGATGGATCACCACTGCCCGTGGATCAACAACTGCTGCGGCCACCAGAACCACGCCTACTTCACCAGTTTCCTGCTGTTGGCGCCTCTCGGCTGCTCGCACGCCGCTTTCATCTTCGTCATGACCATGTACACACAGCTCTACGAGAGGGTGAGGAGTCAGTGGCACACTTGCATTTGACCTCTTATCAATTCATCATTGTAGGCTGGTTTCCCAGACCCATAACCTCACCTTATTGCCGACTCATACCATACTGTTTCGTTTGGAGATATTACAGTACTTTTTATGCTTCCAGCAACTATGGTGGATATGTAACCAGGCCAGCACAGGACAATTTGGCTCAGTTTGACTTGACTCAGTAGTGTGAAAAGGGTACCAGATTAAGCCTACTCCTGGACTGAAAAGCATGCTCAATGGAGATTCTAGATTGATAGTGTATTTTCGTCTAGTAGTCTTTGGGTCCTAGAAAAGCTCAATATAAATGCATTCTTATTCATTGTTATTATAGATATCCTTTGGCTGGAGTACCGTGAAGATCGACATGAGCGCCGTCAGACGGTTTCAACCCATCATGCCGTTCAGCGTACCCGCCTTCGCTGCCACTCTCTTTGCCTTAGGGCTGGCACTGGGCACCACCATAGCCGTTGGCATGTTGTTCTTCATACAGGTAACATGCTCATTGGGGCTAATAGAATACTGATGGTAATAGTGTGCCCATTGTCCATATTCAGCTATTTTCCAGGTGCAGGGTAGACCCATATGAATGTCTAGTGGATTCACCTCTAGTAGATGACACTGTATACTTGAGTGTGTATTTAATTAAAGACAATCTCCGGAACTTTGGCGACTACTATGTATTTTTGAAACTTTACTGTCTTACCTCAATTAGCCACGAAATCCCTAGTTTGAACTGTTTTTCTGGAAGCTATGCTGTGCCATTTTCCCTACATATGCCCCCACGTGGGCCAGCCCCCTAGAAATGTAAGTTCTATCCAATGAGCTTCAGCCCCTCGCCATTGGAGTGACAGCTAGCAAGATGCACACACAGCAGATATAGGGAGAGAGAGAGCGATGACATGGTGCACATGTGAAGTAGTAGCAATTTATGGGGATCACTTTTGGCTCGTGAGCGCTACTTTCAGAGCTGCTGGCTAAAAACGATACAAAAATGTCTTTAAGAGATGATGGTAGTACTTTTTGATAGGTGTTACACAGTAGTAACTGTGAGTTGCCCATGTTTCCCTCAAATAATTCCCACCAAACCTTTATTCTTCTCTCCACCCAAGATGAAAGTCATCCTTCGAAACAAGACCTCCGTTGAGGCCTGGATCGAGGAAAAGGTGAGTGTTTGTCATGGAATAAGCAGTTTGATTAGGTTTTGTACAACCACTATACAACCTTACCTTGTTTGAAAATTACAACCTCATTACTCCTCGTCTCCTTTTTTTTTCTGGACAAGTTTTTTTTCACCTGCTAGGCCATAACCTTCATGATCCCTGGTGCGAGTGTGTTTGTCAACAGCCGTGCCACTGTTGTCCAAAAGGCAGGATAATCCAGTAGATCTCAGCTAATCTAATAGACTAGACATCAGTGTTATTCTAGTGGCCTCTTCGCCTGTCAATGGCTTAGTACAGAAGAACTTAGCTAATGTGACACTAGGATTTTAAGATGGTAGGTAAACCCTAAGACAAACATTGGAGCCAGAAAGAACCATGTGAACTCTTTCACTCTCTTTCTGTGTGTGTGTGTGTCTCATTATCAATTACTTTATTTATCTTACTCTTTTGCTCTCCCTCACTCTTTTTCACTCTGTCTCACTCCCTTTCTCTTATCTCTTTCTCTCTTACCTTTTTAAATGTATTTTTGTCTCACTCTGTCATGCTCACTCACTCACTAAATGTTTCTCTCTCATGCTTTCTCTCGTTCCTGGCTCGTTTCTCTTTTTCCCATTCCGTCCCCTCCATCCTCAGGCCAAAGACAGAATTCAGTACTACCAAACGGGGGAAGAGTTTATCTTCCCCTACGACCTGGGCCGGCGCTGGGAGAACTTCAAACAGGTGTTCACCTGGTCAGGGAGCCCAGAGGGCGACGGCATTCAATGGCCCATCCACGCCAAGTGTCACCAGCACACCTTAACCGTAAGCGATAATGATGTTGATGTAATGTTGTCAATTAGCATTAGCAGACATTTTTATCCAATTTTGACTTATATTCAGTTATGCTATTATAAGCATTTTTAAAGAGAACACTAGGTTTGTATTGTCATGTTGTTATGGTGATGTAAAATGGAATCCAATGTGACTGACAGACAGATGTGTGTGTAAATATACAGTGCAAGTCAAAAGTTTGGACACACCAACTCATTCAAGGGTTTTTCTTTATTTTGACTGTTGTCTACATTGTAGAATAATAGTGAAGACATCAAAACTATGAAATAACACATTTTTTTATTTTATTTTTTATTTCACCTTTATTTAACCAGGTAGGCTAGTTGAGAACAAGTTCTCATTTGCAACTGCGACCTGGCCAAGATAAAGCATAGCAGTGTGAACAGACAACACAGAGTTACACATGGAGTAAACAATTAACAAGTCAATAACACAGTAGAAAAAAAGGGGGAGTCTATATACAATGTGTGCAAAAGGCATGAGGAGGTAGGCGAATAATTACAATATTGCAGATTAACACTGGAGTGATAAATGATCAGATGATCATGTACAGGTAGAGATATTGGTGTGCAAAAGAGCAGAAAAGTAAATAAATAAAAACTGTGGGGATGAGGTAGGTGAAAATGGGTGGGCTGTTTACCAATAGATTATGTACAGCTGCAGCGATCGGTTAGCTGCTCAGATAGCAGATGTTTGAAGTTGGTGAGGGAGATAAAAGTCTCCAACTTCAGCGATTTTTTTGGCATTGAAGCTCGTTTGGAGGTTAGATAGCACAGTGTCCAATGACGGGCCGAAAGTATATAGAATGGTGTCGTCTGCGTAGAGGTGGATCAGGGAATCGCCCGCAGCAAGAGCAACATCATTGATATATACAGAGAAAAGAGTCGGCCCGAGAATTGAACCCTGTGGCACCCCCATAGAGACTGCCAGAGGACCGGACAGCATGCCCTCCGATTTGACACACTGAACTCTGTCTGCAAAGTAATTGGTGAACCAGGCAAGGCAGTCATCCGAAAAACCGAGGCTACTGAGTCTGCCGATAAGAATATGGTGATTGACAGAGTCGAAAGCCTTGGCAAGGTCGATGAAGACGGCTGCACAGTACTGTCTTTTATCGATGGCGGTTATGATGTCGTTTAGTACCTTGAGTGTGGCTGAGGTGCACCCGTGACCAGCTCGGAAACCAGATTGCATAGCGGAGAAGGTACGGTGGGATTCGAGATGGTCAGTGACCTGTTTGTTGACTTGGCTTTCGAAGACCTTAGATAGGCAGGGCAGAATGGATATAGGTCTGTAACAGTTTGGGTCCAGGGTGTCTCCCCCTTTGAAGAGGGGGATGACTGCGGCAGCTTTCCAATCCTTGGGGATCTCAGACGATATGAAAGAGAGGTTGAACAGGCTGGTAATAGGGGTTGCGACAATGGCGGCGGATAGTTTCAGAAATAGAGGGTCCAGATTGTCAAGCCCAGCTGGGTCCAGGTTTTGCAGCTCTTTCAGAACATCTGCTATCTGGATTTGGGTAAAGGAGAACCTGGAGAGGCTTGGGCGAGGAGCTGCGGGGGGGCCGGAGCTATTGGCCGAGGTAGGAGTAGCCAGGCGGAAGGCATGGCCAGCCGTTGAGAAATGCTTGTTGAAGTTTTCGATAATCATGGATTTGTCGGTGGTGACCGTGTTCCCTAGCCTCAGTGCAGTGGGCAGCTGGGAGGAGGTGCTCTTGTTCTCCATGGACTTCACAGTGTCCCAGAACTTTTTGGAGTTGGAGCTACAGGATGCAAACTTCTGCCTGAAGAAGCTGGCCTTAGCTTTCCTGACTGACTGCGTGTATTGGTTCCTGACTTCCCTGAACAGTTGCATATCGCAGGGACTGTTCGATGCTATTGCAGTCCGCCACAGGATGTTTTTGTGCTGGTCGAGGGCAGTCAGGTCTGGAGTGAACCAAGGGCTGTATCTGTTCTTAGTTCTGCATTTTTTGAACGGAGCATGCTTATCTAAAATGGTGAGGAAGTTACTCTTAAAGAATGACCAGGCATCCTCAACTGTAGTAACCAAAAAAGTGTTAAACAAATCAAAATATATTTTATATTTGAGACTCGTCATAGTAGCCACCCTTTGCCTTGATGACAGCTTTGCACACTGACTTGTTGGAAAGGTGGCATCCTATGACGTTGCCACGTTGAAAGTCACCGAGCTCTTCAGTAAGGTCATTCTACTGCCAATGTTTGTCTATGGAGATTGCATGGCGGTGTGCTCGATTTTATACACCTATCCGCAATGGGTGTGGCTGAAATAAATATAGATAGATAGATATAATACATTTTGTTGTTGTAAGTATGTGTGTGGTCCATCTGGTAATGAAATCCACCATTCTGGTATTGCTAGCGCCATGCTCCAACCCAACTGAACCATCAGAACATGGGTTGTCACACTTAACAGACTTGAGATGTTTGGCATTTTCAATGATAAACCTTTATCTTGTGTTTGTTTGCTTTCTAGATTGAGCAACTGAAACAAAAAGCTGACAAGCGGGTGAGAAGTGTAAGTAGCTGACCTGTTCCTGTTCAGACAGCAATGGGTAGCATTGGTTCAAAGACACCTCGTATGCATTGATGGATGGTGAAATATTTGCAACCTCATCTACTTAGGTGAATGTTTGTTTGCAGTGTCTTTAGTATTCCAGACAATATGTTATTCTATTTTCCCATTCATTCGGAAAACGTGTATAAACAGTGCATTCGGAAAGTATTCAGACCCCTTCCCCTTTTCCACATTTTGTTACGTTACAGCCTTATTCTAAAATGGATTCAATTAATGTTTTTCCTCATCAATCTAAACACGTTACCCCATAATGACAAAGTGAAAACAGGTTTTTAGAACATTTTTCAAATGTATAAAACAATCTTTAAAAAACGTATTTACATAACTATTCAGACCCTTTGATATGAGACTCAAAATTGAGCTCAGGTGCATCCTGTTTCCATTGATCATCCCTGAGATGTTTCTACAACTTGATTGGAGTTTACCTGTGGGAAATTCAATTGATTGGACATAATTTGGAAAGGCACACACCCGTCTATATAAGGTCCCACAGTTGACAGTGCATGTCAGATCAAAAACCAAGCCATGAGGTCGACGGAATTGTCTGTAGAGCTCTGAGACAGGATTGTGTCAAGGCACAGATCTGGGGAAGGGTATCAAAACATGTCTACAGCATTTGGAACCATCAAGACTCTTCCTAGAGCTAGCCACCCGGCCAAACTGAGCAATCGGAGGAGAAGGCCCTTGTTCAGGGAGGTGACCAAGAACTCGATGGTCACTCTTACAGAGCTTCAGAGTTCCTCTGTGGAGATGAGAGAAATGTTCAGAAGGACAACCATCTCTGCAGCACTCCACCAATCAGGCCTTAATGGTGGAGTGGCCAGACGGAAGCCACTCCTCAGTTAAAGGCACATGACAAACGTTTCGGGTAGCCTTCCACAAGCTTCCCACAATAAATTGGGTGAATTTTGGCCCATTCCTCCTGACCGAGCTGGTGTAACAGAGTCAGGTTTGTTGGCCTCCTTGCTCGCACATGCTTTTTCAGTTCTGCCCACAAATATTCTATAGGATTGAGGTCAGGGCTTTGTGATGGCCACTCCAATACCTTGACTTTGTTGTCCTTAAGCCATTTTGCCACAGATTTGGATGTATGCTTGGACTCATTGTCCATTTGGAAGACCCATTTGCGACCAAGCTTTAACTTCCTGACTGATGTCTTGAGATGTTGCTTCAATATATCCACATAATTTTCCATCCTCATGATGCCATCTATTCTGTGAAGTGCACCAGTCCCTCCTGCAGCAAAGCACCCCCCACAACATGATACTGCCACCAACGTGCTTCACGGTTGGGATGGTGTTTTTCGACTTGCAAGCCTCCCCATTTTCTTCCAAACATAATGATGGTCATTATGGCCAAACAGTTCTATTTATCAGACCAGAGGAGATTTCTCCAAAAGGTTCGATCTTTGTCCCTATGTACAGTTACAAACCGTAGTCTGGCTTTTTTATGGGGCTTTTGGAGCAGTGGCTTCTTCCTTGCTGAGTGGCCTTTCAGGTTATGTCGATATAGGACTCGTTTTACTGTGGATATAGATACTTTTGTGCCTGTTTCCTCCAGCATCTTCACAAGGTCCTTTTGCTGTTGTTTGGAATTGATTTGCACTTTTCACACCATGACGGCTGTGTGGTACCATGGTGTTTATGCTGGCATACTATTATTTGTACAGATAAACGTGGTACCAGGCATTTTGGAAATTGCTCCCAAGGATGAATCAGACTTGTGAAGGTCTATAATTTTTTTCTGAGGTCTTGGCTGATTTCTTTTGATTTTCCTATGATGTTAAGCAAAGAGGCACTGAGTTTGAAGGTAGGCCTTGAAATACATCCACAGGTACACCTCCAATTGACTCAAATTATATCTATTAGCCTATCAGAAGCTTCTAAAGCCATGACATCATTGTCTGGAATTTTCCACGCTGTTTAAAGGCACAGTCAACTTAGTGTATGTAAATTTCTGACCCACTGGAATTGTGATACAGTGAAATAATCTGTCTGTAAACAATTGTTGGAAAAATTACTTGTGTCATGCACAAAGTAGATGTCCTAACCGACTTGCCAAAACTATAGTTTGTTAACAAGACATTTGTGGAGTGGTTGAAACACTTAGGTTGAAGTCATTAAAACTAGTTTATGTAAACTTCCAACTTCAGCTGTAAATGTAATATTTCTGTAGATTAAAAAATATATATATATATAAATGTCTAAAAACCTGTTTTTGCTTTGTCATTATGTGGTATTGTGTGTGGATTGATGAGTATTTTTTTTCCCCCCAATTCATTTTAGAATAAGGCAGTAACGTAACAAAATGTGGACAAAAAGGGAAGGGGTCTGAATAATTTCCGAATGCACTGTACCTTCCAAACGCCGACTACATTGGCATCCCTTTCTGAAGCCACGTCTACATCATATTTCTTTACAAATATGTCACTATAATCCACTTTTAAATGTTGACGTTGGGATGTTATGGTCATGATGGTATAATGACCATATTATATCCTGTGGCTCGGCCAGCAGATTCAGTATCGGGTAGTGGAGGACTACAACGGAGCCTGCTGCCCACTGAGCAAGGGCCTCAACACCTTCTTCAGGACTCCCTGCACCGAGGAGCCCCGCATCGGCCTCCACAAGGGGGAGACCATCCTTGCCACCCGGGGGACCAAGTGAGTTTCTTTTGAGAACTATTCTGCTAGCATTTGGGTGTGGGGGGGATCAGTCTGCAGACTGTTGGGAGGCAAACCGTCTGCAGACTTTGGGGGGGTCTGCAAGTTTATTGCTGGAAACAATCTGCAGTTTGTTTGTGGGGAATGTATTTTCAGGCTTTGGGGGTTCCAATCTGCAGATTTTGAGGCGAACCACTAAAGTGAACTCCATGACCTCCATGGTGATACACACGTCTCTTCTGATTGGGGAAAACTAGTCTGATAGTTACCGTAGTCATGGTATTACTCATTGCCATAGCGATAGTACCATTTGGAAAAGTCCTGAGTGCCTCAATAGAGAAGAGAAATGGCAATATTTTACGCCTTGGGGGTTATTAGCCTGTCTCTATAATTTAGTTATTTTTGAAGTTGGTTCTTACAGGCTCCATTTGCTGCCAGGTATTATGTTCGGGCTATTCCGAGCTTCTTTTTTTCAGCTGAGTGCTTTCCCACATGCCTGCCAGGTTGTCAGTTGATAAATGACTGTACCTGAATGGCCGGAGAATGTCAGAGAACTAATTGATTTCTCAAAATTTTCAGAGAATTTCAGAACCATGAATTATTTTCTGTGCTTCTTCAGATGGTGGATGTATGGGGACAAAGTGCTGGATGACGAGCAGACTAAAGGTATGGCTCCGAACATGGAAGAATACCAGGTTTACTCCAAGCTTTCTCACCTGTGCACATTATTCAGCCATTTTGCAGAAGAGAATGGAAACTTCCAAACAGAGCTGTTACATAATCAAGATTTACTTTCACACACTTTTTTAATGTGTGTGGTTCTGTATTTGCCCTTTTCTGCTTTCATCTTCCAGAGAGAGAAAAAATATAGCAAAGATGCAAGTGAATGACGTGAATCTGGCCCTCCCAACACTGCAGAATGACAATAATTACTGTTACTGTATATTTCTAACGTGATCTCTTTGGTTCTTCCTTCAGCTGGAGCTCGCCTGCGGGGTTGGTTTCCCCGCCGGTGTGTTGAGAAGTGCCATTACGACACAGCAGTGACTAGTGCAATGACCAGTGAGACCAGCAGTGAGGAGAAGAAAGTGAAATAAGTTTATGACATGAAGATTTGCCACAGGGCAGGTAGTGGTATGACGCCCAATTCCTGGAGGTCTGCATTGTCTCTTGTCTTTCTCCTTGGTAATACATAATACCATATGCCACTAAACAGATTATTTTTAATTCAAGCGAAGTACAGTGAGTGATGTGTATGTGATCCCTGTGGAAAGTGAACCCGCTACCTCGGTGCCACCAGCGCCATGCCCTTACCAACTGAGCCACCGAGGTCTTTGTGTGTCTTTCAATGGGTGAATCATAATTGTATTTTTGCGCTCTGGGCTTTGAATACTGTTGAGACTCTCCCCCAGTCGCTCACCAACTAAGGAGTTCACAATCCCGGGGAGTGTTTTGATAGTCAATTACTTGGCAAAGTGACTTTCACCCTTCGTCTGTACTGATCTGGAATCGTAGGATCAATGAGAGCAATATGGTAAATGCTTACGGACTTTTTTCATTCACCTGTCAAAATCACATCAGTGCAGATAAGGAGAGGAAGCCACTTTAGCCTATTGAAATACATCCCTGCTTTCCCAGGTCAAAATCAGATACTAGTTACAAGGAAATATTTTCATTTTAGCAGACACTATAATCCAGAGCGATTTACAGGATCAGTTAGGGTCAAGTGCATTGCTTAAAGGCACTGACAGTTTTCACCTAGTCAGCTCGGCGATTCAAACCAGCGACCTTTGGGTGACTGGCCCAACACTCTGAACCGCCAGGCTACCTGCATACGCCCCTGGCCTCCAGGAGTTTAGTTTGATACCGCTGCCATAGAAAGAGACAACTATAGTCTTAAACAATAGGGATTTCATTTGTTTAGGAGTTGGGCCTTTTACTTGAATCCGCTGTTTTATAATTTTTCCTGATGTCCTTTGCCGATTATACAATTATGCAAATTCCTCTGCCCAGCTTTAACCCAGGGCTTCGTCATGCACTTTCTTCTCTGTATTCTTTGTACAGCCAAAAGAAAATGCTAACTTTTGTTTTAATTTTTTGAATTGTTCTTATTATTTTTGTAAAACACTGTCACCCTCAAAGTGAATAAAAAAATGAAACATGTCCTTCCCTATAACAGCAGAGTGTCAGTTATCTTTGTATTTCACACTCCATCATGAATGACCTTTGACTTTATTGTGTGAAACTGTTATTTTTAGGTATATTTACTGCTGTGTCGTGTGTGTGTGTGTGTGTGTGTGTGTGATGCAAACCTTCAGGGCCCCTAATAATAAAGTGTCTCAGCACAGGTCTAGTATCAGGACCCCTCTGTCCATATAATCTTATACATTATAGTTTGAAAGACAGATCCTAGATCAAGATGTACTTTATTGTCCATTAATTTACAGATAATCGAAATGCGTCTTTAGGCTCACAACCTAACCTTTTAGGACACACGTATACCCGAAGGGGCTGGAAGCAATGAGCCTTATTGCAGGGCCCTTGAAGCAAATCTTTATTGCATCTGCATTGCTTGCTGTTTGAGGTTCAGGCTGGGTTTCTGTATAAGCATTTAGTGACATCTGATGTAAAAAAGGGCTTTATAAATAATACATTTGGGGGTTAAGTGTCTTGCTCAAGGGCACTTGTTGGTATCTAAGATGATGCTAGCTTACTCTGCACCAGATGTCCCTGTCTGAGCTGGGATTCAAACCAGTAACCCTGCAGTGGTTGAGATATTGTTGAACTGGTGACTTGGGCCCGTATTCCCAAAGTGTTTCAGTGTAGGAGTGCTGGAGGGGACGGCAGACTTTAGGAATACGGGCCCAGGTCACCATAATGGCATATCCATTATCAATTACATTTGCAGGGATATTTATTATTGATAAATGGCTCATTTGAGGACCCATAAAAATAGAATTATGTTTCTAGGAATTATATTTATATGGGAGTACCAGCTGCCCTTGAGGTGTATACAGTTCAATGTTGCTTCATTCTGGAGTCAATATAAAAATCATCATTTCATTCCATGGATTCAATGTGAATGTCATTGAGAAATTCTCATTCCGAGCATATTCTTTGATGTAACTTTTTCCACTGTTACAGTAATTATCTGGTGTTTATTAAATGATGTGCTAACAATGGGTACTCTGATAGTGGTGGTGCTTGTTTTAATGAAACAAAAGTAATTACACATTTCCCATGTAAATTCTCTCTTCCATAAAATGTACAGTATTTATCGACTGAAAGGTCAACAGGAAGTGAAGCTGTTGCCCATCGGGCCCTACTTCATCCTCCTTCTACCCCTCAGACCAGTCACTCCATGCTAGCATAGAGACTGTCGATCTGCGGCTGGAAGAGCTTCTTGAGGTCGACCCTCTTGGCCTTCAGCGTAGGAGTGAGAAGGCCGTTCTCTATGCTGAACAACTCTGGGTGCATGTACAGGTCTTTCACCTGCACAACAAATAGAAACAGAGCATTAGGACACAATGGGATTACATTGAGACCACCGGCCATGAGGGTTTTTGTCCTTTGTCCCTAGTCTCCTCTAGTCTTATCCTAATCTAGCCATAACTTTTTCTGCAACCTAGCTGGTCAACATACAATGTGGCTGTTTGCTTAAAAATGTCTAACCAAGACTTCAAACAAAAATGGGCAACAAAGTTTCATGGTTTGGCTCTTCTCAAACCCAATTCACATTGACATCAATCATATTTGTCTGTCTTTGCTCAGTAGTTCCCCACCACCTTTAGCTAGTTCACACAGCAAATCCACAGCATTGACTGTTTCTGAGAAAATCAGCTCAACACATTTAGGATTAACTGCAGTAAAGAGTATACAGTATGTTTAAAGTGGCATGTCGAGTGAAATAAAATCAAGAAGGGCAGGGAGCTTCTGAGTTAATGACAAGATTCATAAAGTGTCTAAGAGTAGGAGTGCTGATCTAGGATCAGTGGTTTTCAAACCTCTCCTCTGGGACCCCTACTCGTTTCACAATTTTGTTGTTGCTCTGAACTAGCTCACCTGATTCAGGTGTGCTAGCTCTGGAATAGCTCAAATGCATGGAACGGCAGGGGGGTGGGGGGGGAGAGAGGAGAGGTCTGAGAACCACTGTTTTTAGATCATCATGAAAAAGATGACATGGACAGGGGGGGATCAGCACACCTACTCTGCGCTTTATGAATACGGGCCCAGGTCTTAATGGGGATCGGTGAAAGCATGTTGAAGAGAAACGCTCACCTGTTCGAATGACTTCAGCCCTGCTTGCCGGCCCAGCTTGACCAGGTCAGCGATAATGGCCTTTTTGATTTTCTGCCGCAGGAAAAAAGGAGAGGTCAAACTCAGGCCATCATTCAGTGGTACGAAATAGATTTGCTTCAGTCAGGAGTGCATTGGAAACATGGTCTTGTGAAGTACTTGGACTGTAGTAGCAGTTTTGTGTTTAGTGGCACCCAATGTATGGACAAGCATTTATACAATATTTGTATGTCCTTTGTATCTGTGCAAATGTATGAAGAACATTATGGACAATCACACTTTTGTTTGATGAATGAATCCCAAGGTCATGTTCATTAGGGCACGCAACGGACAGTGTTTTAAAACATTTTGGAACAGAAAATGAAAATAAGTCTTATTGATTATTATAGGTAGTCCATCTCTGTTTCAGTCCATTTGCTTCCGTTTGGTGGCTAAGTAATGAACACGATGCTGGTGTGTTCAAATATTCTGACAACGTTATTAGTGGAAAGGTTCTGATAGAGCACTCACTTGGCTTTTGCACAGCTCCTCATGAGAACCCTGGACTCCTAGTTTCTGGGCGAAACCTGGCAGGACCTCTGGGTCAGGGACCACAATGGCTACCAAGCTGGCCTAGACACACACACACACACACACACACACACACACACACACACACACACACACACACACACACACACACACACACACACACACACACACACACACACACACACACACACACACACACACACACACACACACACTCTGTCTAAGTATTGTATGCTGCTGAAATGTTTGTGCTTGGCATGTGTGCTTAAATGTGTGTACGTTTTTATGCTGTGCGTGTGTGTTGTACCTGAAGACTGTCTCCATGGACAAACACCTGGGCTACAGGTGCACTGCGGATGTACACGTTCTCTATCCTCTCCGGGGCGATGTACTCTCCCTGAGCCAGCTTGAAGATATTCTTCTTGCGGTCAACGATCTTCAAGACTCCACTCTGCCATCATTTTGATCATTAGTATTTTCAACAAGATATACATTATCCTAACTTGTCAATCGGAAATCGCCAAGGAACTAGATTGTATCTTGAGTAATAGAGTATGTCATCATGATTGTTCATATTATATTGTGAGCCTTATAAACAAAATATGCCTCTAGGATATAAGTATAGAGAGAGAACGAGAAAAGATCATTACTGAGTTACGTAAAAGTGTGTGTGTGCACATATATGTGTGTTTACCAGAGGAGGCTGGTGGGAGGAGCTGTAGGAGAACGGGCTCATTGTAATGGCTGCAATGAATATGTGCAATGGAGTCAAACAAATCAAACACGGAAACCACATGACTCCATTCCATTAATTCCATTCCAGTTGTTACAATGAGACCGTTCTCCTGTAGCTCCTACCACCAGCTTCCTCTGGTAAACAGACATACATATGCACACACACACATTCAGACACACACATGCGTGTGTAATTACTGAAACCTAAGAGCAAGCTTAGACAGGTCCCTAATGGACATGCCATCTGTCTGTGTTGAGAAAGAAAGGGTCCCCTGGAGAAATTAAAAAGGGCCTACATTATGACAGAGCGAATCAATTAACGCAATTATCTTTATCTTACACCCCCCTTCTTTTCTCAGATAATGAACGTCCCATGTTGAGGCTGGTGAGGCCACAGAGTGCAGAGGGAGAGATCGTTAACTAGGCTAATGGCCTTAGGGGGTTAGGACAGGTCCAACATCTGACATCTGTAACATCTGTGACACAGCCCTCACAGGTGATAAAACTGACCCTGGGCCTATGTCAAGTCATGCAGCATTCATGTGCTACTCAGAATTGGGAAGCTCACTATCCAACTGGGAAACTGAGTCTCCTACTCGTATTTCCCACTTGGAAGCTCATTAAGACCAGTTTTTGGCGTCAACAGGTCTGAGTTATGATGCGTTTTGGTGCATAAACTCTCCAAGTTTCAGAGTTACCAATAATTTCGGTAGCACATGAATGCATCATCATTCACTGTTCTATATAGACCGGATTCCGACTTAGGAAATGACGCCTTTCTTATGCACACCTTTCCTATGCCCTTCTGAGTAGTTTGTATTCAGACTTACCTTGTGAAGGTGCATAACGGGCTTTGTAGGAGTGGTTCCCTGGCGTGCACTGAATAAATTGAATTAACCCGCTGAAAACCCTTCTACATGCTGGCCAACAGATTTTTCTCATGGATTTTTCAATTCAGTACATTTATCTTAAACCGTCTCTTTAAATACGCTGTACCTTTTAGTTCTTTTAGACTCAATAGAATATATAGAAAGAACGGGTTCAGAAAATTAGGGATCAATGAAAGAAAGTCATCTAAATATATGCATATTCGTCTGTTTCAGCACCAATTGATAGATTTAAAAAATATTCTGAAAATAATAAAGTATATAAAATATACTTAAAATATGTTCTTAGGCATGACGCATCACAGAGTGCCTGGATACAGCCCTTAGCCGTGGTATATTGGCCATGTACCACAAACCCCAGAGGTGCCTTATTGCTATTATAAACTGGTTACCAACGTAATTAGAGCACTAAAAATAAGTGTTTTGTCAAACCCGCAGTATAAAGTCTGATATACCACGCCTGTCAGCCAATCAGCATTCAGGGCTCGAACCACTCAGTTTATAATTAGGGTTAGGAAAGTATTTATGAATCATATAAAACAGGTTTGGGGAGCCTTTACACACGAAAGAAAGAAAACGGTGAGTTGATTAATGAAAAAAATTGATCCCATGGTAATGTTGGAAGATTGGTGTACATAGAATTATTATCGCCTATTGCCTGCACTAACCATGGAACTGTGTGATGACACAGTCATGGCACAGTGGCTGGTTCAAACTGTTATGGCTTGGTCTGCGCTCCGCTCCATTACAATTGAATTAGCCTACATGTCTTTAAAAAAAAGATCATTATCCACTGTTACTAATGCTCCTCATCAACATTCACATGGCCGTTTACAGAGGAAGCAAATGAAGGTAAACAAAACAATGTAATGCTGTTAATGTACAGTAGGCAATACCACCTGAAGGGATCAAACAGTACATTTGCAGTGCAATATGTGTTGTTATTAGGCCTACTGACAGTCAGTACTGATAGTGGCTAATATTTAGAAATAGGAAACGTGGTAGCTTATAATTACGACATTCAAGAGCGCCCCTCCTTGCAAGTTAAAAGGCCATACAATTTACATTTTTTGTAATGTAACAGCATTTAATAAACATTACTGTAGGAAAGTTGATATGTTTCAGTTTGCTGCCGTGTGACTGGAGTCACATTTGTCTCCAGCGTTTACTAGGTCAAATATATCTAGAACAAGTGTCATTTATATTTACAATTTCCTTTTCCAAATGGATTACTCATTTACCTGGCTCTTATCAATTGCCCTTATCAAGTTGTAAATGACAGTGCATGGAGAATGGTGTTCTTTCTATCTGAAAAAATCCACTTGGAACTGGTTTGTTTGCTAGACGTTATTCATGGTTTCCTTGCGTGTACAGGTGGTGGAATTTTTAAGGAATTACAGTGAGTGTAAAGTACTTGGTATTTTTTGGGGTATCGGTAATTTACTTTACTATTTATATTTTTGACAACTTTTACTTCACTAAATTCTTAAAGACAATGATGTACTTTTTACTCCGTACATTTTCCTTGACTCCCAAAAGTACTTGTTACATTTGAATGCTTAGCAAGACAGGAAAATTGTCTGATTCACACACTTATCAAGAGAACATCCCTGGTCACACCTACAGCCTCTGATCTGGTAGACTCACTCAACACATGATTTGTTTGTTAATTATGTCTGAGTGTTAGAGCATGCCCCTGGCTATCTGTTTGGTTTGGTTTATAAAAGGAATTGTTATTTATTTATACTTGTACTTTTACTTTTGATACTTAAGTATAATTTAGCGATTACATTTACTTTTGATACATAAGTATATTTAAAACCAAATACTTTTAGAATTTAGCTTAAGAAGTATGTTACTGGGCGACTTTCATTTTCTACTTAATTTTCTAATAAGGTATCTTTACTTTTACTCAAGTATGAAAATTACTTTTTCCACCACTGGGGAATTAAGTCAAGATCAGAGACACTAGACACACCTCTGCCACACCTTCAATTATTCTCCACCCAAAAAGCCAGATTCTGACCAGAGTTATTCCCTTTTTATGCACTTTTCTCTCTATGCGTATTCTGACCTTGAACTTAAGTATGTTTGAGTGGCAATCGAATAAATGAAGTGTGTGGCGGATTATATATTTTGATTTGTTTAACATTTTTTTGTTACTATATGATTCCATATTTGTTATTTCATAGCTGTGATGTCTTCACTATTATTCTACACTGTAGAAAATAGTAAAAATAATGGAAACCCTTGAATGAGTAGGTGTGTCCAATTTTTTACTGGTACTGTATAGGTTATAGCCTGTCATGTCTACCCCGCTCCCCCTCTCCAGTGCTCGACGTCTCCATTCTACTCACCACCGGGCCTGGCAACCCTCATTACGCACACCTGCGCTTCGTTATGAGCCACACCTGGACTCCATCACTACCCTGATCACCCACCAGGCAATATTGTTTATGTTTTCCATGTTAGACAGTGCCTTTGGTTTGCATCCATCAATGTTCTTTGTAATTAACTCACTAACTGCACTTGTTTCCTGACTCCCTGCGATTACATTACAGAATCTTGCCTCTCAAAATGGAAGCAGCAGCCAACCGAGACATCTCCCAGATGGTCGACGAACAGGGAGACCTACTTCGCCGGCAGCACAATCAGCTAGCGCAACTAGGGAGGGTGGTGGATGAGGTCCTCTAAGAGGCGTCACCCCCAACGAGCGGAGGATCCTCTACCATGAGTCGAGCCGGCCCATTCAGCAGTCTGCTCTGGTCAGTGATGCCCGTTTTTCCCTTCATGACAAATATGACGAGACTCCATTCAAATATCGTGGCTTCCTTCTCCAGTGCTCCCTCTATTTTGCTCAGCAAACGGGTGCCCCCACTACCGAGCGGTCCAAGGTTGCCAAGGTTATTTCCCTGTTGACAGGGCATGCATTTGGATCGATTACGGCCATCTGGGAGAGGGGAGAAGCTGGGTTCTTATGGGAGGTTCATGGTGCTGTTCAGAGGAGGCTTCGATTATCCACCGGAGGGCAGAGAGGGGGGATGAGCACCTACTCCAACTACGGCAGGAGGACCAGACTGTTGCGGAGTTCGCACTCACCTTTCGTACATTGGCAGCATCCAGCAGATGGAATGAGCCGTCGCTCCACACCTTATTCCGAAGAGGATTTGCGTGAGGAGGTCCAGACAAAGCTGGCATGCCGAGACGACACATCCTCTCATTGGATGCACTCATCACGATGACCATCCGTCTGGATAACCTCCTTCGGGAGCATTGGCACTCCATCGCCTCTCTCCCTCTTTCGTTGACGGATATGAGTTTAAGCCTGACCCCTTGGAGGTAGGGGCTACACGCCTCCCCGCGGCTGAGTGATGCCGCCGGAAACAACTGGGGCTCTGTCCCTATTATGGCCAGGAGGGACACCAGCTTCAACGATGTCCGCTACATACTAACCCGTTCCATCAGGTTTCCGTCTTGGGATATGGGATCAGCCCACAGGGAGTGGTTATGGAGGAGAGGAAGGAAGATGGGTGGTCAGGTCATGCATGGCCAGTCCCAACCACCATAAAGGGACAACAAAGGTTTTTGGGGGTTGCCAACTTTTATTACCGCTTCATCAGGAACTTCAGCTCCATCGCCTCTCAACTCTCTCCTCAAAGGTGTCCCCCCCCGTAAGTCGCTCTGGATAAGAGCGTCTGCTAAATGACTTAAATGTTAAATGTAAATGTAAAGTTGGCGTGGAATCCTGCAGCCGTTGCTGAAACACCCAGACCCCTCGCTGCCCTTTGTGGTGGAGGTGGGCTTGCGGGCCATCCTGTCACAACGTCAAGGTAATCCACAAACTGTATCCATGTGCATGCTACTCTAAACTGTGTCGTCACACAGTTCCATGGTTAGTGCATGCAGGACGCGGATACAGCCTACTATTGTACATTTAATTATTTTTAAATACAAATTTTGTATCTACCAATTGCTGCTGAAAAGATGATGAATATGTATATATTTAGAGGTATTTCTTTCATTTATCCCTAATATTCTGAGTCTGTCAGCTAAAAGTTGCACTGTATTTAACCTCTTCAACCTATGGGGGTGCTATGTCATTATTGGATAAAAAGACGTGCCCGTTTTAAGTGCAATATTTTGTCACGAAAAGATGCTCGACTATGCATATAATTGGCAGCTTTGGAAAGAAAACACTCTGACGTTTTCAAAACTGCAAAGATATTATCTGTGAGTGCCACGGAACTCATGCTACAGGCGAAACCAAGAGGAAACTCAAACAGGAAATGAGCAGAATTTTTGAAGCTCTGTTTTTCTATCGTCTCCTTATATGGCTGTGAATGTGCCGTGAACGAGCTTATGCTCTCTGCCATTCGTCCAAGATGTCTGCAGCATTGTGACGTATTTTTGTAGGCATATCATTGGAAGATTGACCATAAGAGACTACATTTACCAGGGGTCCGCCCGGTGTCCTGTGTCAAAATTATTGCGTAATCTCTAGGTCCATGTGCGTTCCATTTCTTCAGAAGAGAAAGTCACCTGCCACGAAGGATTTATCATCGATAGATATGTGAAAAACACCTTGAGGGTTGATTCTAAACATCGTTTGCCATGTTTCTGTCGATATTATGGAGTTAATTTGGAAAAAAGTTCGCGTTTTAATGACTTAATATATATATATATTTTTTTTTTGTTCTTACCCAAACGTGATGAAGAAAACGGAGCGATTTGTCAACACAAATAATCTTTTTGTAAAAACTGAACATTTGCTATCTAACTGAGAGTCTCCTCATTGAAAACATCTGAAGTTCTTCAAAGTTCTTCAAAGGTAAATTATTTTATTTGAATGTTTTTCTGGTTTTTGTGAAAATGTTGCTTGCTGAATGTCAGGCATAATACTATGCTAGGCTATCAATAGTGTTACACAAATGCTTGTTTTGCAATGGTTGAGAAGCATATTTTTGAAAATCTGAGATGACAGTGTTGTTAACAAAAGGCTAAGCTTGAGAGCAAATACATTTATTTCATTTCATTTGCGATTTTCATGAATAGTTAACGTTGCGTTATGCTAATGAGCTTGCGGATAGATTTACACAATCCTGGATACAGGTTTCTTTCGTAGCTAAACGTGACGCAGAAAACGGAGCGATTTGTCCTAAACAAATAATCTTTTTGTAAAAACTGAACATTTGCTATCTAACTGAGAGTCTCCTCATTGAAAACATCTGTTCTTCAAAGGTAAATGATTTATTTGAATGTTTTTCTGGTTTTTGTGAAAATGTTGCCTGCTGAATGCTAACGCTAAATGCTATGCTAAATGCTACGCTAGCTATCAAAAGTGTTACACAAATGCTTGTTTTGCAATGGTTGAGAAGCATATTTTGAAAATCTGAGATGACAGTGTTGTTAACAAAAATCTAAGCTTGAGAGCTAGTATATTGATTTAATTTCATTTGCGATTTTCATGAATAGTTAACGTTGCGTTATGAGCAATGAGTAATGGTAATGAGCTTGAGGCTGTATTCACGATCCCGGATCCGGGATCGTCGCAACAGGTTAAAGATGGCTTAATATAAATGTACTGAAATTAAAAATCCATGAGATAATCTGTTGGCCAGAACATAGGAGTGTTGTCAGTGGTTAATTACACTTATTCAGCGCATGCAAGGGATCCACACCTACAAAGCCCATTACGCACCTTCATAAGGTAAGTCTGAATACCAACTACAGAGAAGTGCATACTGTAGGAAAGGTGCTATTTCCTAAGTCTGAATCAGGACCAAAGCAAATAGCAGGTGAATAGCACACTATTAGAGTACTCATAGAGAAAAGTGCATAAAAGGGAAATTACAGTACGTTCCATTTATCCTTCACTCCCGTCAGAATCGGGCCCTATGTCAGCCTGCAAAGCCAGTTCTGCTTACAAATAATGACAGTCTTGGGGTCTTGTTTTATAATGTCCTTAGACACAATTGTATGATCCAATCTGTGTATGTCCATGTTTTGGTTCATAACCATTGAACTTGAAAATGTGATTTATTGTTTTTTTTAAATGCATTTATACATTTTTGTAACGGAAATGTTGTATAAAAACGGTGTACATTTTATAAATCAAGACACTGTATGACCTTGTACAACTACGACAATAAAATGGCCCTGCTGATGATGATGCAGACCCCAGTATAGAAATAGTGAAATCTTGACTCAGGTAATTCAATTCAGATGAATTACCGCCCATAACGGTAATCTGCACTGCCCTTTGTCCTGCTTGTAATAATAGAATAGTTGGGTTTGGAAAGTATAACGATGCTGCAGATGACACACAAACTCAGTAATTCACCCCACTGATTGCTTGTCTGGCTTTGAGTTGAATGAACAGGAGAGAGACGGGAAAGCTATTCTACTCGGTCCTGATATGAAACTCCTCTACCACTGTCATGGAAATTGATGTCGGATTGATTGTATGCGGAGATAAATTCAGGTTATTTTATTGTTCCTACGGTTCAGTTTGTATCTACGAGAATCTCACCGGTAGCCATTTGCCAATGTCTCCGGTGTGTAGCCAGCCATCTTTGTCCAGGGCCTCTGCTGTCTTCTCAGGGTCTTTTAGATATCCGATGAACACGTTTTTACCTTTGATACAGACCTGAGGAAATAGAAAAGTATGCATCAGTAAGTGAAGTGTTCTCCTTGTGTTCTAAGTACGGCCGGGGACCATGTGACCTGATCAGGCCATGTGACCTGACCAGGAAAAACTCCAGCTCCTAGTTCTAAGGCAGGCAAGCCATAGCAACCAATTCATTCAAAAGGTTAAACTAAGAGAGAATATACATGTAAAAAAATGAAAGTTAAAAAAAATGTTTTTTCATAATTTCATTTGTTTGTGACTGAACAAACAATGTGTAGAGAATCATTGTAGAGGATCATCATAACATCTAAACTTATTTTGAAATCTATTTTCAATAACCAATAATATATCAGTTATTTGAAGCTGGTGTGCAAAACTGACAGTAAAAAGAAGCAACTTAACTCTTGTGTAGTCTTAACATTCTGTATACTCCCCTTGTCCTAAGGGTAAAAATTTACCCGCCTTCACTGAACCCCTAAAATAAAGCAGCGTCATTTTAATTTTAAACCCCAACCTGTCATTCATCACAAACTTTGACTATCTGAGTTTTCCCTCTTCACAATGCAGAAAGACTGCATTTAATGAGTGGACACCACTCGTTTGTATTACAACACACCTGTCATAATTGTTTTCTTTACTAAAGTAGAGGTTTATTATTATTGCTGTTTTTTTTAGCAAGAGATAGCATTTGTATAGCCTAAGAAAGTAGCAGAAATGTGCAGAAAGTAGTTTTGAATGCATTTTTATTGAAGGGAAACAATAAGTCTTGAACTTTTTTGGCAACATAGTGATATATTCTTATATACTGTGCAATGAGGAATACTAGTATTCTCCCATTTTTTTAACCATTGCCCCCACCCACAAGGTGTATAAACAACAAAAATAAGAATAAAATAAGATAATAGATACAAATAAAAAATGTGAAGAACATAAATCAATCAACTCTAATTAGCACATGTAGGACAGTATGCAAGTGTGTGTGCATGGACTTTGCAGATGTATTTCTCACATGTGAAGCACATAGTATTTGTTTTACAGTCCTTCTTTGGGGGCAGAATTGGCATCTCCTCCTCTTGCCTGCCCCAGCTGCAGTCTCAGGTGGATCAGGACAAGATTCAGCCCCCTGAACAGCTTTCACAAGTGCTGCAGAGGCTTCTGTGCGGTGGAGGTGCTCCCTTCTTTGAATGTGTGGGGTTACAAGTGCCTTTCCCAGCTGTTCCAGGAACACCCTCTTGTTCCGCTTATCAGGCATCCGGATAGGGTTGATCTTGTTTCATATCATGAAGGCATTGTATGAGGACACATCAATGATGTTATGAAAGATGACCAGGGGCCAGGCAGTCATCCTCCTGCAGCTGTAAGTTCCAATCACCTTGTCCAGATTGTCCATGCCTCCTTTTTTGTGGTTGTAGTCCAGGATGATGGCTGGCTTCATGTCCTCACGATCACTGATCTCAGCCGTTTTGTGCAGTGTGCTCACGAGGACCACATTCTTGTTCCTCTTTGGGAGGTAAGAAACTAGAGTGGTGGTGGGTGTGAAGGCAAACTTTGTTGAGAAGGCCTCTTTCCCCCTTGTTGCGAGGAGTGCAGGGGGAGCTCAGGCTTGTTCTTTCTAACTGTGCCAACCATGGCGATCTTCCTCTTCAGGAGCTGCTGACTGAGTTCAATCAGTAGCACACATATTCAAGATTTCTCGTGTGTGTGTGTGTGTGTATATGTATAGTTTTTGTGGTGTGTAAATTATTTTATAACTGCCAGGTCAAAAATGACCCTAAGACAATCTTTGTACCCTGGTGGTGTACAGCTTTCATGGAAATATGAACAAAGGCGATGTTTCACTTTTTCTAATGTTCGGGTCGCTTTTGGAAAAGTCATTACATTTCAAGTTTAAAAAATATCATTTAGGGGGTTTTCGCCGCTGTTAAACCTAGTGGCAGGTCATTTTTAACCCTTAAGACAACACAAGGGTTAAGAACAGTAAGTAAAGACATAGCGCACAAAGAACAGACCTGCCACTTTTCAGACTTGCTTTCAAAGAGAATGACAGATCTATAACTCACATGTGTATGCGAATTTGGTCGCGTCGCCCAAAAAGCTACATATTGTGCCTTTGAGCTAATTTTCTACAAATTAAAAAGTCTGGGGAAATCGGGGAAAGACCATGCCCCCCCCCCCCCATGCTTTTGAATGACCCCTGACATTGCTACATTCTCCAAAAATGATAGCCAGATTATTCTGGACATTTACTAAATAACCAGCTTGTTTTATGGTTTGAAGAAAACAACACCCAAGGCAAGTTGAAAAATTTGCTTTGACATTTTTTTGTTTTTCCATACATTGCAGCATGGCTAGGTAGTGACAACCACTTACCTCCCCTTCACCATTGGAAGCAAAGTAGTTCATCTCTTCAACATCAACCAGTTTCACAATGTTACAAGGTATAGGAGCTCCAACATGCCCTGAGGAAAGAAACACCTGTTTTATCATTTGGGTGATTATATAAGGTCCCTATTTTGAGAAGGAAGTAAGAAGAAAGGATGCAAGTGTTCTCAACTTAAAGGGATAGTTCAACCAAATTACGAAGTTACATTGGGGTTGGTACAAGTGGCTAGGTAAACAAACACAAAGAATGGATTGCAGTCTCTCCTTGTCCATAGACTGCTTTTAGTGTAAGGAAACAAAAGACTAGACATTTAGGTGAACTATCCTTTTAATTTAGCATCCTCTGTGAGGTTGTAAATATTTGTAGTGACATACCAGAAGTGGCGTCTCCCGGCATAGTGAAGGAGCAGGCGGCAGTACACTCTGTTTGGCCGTATGCCTCGAAAATCTGGAGAACCAATCAGAACCGAGAGATCAGTAGGGTCAATGAGATCTGGTTGTCACAGCGACACGGACAGATCAATACATTTGAGGCCATCTCTGCTCTCCAAACAAAAGCACACGGCCTCAGTTGCTCAGTGCTATTACAAGATCCACAATGGCACAGGATTGGTTTTGTTATATAATAATGACAAACTTATGGTCTTTACTACCTTATAGACACAAGTGTAAGGGGATAAAGTATATGTACATAAAGATATATGAATGAGTGATGGTACAGAGCGGCATAGGCAAGATACAGTAGATGGTATTGAGTGCAGTATATACATATGAGATGAGTATGTAAACAAAGTGGCATAGTTAAAGTGGCTAGTGATACATGTATTACATGAGGATGCAGTAGATGATATAGAGTACAGTATATACGTATACATATGAGATGAATAATGTAGGGTATGTAAACATTATATTAGGTAGCATTGTTTAAAGTGGCTAGTGATATATTTGACATCATTTCCCATCAATTCCCATTATTAAAGTGGCTGGAGTTGAGTCAGTGTGTTGGCAGCAGCCACTCAATGTTAGTGGTGGCTGTTTAACAGTCTGATGGCCTTGAGATAGAAGCTGTTTTTCAGTCTCTCGGTCCCAGCTTTGATGCACCTGTACTGACCTCGCCTTCTGGATGGTAGCGGGGTGAACAGGCAGTGGCTCGGGTGGTCCTTGATGATCTTTATGGCCTTCCTGTGACATCGGGTGGTGTAGGTGTCCTGGAGGGCAGGCAGTTTGCCCCCGGTGATGCGTTGTGCAGACCTCACTACCCTCTGGAGAGCCTTACAGTTGTGGGCGGAGCAGTTGCCGTACCAGGCGGTGATACAGCCCGACAGGATGCTCTCGATTGTGCATCTGTAGAGGTTTGTGAGTGCTTTTGGTGACAAGCCGAATTTCTTCAGCCTCCTGAGGTTGAAGAGGCGCTGCTGCGCCTTCTTCACGATGCTGTCTGTGTGGGTGGACCAATTCAGTTTGTCTGTGATGTGTACGCCGAGGAACATAAAACTTACTACCCTCTCCACTACTGTTCCATCGATGTGGATAGGGGGGTGTTCCCTCTGCTGTTTCCTGAAGTCCACAATCATCTCCTTAGTTTTGTTGACGTTGATTGTGAGGTTATTTTCCTGACACCACACTCCGAGGGCCCTCACCTCCTCCCTATAGGCCGTCTCGTCGTTGTTGGTAATCAAGCCTACCACTGTTGTGTCGTCCGCAACAATATGATCATTGACGGAGGTGTCTCACTAAAGAGTTTTGGAAACCCATAAGTCCTGTTCACACTGCACTTCAATCACAATCACAGAGCTCCAATGTCATCTAATTTGAATATTCTACTCCAAAAAGTGACCGCTGGGTTTCAGTTAGCCCAGGGTTAACACATGCTTGTGTAAAAAGAGCATAAGCTAGGGTAAAGGATAGCCATGGGCCAAGAACATGCAGTGTGAAAAGCCCTTTTGAGTGGTAGAAATAAAATTGATGGGTAGACGGTAGATCTATGGTAGATAATAGATGGGTAGATGGTGCTAAAGTACCTGACACCCCAGAGATGCTCGTAGGAAGTTGAGAACGGAGGGAGAGATGGGCGCTGCTCCCGTCACCATCACTCGCACACGTCCCCCCAACGACTCCTGCAGAGAACCGACACGACACGTTCTAGATTGTCGAGCATTCTGTACCATAACAACCTCCCAATTCACAGCCCCTGCAGTGGAACATTCTTTTTCTCCCCTGTTGCCTTTTTAGGCACAGGAAACGGTTTACATGTAGCCTCCAAGGATTGTTGGCACAACAATGGCAATAGCATTATTGACCTCCTTGAACACGATGACTCACTCCTACTTGGAGAGTACAATACCTGAACTTTGTGGAAGATGAGCTTGTCCCATATACTGTCTTTTCTGATGACACCCTCCTTAACTTCGGCAAGCTTTCTGTCAATGGCAAAATTCAGGAGCCATTTTTTGAAGGGGGTCTGGGCTCCACTTTGGACCTACAGTAGAAAGAGAAAGGATACTCATTTTGGTCTCATATTATATAGATAGTCCTCTTTGGTATTTTATTTGGATCCCCATTAGCTTATTCAAAAGCAGCCGCGAATCTTCCTGGGGTCCACATGAAACATGACATAATACAGAACATTAATAGTCAAGAACAGCTCAAGGACAGAACTACATCAATTTTGAATGGTCTGTAGATGTTCAAACTATCCATTACAGCTCTCAACTGTAACTCTGTAACTGTAACTCTGTAACTGTAACTGTAACTCTGTAACTCTATTGACATGCAACAATTTGCTGTGGGTAAGGTTTAGGTAAAGCACTGAGATTAGTGGTGGGGTTAGTGTACAGTATGAGTGCACACTTCAGGAGAAGGACCGCAGACTAATAACTCACTTTGTCATATACGCGGTTCAGAAGTCGCGGCACCACGGGGAAGACGGTGGGCTGCAGGTTCTTCATGTCGTCTGGCAGTAGTTTAATGTCTCCCTGAAAGAATCCAACCCTGGCCCCAGCACCATACAGCACTGTCTGGGACAGAACACAAGCACTTCTAGACTAGCACCCATCAGTCTCAATACTCAACTCAGAGAACTCAATGTCCTCTGCTCCCATAGGTGAAAAATGTAAGAGATACTTGTCAATAGAAAACATTTTTTTTTTGTAACAAGAAAGAAGAATTTGTTCCTCATTGACTTGCCTGGATAAAATACTAAATAAATACATTGAAAAAAGTAACTATTTGTCATAAAGTATTTGTCATGGATTCCATGCTAAAGCTGGAGGTACTCAAAGATAATGTTGAGTTAATGCAAAAAAATGCAATACCAGTTTTCAGTTAGACTGTGAACTCACCTGTACAACCCTCTCAAACATGTGTGCCAGAGGCAGGAAGGAGATGGACACATCCTGAGTAGTAGGAACCACGGAAATCTGTGAGGGACACAAATTGATTCAGAAGGTTATGATTACATGACTACAAATCTCGGCAATCCAGAACCAAATCCCGTGTGAATGCTTGCCTCTCTTTTTGCCATTCACAAGAAGCTACATTTTTACAAGATCTCTCTCTTTCTCTTTTTCTCCCACACACATATGCAACCCACCCACTTATCATAATTTGGTTGTAATCCAGAGAGGTTAGAAAAAGTATCTAGATCCTCTATGAGGCTGTGGAGGGATCCAAATTGTGGATTTAAAAGAAAACATGAATCATCAGCGTACAATGACAGCTTTGTTTTTAAGCCCTGGATTTGTAGCCCCTTGATATTATTGCTAGATCTGATTTTAATAACCAACCTTGTTTTGAGTGAGAAAGTTACAGACTCACAAATATCAAAGAGATGCTAACCTCTCACCATTACAATAACAGGGACGGTAAGCATTTTTTTGGGGGGGGCACTAAAACTTTTGTGCAAAAAGTGCTGTTATTTCTAAACTGTTCACTCGATATGGATGAAAATACCCTCAAATTAAAGCTGACAGTCTGCACATTAAACTCATAGTCATTGTATCATTTCAAATCCAGTGCTGATGTACAGGGACAAAATAACAACAACATGTGTCACTGTCCCAATACTTTTGGAGCTCACTGTATATGTTATTGAATTACTTTATGGGATTCTAGATGTTATTCTATGGGTAAGATACCGTTCCTACAGGGTAAAACCTGGACCTAGGCAGTGTTTATATGTCAGTTCCTGATGGAGTATGCATACCTCAAAGGTTTTAATCACACCTGCTGCATCTGAGACCACATTTTCATGAGTCAGCATGGCTCCCTTAGGGTCACCTGAAACCAATAACTAATATTTGGAGGGTGTTCACATGATATACAAGAGAGACACACACACACACACACACACACACACACACACACACACACACACACACACACACACACACACACACACACACACACACACAAAAGTACAGTATGGTCAACCTGTAGTTCCACTGGTAAAACATATGATGCTGAGGTCCTCTGGCTTTGGTGGCTGTAGGAGAAGCAAAAACACACATTTATTGCAGTATTTCTACATACAATGTTGGCAGAAAATAACTATTTTGAAATCAAAAGCAGGTGGCTTAAATACAGCTAAATATTTAGACTGGATAAAAAATATACAAGTAACATATTGTGTGAATTTGACTTACAACTGGCTTGTGTAGATGGTCCTTCCCCAGAGCCTAGAAAATATTTAGGATTCAATTGATTTATCTAAAACAGTTTTTTGGCCATGTTTGAAAAGAGGACAGCATTTGCTCTCCATTGGGCATGGCCACTGAAATACTAGGGACTAATACTTGCTTAACTACCCGTTAGCATTGTTTACCAAAACTCTTCTTGAGTACTCCCAGACAGTTCCACAAATTGTATGTATTTCAGCATTGTCTTGCATTGCGCTGGTATAAGACTATGGAATTTCAGTACCAGCACACTTGATTCAACTCGTCAACTAATAACCATGCACTTCATTAGTTGAGGTGTGCTTTAACTGGAATAGGTCAAATAAGAAGAACTGAGTAGAAGGACGTGAGGAGGGATTTGCAAAACACTGCCCTAGAGAGTAGCGATTACCACTATAACTTTCTTGACCCATTACAGTTGGGACCTCATTAAGAAAATACAGGATTAGAGATAAGACAGCTTAAGTTGGCAATGTAAGTCCTGCAGTATTATCCCCCAAATGGTTGTTAGGATCAGCTTTACATTCCCAACTCCTATCTATGATTAAGGTCAATTTGTTCTCTGAGCATGGGTAAAATACAGCTGGGACTTATCATAGACCCTTGAGGAACCCCTCGGGAGAAACAAAAAATAATAATAATAACAATTCTGTAGGAAAAAAGTCAGTTGTGCGTTTGAAGCCTCAGTCACTGTCAGAGCCAGAGCCGTGGTTGGAGGCACCTGATGAAGACCCCAAGGGTCGAAAAGCTTCGAAGCATAGATTAAAGTGTGCAATCTTTACTTGACAAATATTTTGTTCCCCAGCACCTGCTCAATGCCAATGTGTGTAAATGTTTATTTTCTTATACATCCCTATATACTGTCATACAGTGCAGTACCTCCACTTCCTTCAGGGACAGAATGTCCACCCCACACTTTGCGCCCCGTGCGGTCAGCTCGGTGTCAAAGGCATCCATGAGGATAATGGTTTTGAGCTCAGGCGTCTCTCCCTTCTCACAGTTTTCCAGCAGTGTCTCGGCTTTGTTCTGTTTGTCACACAGCACTGTGGATATGTCCGCTGAAATCACAAACAATCAGTTGAAAATGTGGCAGCTGGAACGTGTATGTACAGTGGGTATCATAAGTATTCACCCCCCTTGGATGTTTATACATTTTGTTGCGTTACAAAGTGGGATTGAAATGAATTACAAAACACTATGTAATGTCAAAAATTATAATAAAAATATAATAATAAAAATAAAATACTAATATAGCTTGATTAGTATATTCATCCCCCGAGTTAATATACTGTTGTTAGAAACACCGTTGGTAGCGATTACAGCTGTGAGTCTTTTGGGGTAAGTCTCTAAGAGCTCTGCACACCTGGACTGTGCAATATTTGCCCATTATTCTTTTCAAAAGTCTTCAAGCTCTGTTAGTCTTGCAAGCAGATTTAAGTCAAAACTTTAATTTGGCCACTCAAGAACAGTCACTGTCTTCTTGGTAAGCAACTCCAGTGTAGATGTGGCCTTGCATTATAGGTTATTGTCCTACTCAAAGGTGAATTCCTCTCCCGGTATCTGGTGTAAAGCAGTCTGAAGCAAGTTTTCCTCTAGGATTTTGCCTGTGCTTAGCTAAATCCCATTTAGTTTCATCCTGAAAAACTCCCCAGGTTTTGCCAATGTCAAGCATACCCATACCATGATGCAGCCACCACTATTCTTGAAAATATAGAGAGTGTTGTATTGGATTTGACCAAAACATTTTGTATTCAGGACAAAGTTTAGGTTCAAAAGGCTTCTTAACAGCTTCTACCCTCAAGCCATAAGATTCCTGAACAGCTAATCAAATGGCTACCTGGACTTTTTGCATTGTCCACCCCGCTGCTGCTACTCTCTGTTTATTATCTATGCATAGTCAATTTACCTCTACCTACATGTGCATATTACCTCAATTACAGTGACTAACCGGTACCCGGTACCCCCGGTATATAGCTTTGCTACTGTTATTTTATTGTTGCTCCTTAATTATTTGTTATTTTCTATTTTTTAAATTTTATTTTATTCTTATTTTTTACTTCAGTTTATTTTAGTAAATACTTTAACACTTCTTTTTCTTAAAACTGCATTGTTGGTTAAGGGTAAGTAAGTGTAACATGTGTGCTGAGAGTCAGGAAGCAAGTTCAGGGAGTGAGTGTTTTAATAAATAAACGTAACATAATACCAAACACGAACAATGCACAGACATGACACTGGAACAGAAACAATAATGCCTGGGGGAGGAACCAAAGGGAGTGACATATATAGGGAAGGTAATCAGGGAGGTGATGGAGTTCAGGTGAGTCTGATGACGTGTAACGATGGTGACAGGTGTGCTCCATAATGAGCAGCCTGGTGACCTAAAGGCCGGAGAGGGAGCATACATGACAGTAAGCATTTCACTGTAAGGTCTACACCTGTCGTATTCGGCGCATGTGACAAATACAATTTGATTTGATATTTAATGTCTGCATTTTTACCCATCTACCAATAGGGGTTGTTCTTTGTGAGGATTTGGGAAAACCTCCCTGGTCTTTGTGGTTGAATCTGTGTTAGAAATTCAGTGCGCGACTGAGGGACCGTGCAGATAATTGTATGTGTGGGGCATAAAGAGGAGGTAGTCATTCACAAATCATGTTAAAACACTATTATTGCCCACAGAGGGAGTTCATGAAACTTATGTGACTTGTGTAGCACATTTTTACTTATTTAGACTTGCCACAATGAAGGGGTTGAATACTTATTGAATCAAGACATTTCAGCTTTTTTCTTTATTTGTACGCATGCATGCATGTATGTATTCATACTGGGTTGCAACAGGTCCATGGATCTTGAGTTTGCCAAATGTAGCATTTATAGCATTACATTTGTTTATAAATGATTTCTAAAGCATCTATGTGAGAGTTATAAAGGGTTTATGAAGGCTTGCACTATACTAGCAGTGGCATAGAGGGAGGAGGTGGAGTTAACAAGTGAGAGAGGAAAAATAAGAAGAAGATCAGTCAAGGTAAAATATAGTGGACTTGGGAACAAGCCTTGTGGAACCCTTAGGGAATGACAGGCCTAAACCTGTCCTCATTAACACTGTTAATGAAGTGCAGTACATGGTGGAGAAGGCCCAATTACCTTTCTTAATAATGAACTCCAGTGCCTCATGTCCCAGGGTGTCGTACAGGGGCACCGCCACCATGGAATAGGTGTAGCAGGCCAGCTCACTGATAATCCACTGGACCAAAGAACAAGCAGGGAGCAATAATAAGCCGCAAAGGGTCAATGTTCAATGGATCAACACTCATGTGCACAGCTCATGTCTTGCCCATTTCTTTTTTTAGTTTTTTAGTTACATTTTTACCCCGTTTTCATGGTATCCAATTGTTTTAGTAGCTACTATCTTGTCTCATCGCTGCAACTCCCGTACGGGCTCGGGAGAGACGAAGGATGAAAGTCATGCGTTCTCTGATACACAACCCAACCAAGCTGCACTGCTTCTTCCAACCCGGAAGCCAGCCGCACCAATGTGTCGGAGGAAACACCGTGCACCTGGCAACCTTGGTTAGCGCACACTGCGCCCGGCCCACCACAGGAGTCGCTGGTGCGCGATGAGACAAGGATATCCCTACCAGCCAACCCCTCCCTAACCCGGACGACGCTAGGCCAATTGTGCGTCGCCCCACGGACCTCCCGGTCACAGCCGGTTACGACAGAGCCTGGGTGCGAACCCAGAGTCTCTGGTGGCACAGCTGGCACTGCAGCACAGCGCCCTTAACCACTGCGCCACCCAGGAGGCCTTGTCTTGCCCATTTCGAATACAATACCAATTCGGATTTTTCAAACAGTTCAATAACTGCAACTTCTGTATGCATCAATGACAGTGATAGATGAAATATACTCAACCTAGAAAAAATGTCTCACCTCTGGTCTGTTCTGAGCAAAGATACCAATGAAGGTATCAGGGGTCGGCTTCAGGCCCCTATGGATCAGCCCTGACCCAAGGTGCTCAGCCCGATTGGACACCTGCGGTGGAAGGCATTACATTAAAGGTCAAAGTCAAGGATGTTACGGTGTCTATACATACAGAGCTTGATCAAATGCATGAAGAATGACCTACGCATCCGTCTGTCCATCAAAAGTTCTAATTACGGACAAGTCACTGTCATGACTACCTCTGATAAAGCAATAACAAGTCTCCCAGGAAAGCAATAACAACAATCAAACAACCCAGATAAGCGCTACAAATGAACGTATGTATTATTAACATTAACATATGTAGCCTAAAAAACAAGGTTAATGAAAACGATAACTTGCTAGAAACAGAACGCATTCATATACTGGCTCTCTCTGAGTTAGATAATTATTTTGATTATACAGTGGTAGCAATATATGGTTATAACATCAACAGTTGAGACAGGGATGCCAATGGGGGAGGTGTTGCTGTTTATATTCAGTCATATTCCTGTAAAGCTGAGAGAGGATTTCATGTAAAATGCTGTTGAAGTAATATGGCTACAGATTGGTTCACCTAAAGCCTATACTTGTGGGAAGTTGCTATAGACCACCAAGTGCTAACAGTCAGTATTTGGATAATATGTGTGAAATGCTTGATAATGTATGTGATATCAACAGAGATGTGTACTTTCTGGGTGACAAATATTGACTGGCTTTCATCAAGCTGTCTACGCAAGACAAAGCTTCAAACTGTAACCAGTGCATCCAACCTGGTTCAGGTTATTCATCAATCTACCAGGGTATTTACAAACAGCACAGTAATGAAATCATCCACATATATTAATCACATCTTTACTAATGCTGCAAAAATGTGCTCTAAAGCAGTATCCACATCCTTTGGATGTAGTGATCATAATATTGTAGCCATATCTAGGCTACAATAAAAAATAAATAGAAAAAATGTCCAAAGGTTGGGCCTAATATAGTGTACTGTATAAGAGATCATTACAAGAGGTTTTGTACTGATTCCTTTGTTGAAGACGCTGCACTTAACACATTTATGAAATTGCTTATTACAGTTACTAATAAGCGTGTACCCATTAAGAAAATTACTGTAAAAACTGTTAAATCCCGGGTGGATCGATGAGGAATTTAAAAAATGTGTAGTTGAGAGGGACGAGGCAAAATTGGGTCTCAAAAGTACTGAGAATGATAGCGGACTATATTGCCACTCCTATCTCTTCAATCTAAGCCTACAGGAAAGTGTGTGCCCTCAGGCCTGGAAGGAAACAAAAGTAATTCCACTACCCAAGAATAGCAAAGCACCCTTTACAGCCGACCAATCAGCCAGCTACCAACCTTTACTAAACCTTTGGAAAAAATTGTGTTTGACCAGATATAATGCTATTTTACAGTAAACTAATTCACAATGGACTTTCGCAATGCTTATAAGGAAGGGCACTCAACACAAATAACTGATGATTGGCTGAAAGAAATTGATAAGAAGCTTGTGGGAGCTGTGTTAGCATTTGACATTATCGATCATAATCTGCTGCTGTAAAAATGTATTATTATGGCTTTATATCCCCTGCTGTATCGTGGATCAAGAATGACCCATCTAACAGAAAAGTTAGTGTTCTTTAATGGAAGCTTTTCCAACATAATCAAGGTAGAGTATGGCATTCCCCAAGGAAGTTTTCTAGGCCCCTCACTTTTTTCAATCTTTACTAATGACCGGCCACTGGCACTGAGTAAAGGCTGTGTATATATGTATGCTGATAGTACAACATTATACACATCAGCTACCACAGCAAGTGAAATCACTGCAATCCTTAACAAAGACATGCAGTCAGTTTTAGAAAATTGGCAAGTAACAAGCTACTACTAAATATTTTAAAAACTAAAAGTTTTGTAATTTGGACAAACAATTCACTCAACTCTAACCCTCATCTAAATCTTGTAATGAATAATGTGGAAATTGAGCAAGTTGAGGAGACTAAATGGCTTGGTGTCTCCCTGAATTGTAAACTGTCATTTTCAAAACATATTGATACAACAATAGCTAAGACGCTTCTCTGCTTTCTTGACATTGCTATCATCAAAACAAGTCCTACAGGCCCTAGTTTTGTCGCACTTGGACTACTGCTCAGTCATATTGTCAAGTGCCACAAAGAGAGACATAGGCAAACTACAGTTGGCCCAGAACAGAGCAGCAAGACTGGCCCTTAAATGTATGCAGAGAGCTAATATCAATGCCATGGATGTCAATCTCTCCTGGCTCAAAGTAGAGGAAAGATTGACTGCATCACTAGTCTTTTTTGTCTCTTTTACGCTGCTGCTACTGTCTGTTATTATCTATGCATTGTCACTTTAATAACTCTACCTACATGTACATATTACCTCAATTACCTCGACTAACTGGTGCCCCCACACATTGACTCTGTACCAGTAACCTCTTATTGCCTTTTGTTACTTTTATTTCTTACTTTTTTAGATATTTTTCTTAAAATTGCATTGTTGGTTAAGGGCTTATGAGTAAGCATTTCAATGTAAGGTCTACACCTCGGTGCGTGTGACAAATCAAATTTGATTTGATTTATGAGAGGTATTGACATGTTGAAAGCACCGAGCTGTCTGTTCAAATGACTAGCACACAGCTCAGATACCCATGCATACCCCACAAGACATGACACAAAGGGGTTTCTTCACTGTCCCCAACTCCAGAACAGACTCTGGGATACGCACAGTACAACACAGAACCATGACTACATATAACTCTATTCCACATCAAGTAACTCATGCATGCAGTAAAATCAGGTTTAAAAAAAACATAAAACTACACTTCATGGAACAAAGCAGACTGAAGAGACACCCACAGGTTCACACGCATACGCAAACACGCTAGCACACGCTCTCTACAAAGTTTGGGGTCACTTAGAAATTTCTAGTCTCAACGTCAACAGTGAAGAGGCGTCTCCAGGATGCTGGCCTTCTCGGCTGAGTTCCTCTGTCCAGTGTCTGTTATTTTGCCCATCTTAATCTTTTCTTTTTATTGGCCAGTCTGAGATATGGCTTTTTCTTTGCAACTCTGCCTAGAAGGCCAGCATCCCAGAGCCACTATTTAACGAAGCTGCAAGTTGAGGACTTGTGAGGCATCTGTTTCTCAAACTAGACACTCTAATGTACTTGTCCTCTTGCTCAGTTGTGCACCGGGGCCTCCCACTCCTCTTTCTATTCTGGTTAGTGCCAGTATGCACTGTTCTGTGTTGGGGAAGTACACAGCGTTGTACCAGATCTTCAGTTTCTTGGCAATTTCTCACATGGAATAGCCTTCATTTCTCAGAACAAGAATAGACTACGAGTTTTAGAAGAAAGTGCTTTATTTCTAGCCATTTTGAGCCTGTAATAGAACCCACAAATGCTGATGCTCCAGATACTCAACTAGTCTAAAGGCCAGTTTAATTGCTGCTTTAATCAGCACAATAGTGCTGTGCTTACATAATTGCAAAAGGGTTTTCTAATGATCAACTAGTCTTTTAAAATCATAAACTTTGATTAGCGTACACAATGTGCTATTGGAACACAGGAGTGATGGTTGCTGATAATGGGCCTCTGTACGCCTATGTAGATATTCCATAACAAATCTGCCATTTCCAGCTACAATAGTCATTTACAACATTAACAATGTCTACACTGTATTTCTAATCAATTTGTTGTTATTTTAATGGACCAAAAAATGTGCTTTTCTTTCAAAAACAAGGACATTTCTAAGTGACCCCAAACTTTTGAACGGTAGTGTACATTGTAATATTGTTGTATGGTGGTATTGTAAATGTTGTATTGTAGATATTTAGTGGTGTTATATGATGTAAGGTTTTTTGTGTGATGTAAGTGCCTTAATGTGTTAGGACAGGACCTAACACATTGGGATACCAAATAAATACACATACAAACACAAATGAATGTAAAAGCATGAACCACTTAGAAAAGCCATTGGCTCATTCAGTATTTTTTCCAAAATGTTGTATACAAAATCTTTTCTGAATTCAGACCCAGAGAAACGCTGGCCTATGTAGGTAATATCAGTGATAGTGTCATACCTGTTTGTATTTCAGCCACTGGTACGGTTGCCCTGGTTTCCTGTAGCCTAGACAGGGTCCATTACCTGTAAAGGAGATATGGATTTGATCTCCTCATTATGATAACCACACAATCTCACTGACCTTGCTACGCTCAGTCAGACATGAATACTACTATGTATTCTAATGTTGATTCCAAAAACCTCTCTTTTATTCTTATTGCAGACACAAGATATATGTGACAGAAGGAGATATGGTGGTGACCTGAGACTTGTAGTCCCCTCTGGAAAACTTCGTACAGTGTTCTGGCGTCGTCATGAAAATACGACATCAGGTTGTCATCTTCTTGCAGGGCACTTTTCCTCGCTCCATCCTGGATATGAGGGAGAGCAATGACATATAAGGGAAGACACATTGAAAAGCAATGAGGAAAATTACAATTGGAATCTGTTTATGACTTCCTGATTTGACTGAAATTAAATGGAATTGACCCTCAACCATGTGATCCAATCCTCTCAGATACAGGAGTGCCTAGGGTGTAGGTAGAGGCTAGGGGTCCATTTGGAATTCAGCCGGAGAGTGTCCTTACCTTGACTCCTACGGTCTGGCAGTTGAGGTCTGCAGGCATAGTGAGGGGTTTAGGCCTGGTGTTGAGGTAGACCAGGGCAGCCCCCATCAAGGCAAACAGGGAGACGATGGCCGAGGTGGGCAGAGGGCTAAACAGGAAGTTGAGGAGGAAGTCCATGTTCAAATCTGACGAGAGAAAGGAAGTGCTGTTACCAATACACAATATTAACACTATAACTTGTATACACTTATATTGGCGGTAGGTAGCCTAGCGGTTAAGAGCGTCGGGCCAGTAACTGAAATATTGTGGGTTCGAATCCTGAGCCGACTAGGTGAAATGTGTCCAAATAAATGGGGATACTGTCACGTTCACTGTCTTCAATGATCATAGATCATAGATGAGCCAAGGCGCAGCGTGCATGTAATTCCACATATTTTAATAAAGTGAAACTTTCACAAAAAAACAGGTAAACAGAAACCGAACTTGACGCAACCGTGGTGCACACAAACACATGCAACCAAACAAGGACAAGATCCCACAACTGAAGGTGGAAAAAAGGGCTGCCTAAGTATGATTCCCAATCAGAGACAACGATAGACAGCTGCCTCTGATTGGGAATCATACTAGGCCAACAAGGAAAAAGAAAACATAGATATACAAAAACTAGAGTACCCACCCTAGTCACACCCTGACCTAACGAAAATATAGAGAATAAACAAGGATTTCTAAAATCAGATCGTGACAGATACTTAATAAATAAACATACAAACACATACAAAAAGTGAAGGCACTTAACCCTAATTGCTCCTGTCTGCTAAATGACTCAAATGTACACATTGTATTGTCTAGCTGAGATATGTAGTGATTTCATTGGAATATGACAAATTTATTTTGTGCAGGGTACATGTACATGTATTACATCATGTATGATGTTCAGTATCAATCAAAAGTTTGGACACACCTACTCATTCAAGAGTTTCTTTATTTTTACTATTTTCTACATTGTGGAATAATAGTGAAGACATCAAAACTATGAAATTGTCACGAGTCCGACTGAGGGTGGTTTCCCTTCCCGGTCGGGTGGCGCTCGGCGGTCGTCATCACCGGCCTATTAGCTGCCACTGATTGTCTTTCCTCCCCCTCCTTGTATGTTTATTGGTAGCACCTGTTTGTGATGATTAGTTTGTCTTTATTAGACAGCCGGCCCGCCTGGTTGTTGTGCGGGATTATTCATTGTAACCTTCGGCTCTGTAGTAGAGGAACGTGTTAGTTCCTGGTCGTGCATTTTTCAGTAGTCATTTTTCATTCCCTGTGTTTTGGGGCCGTTATTATTGTGAGCACCCTGTGGTGCGTTGGTGCAATTTAAGAGCACAGCATTGTACTCTCTGTCTCCTGCGTTTGACTCCACACCCATGACACCCGGAGTATTACAGAAATAACACATATGGACTCACGTAGTAACCAAAAAAGTGTTAAACAAATCAAAATATATTTTATATTTCAGATTATTCAAAGTAGCCACCCTTTGCCTTAATGATAGTTTTGCACACTCATGCCATTCTGTCAACCAGCTTCACCTGGAATGATTAGTTCCCACATATGCTGAGCACTTGTTGGCTGCTTTTCCTTCACTCTGCGGTCCAACTCATCCCAAACCATCTCAATTGGGTTGAGGTCGGGTGATTGTGGAGTCCAGGTCATGTGATGCAGCACTCCATCACTCTCCTTCTTGATCAAATAGCCCTTACACAGCCCGGAGATGTGTTAGGTCATTGTCCTGTTGAAAAACAAATGATAATCCCACTAAACTCAAACCAGATTGGATGGCGTATTGCTGCAGAATGCTGTGGTAGCCATGCTGGTTAAGTATGCCTTGAATTCTAAATAAATCACAGACAGTGTCACCAGCAAAGCACCATCACAGCTCCTCCTCCATGCTTCACGGTAGGAAACACACATGCGGAGATCATCCGTTCACCTACTCTGTGTCTCACAAAGACACCAAAAATATCAAATTTGGACTCATCAGTCCAAAGGACAGATTTCCACCAGTCTAATGTCCATTGCCCATGCTTCTTGGCCCAAGCAAGTCTCTTCTTATTATTGGTGTCCTTTAGTAGTGGTTTCTTTGCAGCAATTCAACCATGAAGGCCTGATTCACACAGTCTCCTCTGAACAGTTGATGTTGAGTTGTGTCTGTTACTTGCACTCTGTGAAGCACTTATTTTGGATGCAATTTCTGAGGCTGGTAACTCTAATAAATGTATTTTCTGCAGCAGAGGTAACTGGGTCTTCCTTTCCTGTGGTGGTCCTCATGAGAGCCAGTTTCATCATAGTACTTGATGGTTTTTCCGATTGCACTTGAAGAAACGTAAAAAGTTCTTGAAATTTCAGCATTGACTGACCTTCATGTCTTAAAGTAATAATGGACTGTTGTTTCTTTTTGATTATTTGAGCTGTTCTTGACATAATATGGACTTGAACCAAATAGGGCTATCTTCTGTATACCACCCCTACCTTGTCACAACACAACTGATTGGCTCAAACGCCTTAAAAACCTCTTATGGATAGGGGAAATGTAGAGCGCCAGATTCAAATAAAATGCTATAAAATTCAAACTTTCATTAAATCACACATGTAATATACTCAATTAAAGCTACACTCGTTGTGAATCCAGCCAACATGTCAGATTTTAAAAATGCTTTTTGGCGAAAGCATAAGAAGCTATTATCTGATATCTGCACCAGCAGCAAACAAAGGAGCTAGCATAGCAGGCGCTACACAAAACGCTGAAATAAAATATTAAATATGCATTACCTTTGACGAGCTTCTTTTGTTGGCACTCCAATATGTCCCATAAACATCACAATTGGTCCTTTTGTACGATTAATTCCGTCCATATATTTCGAAAATGTCCATTTATAAAGCGTGTTTGATCCAGAAAAAAACAGCTTACAAAAACACAACGTCACTACAAAATATTTCAAAAGTTGCCTATAAACTTTGCCAAAATATTTCAAGCTATTTTTGTAATACAATGTTCGGTATTTTTAAACGTTAATAATCGATCAAATTGTAGACAGGGCAATCTGTATTCAATACATGAACGAAAAGAAACCAGCTCTGCTTTTCACGTCTTGCGCAACTCACAAAAGTGTCCCCAGTTCCGAGTTGGCCTACTTCTTCATAGAACAAAGGAATAACCTCAACCATATTCCAAAGACTGGCGACATCGTGTGGAAGCGATAGGAACCGAAAATTGGTTTCATATTAAATATCCAATGGCAAATACAATATAGTGAACAGAGGGGGGGGGGGGGGGCGGGGAATCTGAACAGTTAGTCCTCGGGGTTTTGCCTGCTACATATGTTCTGTTATACTCACAGACATGATTCAAACAGTTTTAGAAACTTCAGAGTGTTTTCTATCCAAATCTATGAATAATATGCATATCTTATATTCTTGGCATGAGTAGCAGAAAGTTGAAATTGGGCACGCTATTTATCCAAAAGGCGAAAATTCTGCCCCCTAGCTTTAAGAGGTTTTTAAGGAAATAAATTAAACAAGGCACACCTGTTAATTGAAATGCATTCCAGGTGACTACCAGGTGACTACCTCATGAAGCTGGTTGAGAGAATGACAAGAGTGGACAAAGCTGTCATTAAGGCAAAGGGTGGCTACTATGAAGAATCTCAAATATAAAATGTATTTTGATTTGTTTAACACTTTTTTGGTTACTACAGGATTCCATATGTGTTATTTAATAGTTTTGATGTCTTCACTATTATTCTACAATGTAGAAAATAGTACAAATAAAGAAAAACCTATGAATGAGTAGATGTGTCCACACTTTTGACTGGATCTGCATGTGTGTATGTTACCATTAAATGGGGTCAAAGTCAGTGTATATTACTGTAGTGTTATCTGCAATGACATTTGCCCCATATACATTTACTGTTAGTCATTCTCAACGTAGTGGTCTACTCGGTACATTGTAGAATGTTGTTTACCTAGGTTTACACATTTCCGCAATCTCCTTCAATTCAATGCTTGCCTCTAACAATTCTCAATGTCAATATTTGTCTTTGACCTAGTGTGTGGGTGTGTTTGTGTGCACGCTTGTGTGTGTATTCAACACTGACTGTAATTTCAGTAAGAGGAGAAATGAAGGAACAATTAATCGATTTATGCTAACAGATTGGCCCTCTGAAACGCCTGCATAGGGAACAGTGAAGGACATTGATAAGACTTTATGGTCATCTACAGTCCAAAGTCAGAACTTCAAAGGCACTTGGGAGGTCGGACCCACTGGACGCATAAAGATTTGGATTTTGATAAGATTTTGATACTGTTGATAATACCATTGACCATATCTCCAGGAGTATACTCCCCCTTTTGAGATCAAATGTAGAGGGTGTACCACAGGGATCGATTTTTGGACCTTCAAATGTATATTCATGATCTGCCAAACGCATCTAAAATGCTTTCTCAGATTCTGTTTACTTGATGATACGTGGATTTTCTACGTTTTCACATAGCATGCCATTTTTGTTTGACTCTATTTCCATCTATTCTCTCTCTCTATTTGGTCCTTTTACGCATACTACGATTACATAATGCATCACTTGATATCACAGTTTTTCTTAATCTGATCAATGGTCAAAATGGTGCATTGTGGTTAATACTATCCATCTGACATGCCGTTTATGCAAATAAAGGGGCAAATACAAAGACTCGATTAGCCCATCAACATCACTAGCCAATAAAGTACACCCAGTTTTTAACAGTTTTAACTGTGCAAAACCATAGTCAGGACTACATATATATATACTCAAACAGTCTAAAACCATTTAGCTAGGCTAACTCTGCTAACATGTTTTCTTTAAACTTAGTTGAAGCATGTTGCAGTTGAATTCATCATACTGACAGTGTGTCAATACTTAGTCGAACATCTTCAGATCACCTGAGAGGGGTTATGCAAATAAAATGTTAACGACATGCTTGTTTGACCAATGACAACAGTCTAACCCCTACACCTAACAAGCACACAAAACATGACATGAAGCACTGCCACCCTACCTGTCTTTCTCCCAGGTATCTTTCTCTGCCGTCCTTTACAATTTCACCGTCTGCTCTTTGGGGGCTCCACTCACTGATGACAGGTGTGTGTTTATGTGTGTGTCTGGGACCAAGCCTCGTCCACTGGTCTGCTTGCTGACGCTCGGGCGAGTGAGGAAGTCATAACCAAAGCTCCAATAAAACTGAGCTGATAGCAAGTGACCTTTGAACCTTGGCCACTATCTTTCAAACTGATAACTGAAAATGAGCAAAGACATCAACGTAAGGCGCTACAGAGGGTAGTGTGTACGGCCCAATACATCACTGGGGCCAAGCTTCCTACTATCCAGGACCTATATACTAGGCGATGTCAGAGGAAGGCAAAAAAATCTGTCAACGACTCCAGTCACCCAAGCCATAGACTGTTCTCTCTACTACCGCACGGAAAGCGGTACCGGAGTGCCAAGTCTAGGTCCAAAAGGCTCCTTAACAGCTTCAAACCCCAAACCATAAGACTGTTGAACAATTAATCAAATGACCACCCGGACTATTTGCATTGACACCACCCCCTTTGTTTTTACACTGCTGCTACTCGCTATTTATAGTCACTTAGTCACTTTACTCTTACCTACATGTACAAATTACCTTGACTAACCTTTACCCCCACACATTGACTCGGTACTGGTACCCCCTGTACACAGCCTCATTATTGTTATAGATTTTTTTTTTAACTTTAGTTAATATTTTCTCAACTCTATTTTCTTAAAACTGCATTGTTGGTTAAGGGCTTGTGAGTAAGCATTTCACTGTAAGGTCTAATACCTGTTGTATTCGGCGCATGTGACAAATAAATATGGATTTGATTTGATTTGAATTGGTCATTGGGTGAAAGGTTGTCATCTAGGTGCAGCTTCTAGCCAAGATTTTATCATCTGGCTCCTCTCCTTCTCATTCAATTTTTGGTACCAATGCTAATACATTTTATACAATATGTCGGCCTAATGTATAAAATATGCTTTCCAATAACAGATAACTTACTGGATTGGTCACTAGGTTAAAGGTTGCACAGGCTTCTAGCCAAGTTCTTAAAATCTCCTCCTCTGTATCCTGCTCCTCACCTAACCTTTCCATACCAATATCTCAAATAACCCCAAAATCCATACCTTACTTAATACTCTGTATAGGCAACACATGTCCTTATCGCCTGGGGAAGCAAGGTCATGTACATGTGTTATTGACTTGAAAAATACTTGATAATCTGTTGCGATTGAGCTAATCTTGACACAGTACTGCACTGCCTATGTGTGTTGCGTTTTTGACCTCAAAGGTCAAACTACTGTAAAATTAAATTATATGATAAACTAACAACAATCATGTGATTTAGTATGAAAATCTTTTGTATTTGGCCAAATTCTGGTGGTTTACCACATGGTGTAAGCATTCAATACACATACCCAGGCTACCTCTTTTGATTGAATTATTTATGCTAGTCAGACAGCAATGATGCTATCAATGCATAGCTAGCTAGGTGGATCAGGGTTTCTCCAGAAGGACACTAGAATGACTGAGGTTATGGTAGCATTGTTTTGAAATGCTAGCTTATCAGAAGATCCAAGGCAATATGTTCACATATACAATGACATCAAAAAGTATTCACACCCCTTGACTTTTCCCACATTTTGTTGTGTTACAAAGTGGGATTAAAATGTATTTAATTGTAATTTTTGGTCAACGATCTACACAGCTGCCAAAGGGGTAAATCTCTAATAGCTTCGCTCACCTGGATTGTACAATTTTGGCCATTATTCTTTAAAAAATGGCTTCAAGCTCTGGCAAGTTGGTTGTTGATCATAGCTAGAAAGCCATTTTCAAGTCTTGGCATCCATTTTCAAGCCGATTTAAGTCAGAACTTTAACCAGGCCACTCAGGAACATTCAATGTCACCTTGGTAAGCAACTCTAGTGTAGATTTACCCTTGTGTTTTAGGTTATTGTCCTGCTGAAAGATGAATTTGTATCCCAGTGTATGTTGGAAAGAAGACTGAACCAGGTTTTCCTCTAGGATTTTGCCTCCCTAGTCCTTGAAGATGACAAGCATACTCATAACATGATACAGCCACCACCATGATTGAAAATAGGAAGAGTGGTACTCGGTGATTTGCCCAGAACATAACTTTTTGTATTCAGGACAAAAAGTTAATTTCTTTGCCACATTTTTTACAGTATTACTTAATAAGTGCCTAGTTGCAAACAGGATGCATGTTTTTGAATATTTTTATTCTGGACATAACTACAATGTTGTTGATCCATCCTCAGTTTTCTCATATCACAACCACTAAACCCTGTAACTGTTTTAAAATCACAATTGTGCTCATGGTGAAATCCCTAAGCAGTTTCCTTCTTCTTCGGTTACTGAGTTAGGAAGGACGCCTGTATCTTTGTAGTGATTGGGTGTACTGATACACCATCCAAAGCCTAATTAAGAACTTAACCATGCTCAAAGGGATTTTTTTTTTTTTTTTTTTACACATCTACCAATCGGTGCCCTTCTTTGCGAGGCGTTGAAAAACCTCCCTGGTCTTTGTAGTTGAATCTATTTTAGAAATGCATTACTCGATTGAGGGTCCTTACAGATAATTGTATGTGTAGGGTAGAGAGATGGGGTTGTCAGTCAAAAATCATGTTTAACACTTGTTATGTGATTTGTTAAGGACTTTCTTACTCCTGAACTTATTTATGCTTGCCATAACAAAGGGGTTGAATGCTTATTGACTCAAGACATTTCAGCTTTTAATTTTTTATTAATATCTAACATTTTATACAAACAAAATTCCATTTTGACATTATGAGTTATTGCGTATAAATCAGTGACTCTAAATCTCAATTAAAACATTTTAAATCCAGGCTGTAACACAACACAAAGTAAAGCGGTATGAATACTTTCTGAAGGCACTGTATAAGCTACTTGCCAGCATCAACACTAGGAAATTCTCGATTCTAGTGTTAGCAAAACAGGCTAGTGTTCATGGTGGGGCTAACGAGGGGGAATCTGTGGGGGTTAAGGCACACCAACTTCAATCAGCATCACCTGTATTCTGTTCTATTCACCTTTGGTCGTTAGCACATGGTTAACACATTGTTAGTGCGACACAGCATGACCCTGGAAACACAATAGTTGTCACCCTAGTCATCAGCACAGGAAGTGCCACCATGATAATTGATTCCTAGGTCAATTAAAAGGCGGAGGCTGCACTACCTGATTGAGCTGTCCCATCCCACGCCTCTTCCCTATAGCTAAAAATCCTTCAGATTCAGAGTGTTTAATAGTCACATGTACAGGGTTGCAGTTGTGATTTCAGGGTACAGTGGAAGTCTTTGGCGCCGAGCCCCAACATTATTTAAGTGAAATAAAATAATGAAAATAGAAAAACAACAACAATATAAATATCACTATATACACTGATCAAAAATATAAGTCTTAATTTGAATATGCACAGAAAGCTTATTTCTCTCAAATTTAGTGCACAAATTCGTTAACATCCCTGTTAGTGAGCCAAGATAATCCATCCACCTGACAGGTGTGACTAAACAGCAGGATCATTACCCTCGTACACCTTTTGCTGGGGACAATAAAAGGCCACTCCAAAATGTGCAGTTCTGTCACACAACACAATGCCAGAGATGTCTCAAGTTTTGAGGGAGCGTGCAATTAGCATGCTGACTGAAGGTATGTCCACCAGAGCTGTTGCCAGAGAATGAGAATGCTAATTTCTCTACCATAAACTGCCTCCAACTTTGTTGAAGATAATATGGCAGCACGTCCAACTGGCCTCACAGACGCAGGCCACATGTATACTGTTGCGTGGGCGAGCGTTTTGATGATGTCAACGTTGTGAACAGAGTGCCCCATGGTGGGGTTATGGTATATGCAGGCATAAGCTATGGACAACGAACACAAATGCATTTTATTGATATCAATTTGAATTCACAGAGATACCATGACGAGATCCTGAGGCTTATTGCCGTGCCATTCATCCGCCGCCATCACCTCATGTTTCAGCATGATGATGCACATATCTCAAGCATCTGTCCACAATTCTTTGAATCTGAAAATGTCCCAGTTCTTCCGTGGCCTGCATACTCACCAGACATGCCACCCATTGAGCATGTTTGGGATGCTCTGGATTGACATGTACAACAGCGTGTTCCAGTTCCCGCCAATATCCAGTAACTTCGCACAGCCATTGAAGAGGAGTTGGACAACATTAAACTGGCCACAATCAACAGCCTGATGAACTCTATGTGAAGGAGATATGTCGCGCTGCATGAGGCAAATGGTGGTTACACCAGATACTGACTGGTTTTCTGATACACACCTCTACTTTTTTATTTTTTTTATTTTTTACATATCTGTGTGACCAACAGATGCACATCTGTATTCGAGGTCATGTGAAATCCATAGATTAGGGCCTAATGAATTTATTTCTATTGACTGATTTCCTTATATGAACTGTAACTCAGTAAAATCTTTGAAATTGTTGCATGTTGTGTTCATGTGTTTGTTCAGCATACATCATAACTGTACAGTGATAAATAATTGTCCATTGGGGTGGAGGCTGAGTAAAGACTGTTTAGGGCAGGGCAAAGGCTGGCCCGAGGCCGTATGTGGCCTGTGACCTGATTCAATATGGCCCACGGAATCATGCTCAGATCACATAAAGAATTTGCGATAGTAAAGTTTAGAAAAACGTAAATGTTATTCAAATGAAAAGCCCAATGAATACTCACCTTTGTGTAATGAGTTAACTCCCACCGCTTGCTGGACAGTTATTTTGAAGGCACGTATAAATAACAACTGCAGGAGGACAGACAGTGACTGACAGTGGCTGACACACACGTCATAGTTACACATTGTAGCTAGCTAGAAATTGCGCAAAAATGTGTTTTTCAAAGATTTCAAAGAAAAGGAAAGTAGACAATGAATGTAGGGTGTTCCAGCAAGAGTGGACATCAAAATATTTCTTTATTGAAATATCAGGGAAAGCTGTGTGCTTAGTGTGCAAAGAGAGCATTGCTGTCTTGAAAGACTACAACTTGTCTTGACACTTCCAGATGAAGCATGCAGAGAAATATATGAATATGCCTTCTGAGCAGAGGGCAAGTGCATCGAAAGAGTTGCTTTCTCAGTTGCAAAAGCAGCAAGGACTTTTCACAAAACTGTATTCATCAAACGACGGAATTGCGAGAGCTAGCTATGTACTGTCCCACAAAATTGCTAAACATGGCAAGCCATTCGCTGAGGGCGAATTCATAAAATAATGTTTAATTGACTATGCAGCAATACTTTGCCCCGACAAGAAAGAGCTGTTTGAAAATGTTTCCCTGTCAAGACGAACATCGCAGAGAATATGGAACAACAGTTGAAAGACAAGATAAACGATTTCACCTATTTCTCCTTGGCCCTGGATGAGATTAGTGATGCACGTGACATGGCGCAGTTGTTGATATTCTTACGAGACATAACCCCAGATTTTGAAATTACAGAGGAGCTTGCTTCAGTGCAGTCGATTGAAGAGCACAACCACAGATTTATTGGAGGAGGTTACTTAGTGTGTTGCGAAGCTGGGACTGAGTTTTGAAAAGTTATCCAGTATGCCCACTGATGGATGCCCAAACTTGACAGGAAAACACATTGGCCTTTTAAAAAGGATACAAGATCAAGTAGCTGAGCTGAACCCAGATCAGAAAATTATTTTCCTGCATTGCATTATGCATCAGCAGGTGCTTTGTAAATGTGTTCTGAAAATGAGCCATGTTGTGGATACAGTCACTAAAGTGGTAAACTTCATAAGAGCAAAATCTTTAAACCACAGTCAGTTTGTCTCACTGTTGGGAGAGACAGAGTGCAGATCTCCCCTACCACACAAACGTGAGATGGCTGAGTTTGGGGAAGGTGCTTAAAAGGGTGTGGGACCTGAAGTCGAAGAAGCTGTGTTTTTGCAAATGAAAGGAAAGTGTGGATTTCCCTCAATTGCAAGATAAAAAATGGTTGGCTGATTTTGCCTTCACCGTGGACATCATGGTCCTCATGAATGAACTGAATTCCAAACTACAAGAGAAGGGCCTTTTTGCACATCAGATGTACAGCCTTGTCAAAGCTTTTCAAAGGAAAATTACTCCTCCTGACCCGCCAAGTAGAAGCCAACAATCTCATCCAAATTCCGACACTACTAGTCTGTTCCCTATAAGATGACCAGCGGGAGAAGTATACATCGCTGCTGCGTGCTTGGAACTGTGAGGATTTTAAAGTGTTGGAAAATGACAAGCTGTTGGTTTCCTCTCCTTTCACCTTCAATGTGGATGCAGTGATTGGAGAACTATTCAGAACAATGTCACTGTCGAGGTTCTATGCATCACTCGATGAACAAAACATTCCAAAGATGAGGAGTCATGCTCAGAAGGTGTTTGCACTGTTTGGGTCAACCTATGTACGTGAACAGACATTTTCAGTGATGAAATATAACAAGACAAGGCACAGATCATCTCTTACTGACTCTCACCTCTCAGCAATCCTGAGCATAGTTTCAGAAACTATACCTGACTTCACTGCTCTAGTCAATGCCCATCAGAGACTTCACTCCTCACACTGATTGAGTAGTTTAAATGTAATGTTGAGCTCTCTCTCTTTCTTGTGTTTTGTGCATACCCGTTAACAAGAGTTCTGTCCGTGGTGCTGAATGCAGTGCACTTTTCCCTCCGTGTGGTTCATTGCATGTTTAATAATGAAAATACCTACCAAAAGGAGAACATGGATGTTCCGGACGCTTTATCTGGACACGATTCGTCAGGACCTCCAACAGGACCTCCAACATTAACATGATGCCTTCTAATTTCAGTCGCTGTACTCGCCTTACGGCGAGGATAGCTGTGCTACAAGCCCAGCTTCAGACGCAATCGTTAGGCAAGGGTAATTTCAGTGTAGGAAAGAATGAAACAGCATCTGTAACACCAGTAAGTGCAGATAGTAGTATAACGGTGTCGCTCATTCAGCCGACAAAACTTTCAACCGGTTTTCCCCATTAAGCAGCGAGTCGGAGTCAGAGGCCGAGTCTTCTCTGGTCTCTACTCCTCCCGTTACGGGGTCTGAGACGCCAAAGCTTCCCACCATTAGCTCTGACAAATTGAAAACTCTAGTCATTGGGGACTCCATTACCCACAGTATTAGACTTAAAACGAATCATCCAGCGATCATACACTGTTTACCAGGGGGCAGGGCTACCGACGTTAAGGCTAATCTGAAGATGGTGCTGGCTAAAGCTAAAACTGGCGAGTGTAGAGAGTATAGAGATATTGTTATCCATGTCGGCACCAACGATGTTAGGATGAAACAGTCAGAGATCACCAAGCGCAACATAGCTTCTGCGTGTAAATCAGCTAGAAAGATGTTTTTTTTTTTTTTTATTTTACCTTTATTTAACCAGGTAGGCAAGTTGAGAACAAGTTCTCATTTACAATTGCGACCTGGCCAAGATAAAGCAAAGCAGTTCGACAGATACAACGACACAGAGTTACACATGGAGTAAAACAAACATACAGTCAATAATACAGTATAAACAAGTCTATATACAATGTGAGCAAATGAGGTGAGAAGGGAGGTAAAGATAAAAAAGGCCATGGTGGCAAAGTAAATACAATATATCAAGTAAAACACTGGAATGGTAGTTTTGCAATGGAAGAATGTGCAAAGTAGAAATAAAAATAATGGGGTGCAAAGGAGCAAAATAAATAAATAAATAAAATACAGTTGGGAAAGAGGTAGTTGTTTGGGCTAAATTATAGGTGGGCTATGTACAGGTGCAGTAATCTGTGAGCTGCTCTGACAGTTGGTGCTTAAAGCTAGTGAGGGAGATAAGTGTTTCCAGTTTCAGAGATTTTTGTAGTTCATTCCAGTCATTGGCAGCAGAGAACTGGAAGGAGAGGCGGCCAAAGAAAGAATTGGTTTTGGGGGTGACTAGAGAGATATACCTGCTGGAGCGTGTGCTACAGGTGGGAGATGCTATGGTGACCAGCGAGCTGAGATAAGGGGGGACTTTACCTAGCAGGGTCTTGTAGATGACATGGAGCCAGTGGGTTTGGCGATGAGTATGAAGCGAGGGCCAGCCAACGAGAGTGTACAGGTCGCAATGGTGGGTAGTATATGGGGCTTTGGTGACAAAACGGATTGCACTGTGATAGACTGCATCCAATTTGTTGAGTAGGGTATTGGAGGCTATTTTGTAAATGACATCGCCAAAGTCGAGGATTGGTAGGATGGTCAGTTTTACAAGAGTATGTTTGGCAGCATGAGTGAAGGATGCTTTGTTGCAAAATAGGAAGCCAATTCTAGATTTAACTTTGGATTGGAGATGTTTGATATGGGTCTGGAAGGAGAGTTTACAGTCTAACCAGACACCTAAGTATTTGTAGTCAGAGCCGTCCAGAGTAGTGATGTTGGACAGGCGGGTAGGTGCAGGTAGCGATCGGTTGAAGAGCATGCATTTAGTTTTACTTGTATTTAAGAGCAATTGGAGGCCACGGAAGGAGAGTTGTATGGCATTGAAGCTTGCCTGGAGGGTTGTTAACACAGTGTCCAAAGAAGGGCCGGAAGTATACAGAATGGTGTCGTCTGCGTAGAGGTGGATTAGAGACTCACCAGCAGCAAGAGCGACCTCATTGATGTATACAGAGAAGAGAGTCGGTCCAAGAATTGAACCCTGTGGCACCCCCATAGAGACTGCCAGAGGTCCGGACAGCAGACCCTCCGATTTGACACACTGAACTCTATCAGAAAAGTAGTTGGTGAACCAGGCGAGGCAATCATTTGAGAAACCAAGGCTGTAGAGTCTGCCGATGAGGATGTGGTGATTGACAGAGTAGAAAGCCTTGGCCAGATCAATGAATATGGCTGCACAGTAATGTTTCTTATCGATGGCGGTTAAGATATCATTTAGGACCTTGAGCGTGGCTGAGGTGCACCCATGACCAGCTCTGAAACCAGATTGCATAGCAGAGAAGGTATGGTGAGATTCGAAATGGTTGGTAATCTGTTTGTTGACTTGGCTTTCGAAGACCTTAGAAAGGCATGGTAGGATAGATATAGGTCTGTAGCAGTTTGGGTCAAGAGTGTCCCCCCCTTTGAAGAGGGGGATGACCGCAGCAGCTTTCCAATCTTTGGGAAACTCAGACGATAACGTCGGCAGTCCATGTGTCGGCATCGAGTAATTGTCTCTGGCCCCCTCGCAGTTAGGGGGAGTGATGAGCTCTACAGCAGAGTCTCACAACTCAATCGCTGGTTGAAAATTGATATCTGCCCCTGATGAATTTACTGTGTTAAATGAGGCCTCACCTCCTGGCTACACTAAATCAAATCAAATTTATTTATATAGCCCTTCGTACATCAGCGGATATCTCAAAGTGCTGTACAGAAACCCAGCCTAAAACCCCAAACAGCAAGCAATGCAGGTGTAGAAGCACGGTGGCTAGGAAAAACTCCCTAGAAAGGCCAAAACCTAGGAAGAAACCTAGAGAGGAACCAGGGTATGTGGGGTGGCCAGTCCTCTTCTGGCTGTGCCGGGTGGAGATTATAACAGAACATGGCCAAGATGTTCAAATGTTCATAAATGACCAGCATGGTCGAATAATAATAAGGCAGAACAGTTGAAACTGGAGCAGCAGCACAGTCAGGTGGACTGGGGACAGCAAGGAGTCATCATGTCAGGTAGTCCTGGGGCACGGTCCTAGGGCTCAGGTCCTCCGAGAGAGAGAAAGAAAGAGAGAATTAGAGAGAGCATGTGTGGGGTGGCCCGTCCTCTTCTGGCTGTGCCGGGTGGAGATTATAACAGAACATGGCCAAGATGTTCAAATGTTCATAAATGACCAGCATGGTCGAATAATAGTAAGGCAGAAAAGTTGAAACTGGAGCAGCAGCACGGCCAGGTGGACTGGGGACAGCAAGAGTCATCATGTCAGGTAGTCCTGGGGCATGGTCCTAGGGCTCAGGTCAGTTGAAACTGGAGCAGCAGCATGGCCAGGTGGACTGGGGACAGCAAGGAGTCATCATGTCAGGTAGTCCTGGGGCATGGTCCTAGGGCTCAGGTCCTCCGAGAGAGAGAAAGAAAGAGAGAAGGAGAGAATTAGAGAACGCACACTTAGATTCACACAGGACACCGAATAGGACAGGAGAAGTACTCCAGATATAACAAACTGACCCCAGGACCCCGACACATAAACTACTGCAGCATAAATACTGGAGGCTGAGACAGGAGGGGTCAGGAGACACTGTGGCCCCATCCGAGGACACCCCAGGACAGGGCCAAACAGGAAGGGTATAACCCCACCCACTTTGCCAAAGCACAGCCCCCACACCACTAGAGGGATATCTTCAACCACCAACTTACCATCCTGAGACAAGGCTGAGTATAGCCCACAAAGATCTCCGCCACGGCACAACCCAAGGGGGGCGCCAACCCAGATAGGATGACCACAACAGTGAATCAACCCACTCAGGTGACACACCCCCTCCAGGGACGGCATGAGAGAGCCCCAGCAAGCAAGTGACTCAGCCCCTGTAATAGGGTTAGAGGCAGAGAATCCCAGTGGAAAGAGGGGAACCGGCCAGGCAGAGACAGCAAGGACGGTTCGTTGCTCCAGAGCCTTTCCGTTCACCTTCCCACTCCTGGGCCAGACTACACTCAATCATATGACCCACTGAAGAGATGAGTCTTCTGTAAAGACTTAAAGGTTGAGACCGAGTTTGCGTCTCTGACATGGGTAGGCAGACCGTTCCATAAAAATTGAGCTCTATAGGAGAAAGCCCTGCCTCCAGCTGTTTGCTTAGAAATTCTAGGGACAATTAGGAGGCCTGCGTCTTGTGACCGTAGCGTACGTGTAGGTATGTACGGCAGGACCAAATCAGAGAGATAGGTAGGAGCAAGCCCATGTAATGCTTTGTAGGTTAGCAGTAAAACCTTGAAATCAGCCCTTGCTTTAACAGGAAGCCAGTGTAGAGAGGCTAGCACTGGAGTAATATGATCACATTTTTTGGTTCTAGTCAGGATTCTAGTAGCCGTATTTAGCACTAACTGAAGTTTATTTAGTGCTTTATCCGGGTAGCCGGAAAATAGAGCATTGCAGTAGTCTAACCTAGAAGTGACAAAAGCATGGATTAATTTTTCTGCATCATTTTTGGACAGAAAGTTTCAGATTTTTGCAATGTTACGTAGATGGAAAAAAGCTGTCCTCGAAATGGTCTTGATATGTTCTTCAAAAGAGAGATCAGGGTCCAGAGTAACGCCGAGGTCCTTCACAGTTTTATTTGAGACGACTGTACAACCATTAAGATTAATTGTCAGATTCAACAGAAGATCTCTTTGTTTCTTGGGACCTAGAACAAGCATCTCTGTTTTGTCCGAGTTTAATAGTAGAAAGTTTGCAGCCATCCACTTCCTTATGTCTGAAACACATGCTTCTAGCGAGGGCAATTTTGGGGCTTCACCATGTTTCATTGAAATGTACAGCTGTGTGTCATCCGCATAGCAGTGAAAGTTTACATTATGCTTTCGAATAACATCCCCAAGAGGTAAAATATATAGTGAAAACAATGGTGGTCCTAAAACGGAACCTTGAGGAACACCGAAATTTACAGTTGATTTGTCAGAGGACAAACCATCCACAGAGATAAACTGATATCTTTCTGACAGAATAGATCTATACCAGGCCAGAACTTGTCCGTGTAGACCAATTTAGGTTTCCAATCTCTCCAAAAGAATGTGGTGATCGATGGTATCAAAAGCAGCACTAAGGTCTAGGAGCATGAGAACAGATGCAGAGTCTTGGTCCGACGCCATTGAAATGTAATTTACCACCTTCGAGTGCAGTCTCACTGCCATGATCGGGTCTAAAACGAGACTGAAGTGTTTCGTATACATTGTTTGCCTTCAGGAAGGCAGTGAGTTGCTGCACAAAAAACTTTTTCAACATTTTGAGAGGAATGGGAGATTCGATATAGGCCGCTATTTAAAAAAAAAAATTCCGTGTCAAGGTTTGGCTTTTTCAAGGGAGGCTTTATTTTGTACATTTTTATCTCACCTTTATTTAACCAGGTAGGCAAGTTGAGAACAAGTTCTCATTTACAATTGCGACCTGACCAAGATAAAAGCAGTTCGACACATACAACACAGGGTTACACATGGAGTAAAACAAACATACAGTCAATAATACAGTAGAAAGAAGTCTTTATACTATGTCGAAAGCCTTGGCCAGGTCAATGAATATGGCTCAACAGTATTGTTTCTTATTGATGGCGGTTAAGATATCGTTTAGGACCTTGAGCGTGGCGGAGGTGCGCCCATGACCAGCTCTGAAACCAGATTGCATAGCGGAGAAGGTGTAGTGGATTTCAAAATGTTCGGTAATCTATTTGTTGACTTGGCTTTCGAAGTCCTTAGAAAGGTAGGGTAGGATAGATATAGGTCTGTAGCAGTTTGGGTCAAGAGTTTCCCCCCTTTGAAGAGGGGGATGACCACAGCTGCTTTCCAATCTTTGGGAATCTCAGACGACAACGAAAGAGAGGTTGGCAGATCTTTTGTTGGCAGATCATTTTAGAAAGAAATCAAATGTATTTATATAGCCCTTCGTACATCAGCGGATATCTCAAAGTGCTGTACAGAAACCCAGCCTAAAACCCCAAACAGCAAGCAATGCAGGTGTAGAAGCACGGTGGCTAGGAAAAACTCCCTAGAAAGGCCAAAACCTAGGAAGAAACCTAGAGAGGAACCAGGCTATGTGGGGTGGCCAGTCCTCTTCTGGCTGTGCCGGGTGGAGATTATAACAGAACATGGCCAAGATGTTCAAATGTTCATAAATGACCAGCATGGTCAAATAATAATAAGGCAGAACAGTTGAAACTGGAGCAGCAGCACGGTCAGGTGGACTGGGGACAGCAAGGAGTCAGCATGTCAGGTAGTCCTGGGGCATGGTCCTAGGGCTCAGGTCCTCCGAGAGAGAGAAAGAAAGAGAGAAGGAGAGAATTAGAGAACGCACACTTAGATTCACACAGGACACCGAATAGGACAGGAGAAGTACTCCAGATATAACAAACTGACCCTAGCCCCCCGACACATAAACTACTGCAGTATAAATACTGGAGGCTGAGACAGGAGGGGTCAGGAGACACTGTGGCCCCATCCGAGGACACCACCGGACAGGGCCAAACAGGAAGGATCCAGATAGGTCTAGCCCGGCTGATTTGTAGGGGTCCAGATTTTGCAGCTCTTTCAGAACATCAGCTGACTGGATTTGGGAGAAGGAGAAATGGGGAAGGCTTGGGCGAGTTGCAGTGGGCGGTACAGTGCTGTTGACTAGGGTAGGGGTAGCCAGGTGGAAAGCATAGCCAGCTGGAGAAAAATGCTTATTGAAAGTCTCAATTATATTGGATTTATCAGTGGTGACAGAGTTTCCTATCCTCAGTTCAGTGTGAAGCTGGGAGGAGGTGTTCTTATTCTCCATTGACTTTACGGTGTCCCGGAACTTTGAGTTTGTGTTGCAGGAAGCAAATTTCTGCTTGAAAAAGTAAGCCTTGGCTTTTCTAACACAGAAAATGTGCATATCACAGGGGGCTGTTCGATGCTAATGCAGAACGCCATAGGATGTTTTTGTGTTGGTTAATGGCAGTCAGGTTTGAAGAGAAACAACGGCTATATCTGTTCCTGGTTCTAAATTTTGTCAATGGGGCATGGATATTTAAGATGGTGAGGAAGGCATTTTAAAATAAATAACCAAGCATCCTCTGACGGGATGAGGTCAATATCCTTCCAGGATACCCGGGCCAGGTCGATTAGAAAGGCCTGCTCGCTAAAGTGTTTCAGAGAGCGTTTGACAGTGATGAGTGGAGGTCGCTTGACCGCTGACCCATTACGGATGCAGGCAATGAGGCAGTGATTGCTGAGATCTTGGTTGAAAACAGCAGAGGTGTATTTAGAGGGCAAGTTGGTTAGGATGATATCTATGAGGGTGCCCGTGTTTACGGCTTTGGGGTGGTACCTGGTAGGTTCATTGATAATTTGTGTGAGATTGAGGGCATCAAGCTTAGATTGTAGAATGGCTGGGGTGTTAAACATGTTCCAGTTTAGGTCACCTAGCAGCACGAGCTCTGAAGATAGCTGGGCGGCAATCAGTTCACATATGGTGTCCAGATCACAGCTTGGGGCAGAGGGTGGTCTATAGCAGGCAGCAATGGTGAGAGACTTGTTTTTAGAGGAAGTGAAAAGTAGATGTTCAAATTGTTTGGGTACAGACCTGGATAGTAGGACAGAACTCTGCAGGCTATGTCTGCAGTAGATTGCAACACCGCCCCCTTTGGCCGTTCTATCTTGTCTGAAAATGTTGTAGTTAGGGATGGAGATTTTAGAGTTTTTGGTGGTCTTCCTACGCCAGGATTCAGACACCGCTAGGACATCCGGGTTGGCATAGTGTGCTAAAGCAGTGAATAAAACAATCTTAGGGAGGAGGCTTCTAATGTTAACCTTTTGCGTGTAGGGGGCAGTATTTTCGTTTTTGGCAAAAAAAACGTACCCATTTGAAACTGCCCATTTCTCAGCCCCAGAAACTAGAATATGCATATAATTGTCAGATTAGTATAGAAAACTCTCAAATTTCCAAAACTGTAAAAATATTGTCTGTGAGTATAACATAACTGATATTGCAGGCGAAAACCTGAGGAAAATCCAATCAGCAAGTGCCTCTTATTTTGAAACCTCTGATCCTTTGCATGCCTATCCTCCATTTAAAGGGATATCAACCAGATTCCTTTTTCTATGGCTTCCCTATAAGGTGTCAGTCTTCAGACATAGTTTCAGGCTTTTATTTTGAAAAATGTGTGAAAGATCACATTGCGTAAGTGGATAGGTGGGGGCTCTCAGAGTGAGTTTTGCGCTACAGAGTAAAGCGGCCATTGTTTCTCCCGGTGTTATTGAAAAACCTACACACCCAGTTGATATATTATCTAATATATATTTTAAAAACAACCCGAGGATTGATTATAAAAACGTTTGACATGTTTCTGTGGACATTATGGATATTATTTGGAATATACGTCTGCGTTGTCGTGACCGCTCTTTCCTGTGGATTTCTGAACATAACGTGACAAACAAACGGAGGTATTTTGGGTATAAATATATCTTTATGGAACAAAAGGAATATTAGTTGTGTAACTGAGGGTCTTGTGAGTGAAAACATCCGAAGATCAAAGGTAAACGATTAATTTGATTGCTTTTCTGATTTGTGACCTAGCTACTTAAATGCTTAGTGTACATAATGTGTTCCTATGCTATCGATAAACTTACAAACGCTTGGATTGCTTTCGCTGTAAAGCATCATTTCAAAATCTGAGACGACAGGTGGATTAACAAAAGGCTAAGCTGTGTTTTGCAATATTGCACTTGTGATTTCATGAATATGAATATTCTTTAGTAATATTATTTGACTGTGGCGCTATGCTATTCAGCGGTTGCTGACGAAAATCATCCCGCTAATGGGATGGGTAGCGTCAAGAAAATAACTAGCATGAAACTAAGGCTATTACGGTTACAGAAGTCATCAAAAGAGAGCGCCTGGGAAATAGGAGTGGAGCTAGGCAATGCAGGGCCTGGATTTACCTCTACATCAGAGGAACAGAGGAGTAGGATAAGGGTACGGCTAAAAGCTATGAGAATTGGTCTTCTAGGACGTCCGGAACAGAGAGTAAAAGGAGGTTTCTGGGGGGCGACAAAATAGCTTCAAGGTATAATGTACAGACAAAGGTATGGTAGGATGTGAATACAGTGGAGGTAAACATAGGCATTGAGTGATGAGATATTGTCTCTAGAAACAATTGAAACCAGGTGATGTCATCACATGTGTGGGTGGTGGAACTGAAAGGTTGGATAAGGTATAATGAGCAGGGCTAGAAGCTCTACAGTGAAATAAGCCAATAAACATTAACCAGAACAGCAATGGACAAGGCATATTGACATTAAGGCGAGGCATGCTTAGCCGAGTGATCATAAGGGTCGAGTGAGTGGTGAGGTTGGTTGGGGGCCACTTTTAGTGAGTTTGGTACACTTCCGGTGGCTAGGGAGCCGTTTATTATTTGCAACATAGGAGGGCCAAGCACAGGAAGCAGCTCTTTCAGTAGTTTAGTTGGAATAGGGTCCAGTATGCAGCTTGAAGGTTTAGAGGCCATGACTATTTTCATCAATATGTCAAGAGATAGTATAAAAAAAAAAACTTGAGTGTCTCGCTTTATCCTAGGTCCTGGTTGTGTTGTGCAGACTCAGGACAACTGAGCTTTGGAGAAATACGCAGATTTAAAGAATCCGTCATTTGCTTTCTAATGATCATGATCTTTCCATCAAAGTTCATGAATTTATCACAGAAGTGAAAGCCATCCTCTTTTTTTTTTTTTTTTTTACCTTTATTTAACTAGGCAAGTCAGTTAAGAACAAATTCTTATTTTCAATGACGGCCTAGGCACAGTGGGTTAACTGCCTGTTCAGGGGCAGAATGACAGATTTGTACCTTGTCAGCTTGGGGGTTTGAACTTGCAACCTTCCGGTTACTAGTCCAACGCTCTAACCACTAGGCTACCCTGCCGGGGAATGCTGCTTTTTAGTTAGCTTTGCGATCGTATCAAAAATAAATGTTGGATTGTTCTAATTCTCCTCAATTAAGTTGGAAAAATAGGATGATCGAGCTGCAGTGAGGGCTCTTCGATACTGCACGGTACTGTCTTTCCAAGCTAGTCGAAAGACTTCAAGTTTGGTGTAGCCCCACTTCCGTTCCAATTTTCTGGAAGCTTGCTTCAGGGCTCAGGTATTTTCTGTATACCAGGGAGCTAGTTTCTTATGACAAATGTTTTTTGTTTTTAGGGGAGCGACTGCATCTAGGGTATTACAAAGTTACATTTAGTTTCTCAGTTAGGTGGTTAACTGATTTTTGTACTCTGATGTCCTTGGGCAGGTGGAGGGAGTCTGGAATGGCATCTAGGAATCTTTGGGTTGTTTGAGAATAATAGCATGGCTTTTCATGATCCTTGGTTGGGGTCTGAGCAGATTATTTGTTACGATTGCAAACTTTATAAAAGGGTGGTCCGATAGTCCAGGATTATGAGGAAAAACATTAAGAGCCACAATATTTGTTCCACGGGACAAAACTACGTCCAGAGTATGACTGAGGCAGTGAGAAGGTCCAGAGACATGTTGGACAAAACCCACTGAGTTGATGTCTCCGAAAGCCTTTTGGAGTGAGTCTGTGGACTTTTCCATGTGAATATTAAAGTCACCAAAAATGTGAAAAAGATTCAATAGGTATTCAGGGAACTGAATACGGCCCAGGAGGCATGTAAAACAGTAGCTATAAAAAGTGATTGAAGCTCAAAAGACGTGATTGAAGCTCAAGAGATGAAAACGCAGTCATTTCTTTTATGTAAATTTACCATTGCTATCGTAAATGTTAGCAACACCGCCGCCTTTGCGGGATGTGCAGGGGAGTAGTATAGTCACTATTGTAACCAGGAGGAGAGGCCTCATTTAAACACAGTAAATTCATCAGGTTTAAGCCATGTTTCAGTCAGGCCAATCACATCAAGATTATGATCGGTGATTAGTTCATTGACCATAACTGCCTTGGAAGTGAGGGATCTAACATTAAGTAGCCCTATTTTGAGATATCACAATCTCTTTCAATAATGACAGAAATGGAGGAGGTCTTTATTCCAGTGAGATTGCTAAGGCAAACACGGCCGTGTTTAGTTTTGCCCAACCTAGATTGAGGCACAGACATGGTCTCAATGGGGATTGAAGGCGGTTCACCTAGGGGTCATGATAGGGGCTGTACTAAATGGTTGATGTATTGTAGTAACTGATTATGCTTATGTTGTATTAATAGAAGGGGAGGGGTTATAAGACCCCTCCCTCTTCACATTTATAGGGTCCTAGACTACAGATTAACAATATATATATACACATGAGGTTTAATGTTGTTTCTCAGTACTTTTCTAGGCTCTCTGCCTCTAATGAACAAACTGTCTGAGAAATGTGTGACTGTGAAGACAGAACTCTACCGGGGAGTGTGAGAGATAAGTGATTAGTCAGACATTCCACTATAAATCAACTTGAACATTTACTGCTAAGCTTTTAGATAGCTATATAAACAAGAATTTTAGTGTTGAGTAGGCATGGTTTTGGTCTCAGGAGTAGAAGATAATGACGTACGCAGAGACATCACTGGGGCTGGACTTCGGGTTTAATAAAATAACTTGGGACCTTTTCTTTGATGCAGAGCTTACTCGGAAACATGGGTGCTATGTTCCTGGTGTCAACTTCTGTCTGCAATTGCATTAATAAAGGTTTTTGAATTATTTAATTAAAGACGTTGTCATAATGCTAATTTCACCAATGATTGACAAGGAACAAGGAAACAAACCCCAACAGGATAGCTGAGCTGACTACACTGACTGTGCTAGTGGCAGACTCCACTAAGCTGGCAGGCTGGCTAACAGCCTGCTGCCTGGCCTACACCCCATCTCATTGTGGAGCTAGGGGAGTTAGAGCCCTGTCTATGTTCATAAATAAGATGAGCACCATTCCAGGTAGGATGGAGTCAGTCACTCCTCAGCAGGCCAGGCTTTGTCCTGTTTGTGGGTGAGTCCCAGAAAGAGATCTTTTGGGAAGGGCAGAAAACAGGTTTCAACCAGCAATTGAGTTATGAGACTCTGCTGTAGAGCTCATCACTTCCCCTAACTGGGAGGTGCCCAGAGACAATTACTCGATGCCGACACATCCTTCTAGCTGATTTACACTCTGAAGCTATATTGCGCTTGGTGACTGTTTCAGCCTAACATCGTTGGTGCTGACGTGGATAATAATATCCCTATACTCTCTACACCGGCCACTTTTAGCCTTAGCCAGCACCATCTTCAGATTAGCCTTAACGTCTGTAGCCTTGCCCCCTGGTAAACAGTTTATGATCAATGGATGATTCTTTTTAAGTCTAATACTGCGGGTAATGAAGTCGCCAATGACTAGGGTTTTCAATGTGTCAGAGCTAATGGTGGGAAGCTTCGGCGTCTCAGACCCCGTAACGGGTGGAGGAGAGACCAGAGAAGGCTCGGCCTCTGACTCTGACTCGTTGCTTTAATGGGGAGAACCGGTTGAATATTTATGATGGCTGAATGCGCAACAACGGTTGAATATTTCTACAGCATTTCCTTCCATAAGCAATGAGAAAATGGTCAGGCTGCGGGGACCGTGCGAGGGATTTATACTACTATCTGTACTTATTGGTGGCACAGACGCTGTTTCATCCTTTCTTACACTTACATTACCCTTGCCTAATGATTACGTCTGAAGCTGGGCTTGCAGCACGGCTATCCTAACCGTAAGGCAATCGTTCCCCTGTATATTACAAGTACAGCGACTGTAATTAGAAGGCATAATGTTACTTAGCTTTGGCTGGTGGAGGTCCTGTAGAACCATGTCCCGATAAAGCGTCTGAGGTGAAAAAGTAATTAAAAAAGTGACCGGATTACTTGGGCTGTAATCCGTCAAACCTGAGGTTGGTGTGTTGTCGGTAAGTTTTTTTTGTATGATTATATTTCTCTTTTTTTCATTAGTAATGTAAAATTAACAGCTGTACAGAACTACAAAATTACAGAGGAGGAACTTCTTGATGCAATTAAAGCCTTTAAGTCCAGGAAAACTCCAGAGCTGGATGGCATACCAGGCCCATTCAGCATCGTTCACACCCTCTTAAGCTTTAGCCCCACCCATCTCTTTAAGGGTTGATCCGAGCATTCTATACTAACAGCAATCAAGCACCCAGGCAAACTTGCTAGCTACTTCCAGACACAAATGAGAGAAAAGTTCACTGAACATTACTCGCCCTAGCAGAGCTGGTTAGGCTGTTATATTATCAAGAGCGTTGGGGACAGCAACTGTGGTGTCAGATTGTCCATTTATAAATTCAGAGCGTTTCGCTCTTGTTCAGAGCGCACACTGGAAGCTCTGGCCAATGAGTAGGGTTGATCCGAACGTTTTGACCTCACAATTTAATAAATTTTTGGGCGATGTTTACTGACACTGGCCATATTCAACGGGTGTTGAGCGTTCATAAATTCACTAGTTATTCTGCCCTCTGGTACACTCAGACGAGAGTCTTTTGTTTAGACATGTAGCTAGCTAAACAATTAACCATAATCCCAACTTTAACTTGAAATTATAAGACTTTACGTCTAAATTAGAAACAAATCACTGCAACAACCTATCAACATTACCTAGACATAATGACGAGCTCAAATAAACAGAAGCGTGCTATATGGCAGACCAAGCCAAACTAGTCTCTCGGCATGTCCAGCCCACTCATTATCTCAGCCAATCATGGCTAGCAGGAAGGTTGCCCCTCTTTCTGTGGCTAAACCAACTAGGCTCGTAATTGAACAATTTAATTAGTATTTACAGATGGCATACACTTTTGTTATTAAGGCATATTAAAGTTCACATGTTCGATAAGACATTTCTTCCAACAGTGACCCGCGACATATGCCTAATTTCCTGAAACGGGTCACAAATAAGGCAAGTACTGGAAACAATGCAACACTATGACACATTTGGGAAACCAGGCCTGCTATTCATAACGGACTTTGAAAATGCTTTTGATGAAGTACGACTGGAGTTTATATATAAATACCTGGAACATTTCAATTTTGGAGAATCTCTTATAAAATTGGGGGAAAAATCATGTAAATAATGGCTACTTCTCAGAAAGATTTAAACTGTCAAGATTGTCCACTATCGGCATATCTATTTATTATGGCCATCGAAATGTTAGCTATTAAAGTCAGATCCAAAAATAATAAGGCATTAGGAGTCCAGGGCTTAAAAACAGAGGTGTCATTGTACACTGATGATACATGTTCTTTTAAATCCACAATTTGGATTATTCCACAGCCTCAGAGGGTTGGCAGGGTAGCCTAGTGGTTAGAGCGTTGGACTAGTAACCGGAAGGTTGCAAGGTCAAACCCCCGAGCTGACAAGGTACGAATCTGTTGTTCTGCCCCTGAACAGGAAGTTAACCTACTGTTCCTAGGCCATCATTGAAAATAAGAATTTGTTCTTAACTGACTTGCCTAGTTAAATAAAAGGTAAAATAAGAGGATCTAGATAATTTCTAACCTCTCTGGATTACAACCAAATTAATCCAGAAAAATACAACTTTTACATTACCATGTTGTAACAATCTTCATCTGAGGAGGAGTATGAAAGATCTGACCAAAACACAGCGTGGTAAGTGTCCATTTTAATGAAATATAACTGAACACTGAATATAAAATAACCAAAGTGAACCAATGAAAATCGAAACAGTTCTGTATGGTGAAACACAGAAAACAACTACTCACAACCCATAGTGGGAAAACAGGCTGCCTAAGTATGGTTCTCAATCAGAGACAATGACAGACAGCTGTCCCTGATTGAGAACCATACCCGCCAAAAACACAGAAATACAAAACATAGAAAAAAAGAACATGGAACCCTAGTCACACCCTGGCCTAACCAAAATAGAGAATAAAAAGCCTCTCTATGGCCAGGGCATGACACATGTAGTTTACCAATAAAATTGTCTGATGGGGATGTGGATATACTCGATATACATATCCCAAAATAAATAAATGATCTCACTCAAATACATTTTAATAGAAAGTTGCTACCATGGAATGGTGAATACCTGTCTATTTGTGGAAAAATACCCATGATTAACTCTTTAGTCATATCCCAGTTAACCTATTTGTATATGGTCTTACCTACAGCTAGCGAACAGTTTTTTAAATTATATGAGAAAAAAAAGATTAAATTTGATTTGGAACGGCAATCCAGACAAAATTAAATGTACCTATTTATATAAGGAATATGAATTTGGAGGGCAGAAATGATTAAATATTAAAGCATTAGACCTCTCACTAAAGGCTTCAGTCATTCAAAAGTTATACTTAAATCGGAACTGGTTCTCTAGAATATTAGTAAGAATGTCTCAACCTATGTTCAAGAATGTCCTTTTATCCTTTATTCAGATTACAACCTCTCACTTTCAGTTATTTGAAAAGGAAATCCTCTCCCAAATATCACAATTTGTAAAACAAGCCATAGAAAGTTGGTTACAATTTCAATTTAATCCAGCAGAAAAGACAGAACAAATAATGCAATAAATATTGTGGTTAAACTCAAATATACTAATTGATAAAAAAAACATTTATTTAGTTTTTTTGTTTAAAAAGGTTATAATCTTCGTAAATGATGTCAGAAATAGGACTGGTGGAATTATGTCACACATGCAGCTAACAAAAACTTATGGAAATATCTGCTCCACCCAAAATTACAACCAACTAATTGCAGCATTACCGCAAAAATGGAAGAGGAAAGCGGAAGGGGGAAAAAGTAAGGAACTTGTCTGTCGAACCTGCATTGAAGACCATAAATGGTTAAAGATAATTGTGATTAATATAAATGTATACCAGTTTAATCTAAGGACCAAAGAATTGACAGACGTGCCACAAAGATTGCAAAATAGCTGGGAAGAGATTTTTGACGTATCGATTACATGGCACATGGTTTATGAACTGATGCGCAAAACCACGGCAGATTCAAAACTTCACATTTTTTCAATTTGAATTATTATACTAAATTCTTGCAACCAATATCATTTTATGTACAGTTGAAGTCGGAAGTTTACAAACACCTTGTCCAAATACATTTAAACTCAGAATTTCACAATTCCTGACATTTAATCCTAGTAAAAATTCCCTGTTTTAGGTCAGTTAGGATCACCACTTTATTTTAAGAATGTGAAATGCCAGAATAATAGTAGAGAGAGTGATTTATTTCAGCTTTTATTTATTTCATCACATTCCCGGTGGGTCAGAAGTTTACATACTCTCAATTAGTATTTGGTAGCATTGCCTTTAAAAAGTTGAACTTGGGTCAAACGTATCGGGTAGCCTTCCACAACCTTCCCACAGTAAGATGGGTGAATTTTGTCCCATTCCTCCTGACAGAGCTTGTGTAACTGAGTCAAGTTTGTTAGGCCTCCTTGCTCGCACACGCTTTTTCAGTTCTGCCCACAAATGTTCTGTGGGATTGAGGTCAGGGCTTTGTGATGGCCACTCCAATACCTTGACCGTTGTCCTTAAGCCATTTTGCCACAACTTTGAACGTATGCTTGGGGTCAATGTCCATTTGGAAGGCCCATTTGCAACCAAGCTTTAACTTCCTGACTGATGTCTTGAGATGTTGCTTCAATATATCCACATAATTTTCTTCCCTCATGATGTCATCTATTTTGTGAAGTGCACCAGCTCCTCAAATCAAATCAAATGTATTTATATAGCTCTTCTTACATCAGCTGATATCTCAAAGTGCTGTACAGATATGGGTGCTGCCACCCCCGTGCTTCACGGTTGGGAGGGTGTTTTTTGGCTTGCAAGCCTCCCCCTTTTTACTCCAAACATATAGATGGTCAGTTCTATTTTTGTTTCATCAGACCAGAAGACATTTCTCCAAAAAGTACGATCTTTGTCTGTCCCCATGTGCAGTTGCAAATCGTAGTCTGTCTTTTATATGGCGGTTTTGGAGCAGTGGCTTCTTCCTTGCTGAGCGGCCTTTCAGGTTATGTTGATATAGGACTTGTTTTACTGTGGATATAGATACTTTTGTACCTGTTTCCTCCAGCATCTTCACAAGGTCCTTTGCTTTTGTTCTGGGATTGATTTGCACTCACCAATATACGTTAATTTCTAGGAGACAGAGCACACCGCCTTCCTGAGCGATATGATGGCTGCGTGTTCTCATGGTGGTTATACTTGCATACTATTATTTCTACAGATGATCGTGGTACCTTCAGGCATTTGGAAATTTCTCCCAAGGATGAACCAGATTTATGGAGGTCAACTATTTATTTTCTGAGGTCTTGGCTGATTTCTTTTGATTTTCCCATGATGTCAAGCAAAGAGGCACGGAATTTGAAGGTAGACCTTCATGATGTCAATGATGTCAATTAGCCTATCAGAAGCTTCTAAAGGCCATAACATAATTTTCTGGAATTTTCCAAGCTAGGCACAGTCAACTTAGTGTATGTAGACTTCTGACCCACCGGAATTGTGATACAGTGAATTATAAGTGAAATAATCTTTCTGTAAACAATTGTCGGAAGAATTGTCCTAACCGACTTGCAAACTATAGTTTGTTAACAAAGAATTTGTGGATTGGTTGAAAAATGAGTTTAAATGACTTCAACCTAAGTGTATGTAAACTTCTGACTTCAACAGTATATGGGAAATACAACCTTCCCAGCTCTGCTGATTTTTCTGCGATGAGATCATTTGTTTTGGTTCTGTCCATATGTAAATAGTTTTTGGTCACAGGTCCAGGAATGGCTGAATTATTGCAATATTTACCTGGAGCTAACCCTGCAGATAGCACTACTGGATGATCTGAAAAGTCATAGTCAATCGATCAATAATACCTTTAGAAAAAATATATATTTTCAATTTACAATCTGTAGAAACAATGAGAATAGAAAGATTCAGAAATGTTGTGAAACATCACAGCACAGTTGAAAATTATATGGCATTTAGAAATCCAATATGGATGGGGTTAAGAGATAGATGGGAGGGGTTGAATGGAGCTCAAGGTTGTGACTAATAACAACTCATCGCTGCTCTGGCCCCCCAATGGTGGAACAAACTCCCCCACGACGCCAGGACAGCGGAGTCAATCACCACCTTCCGGAGACACCTGAAACCCCACCTCTTTAAGGAATACCTAGGATAGGATAAAGTAATCCTTCTCACCCCCCCTTAAAAGACTTAGATGCACTATTGTAAAGTGGCTGTTCCACTGGATGTCATAAGGTGAAAGCACCAATTTGTAAGTCGCTCTGGATAAGAGCGTCTGCTAAATGACTTAAATGTAAATGTAAATGTCATGTAAACATACTGTGTCCGCAAAACGTATATAGGTTAAGAACTTTTGTGAAAGAGCACAGTTTGAAAGCTATGGCAAATAGAAATCAAACCGGATGCACATCAAAAATGGATGTGAGAGGTTAAGGGTAGAGGAAGCAGAGAAGTAAAAATATAACTATTGTAAAATAGGTTGTGTCCATAAAATGTATATAGTATGTATAAGCTGGAAGTAGAGGCCAAAGTGTTGTTGTTCAGTAGTTTACTCTGAATTAGGGGAGGGGTGGTTGGGTTAGAAAGTAATAACCCATCAGTTAGACCCATCAGTTGTGTTGTGGCAAGGTAGGGGTGGTATACAGAAGATAGCCCTATTTGGTACAAGACCAAGTCCATATTATGGCAAGAACGGCTCAAATAAGCAAAGCGAAATGACAGTCCATCACTACTTTAAGACATGAAGGCCAGTCAGTGCAGAACATTTCAAGAACCTTAAATGTTTCTTTGAGTGCAGTCGCAAAAACCATCAAGCGCTATAATGTAACTGGATCTCATGAGGACCACCACTGAAAAGGAAGACCTAGAGATACCTCTGCTGCAGAGGATAAGTTCATTAGATTTAACTTCACCTCGGATTGCAGCCCAAATAAATGCTTCACAGAGTTCAAGTAACAGACACATGTGAACATCAACTGTTCAGAGGAGACTGCGTGAATCAAGTCTTCATGTTCAAATTGCTGCAAAGAAACCACTACTAAAGGACACCAATAATAAGAAGAGACTTGCTTGAGCCAAGAAACACGAGCAGTGGACATTAGACCGGTGGAAATCTGTCCTTTGGTCTGATGAGTCCAAATTTGAGATTTTTGGATCCAACCACTGTGTCTTTGTGAGACGCAGAGTAGGTAAATGGATTGATCTCTTCATGTGTGGTTCCCACCGTGAAGCATGGAGGCGGAGATGTGATGTGGTGGGGTGCTTTGCTGTTTATACTGTCTGTAATTTATTTAGAATTCAAGGCACACTTAACCAGCAAAGATACCACACTATTCTGCAGCGATATGTGGGACTATCATTTGTTTTTCAAAAGGACAATGACCCAAAACATACCTCCAGGCTGTGTAAGGGCAATTTGACCAAGAAGGAGAGTGATGGAGTCCTGCATCAGATGACCTAGCCTCCACAATCACCCAATCTCTCAACCCAATTGAGATGGTTTGGGATGAGTTGGACCACAGAGTGAAGGAAAAGCAGCCAACAAGTGCTCAGCATTTGTGACTGACCGGCTCAAATCATTCTCATGTAGCAAAATTTGAAACTGGGTTTTTTACATTGGATAAAGGTAGAGACTCAGAGCTAGAAAATGGTTTACCATACAATGCATTTTTGAGGAACAATGGGAAAGTAATTCTGCTTTGAAAGTTGATAAACTTGTAAACTCACTTTTAACCTCTCTTGGGTAGGGGGCAGTATTTTCACATCTGGATGAAAAGCGTGCCCAAAGTAAACTGTCTGTTACTCAGGCCCAGAAGCTAAGATATGCATATAATTGATAGATTTTGAAAGAAAACACTTGAAAGTTTCTTAACCTCTCTAGGGTATGTGCAAATTGACCAAGAAGGAGAGTGATGGAGTGCTGCATCAGATGACCTGGCCTCCACAATCACCCAATCTCAACCCAATTGAGATGGTTTGGGATGAGTTGGACCACAGAGTGAAGGAATGAAGAAAAAGCAGCCAACAAGTGCTCACCATATGTGACTGACCGGCTCAAATCATTCTCATGTAGCAAGCTAGCGTCCCACATACCCTAGAGAGGTTAATAAACTTTAGAGTGTTTTCTATCAAAATCTATCAATTATATGCATATCTTAGCTTCTGGGCCTGAGTAACAGACAGTTTACTTTGGGCACGCTTTTCATCCAGACGTGAAAATACTGCCTCCTACCCTGGCCAACATCCAGTGAGATTGCAGTGCGGCAAATTCAAATACAGAAATACTAAATTAATTCAAGATGAACTTCTTGTGAATCCAACCACAGTGTCAGATTTCAAAAATGCTTTACGGCGAAAGCATACCTTACAATTATTTGAGAACATAGCCCAGCAGACAAATCATTACAAACAGCAACCAGCCAAGTAGAAGAGTTACACAAGTCAGAAATAGAGATAAAATGAATCACTTACCTTTGATGATCTTCATATGATTACACTCAGAAGACATTCATTTATTCAAAAAATGTTCCTTTTGTTCAATAAAGTCTCCCTTTATATCCGAAAATCTCCATTTTGTTCACGTGTTTTCTTCAGTAATCCACAGGCTCAAACGCAGTCACAACAGGCAGACAAAAAAAATCCAAATCGTATCCGTAAAGTTCATAGAAACATGTCAAACGATGTTTCTAATCAATCCTCAGGTTGTTTTTAGCCTAAATAATCGATAATATTTCAACCGGACAATAATGTAATATAATAATAATAGAAAAGGTAAACAATAAAGGCACTCTCTCGGTCGCACGCATGAAAAAGCTCTGTGATGGCAGGGTCCACTCATTCAGACTGCTCTTACTCCCTCATTTTTCAGAATACAAGCCTGGAACAATTTCTAAAGACTGTTGACATCTAGTGGAAGGCACAGGAACTGCAATTTGAGTCCTAAGTCAATGGATACTGTAATGGCATTGAAAACAAACAAAACAAAAAATCTAACTTCCTGAATGGATTTTTCTCCGGTTTTTGCCTGCCAAATCAGTTATACTCACAGACATTATTTTAACAGTTTTGGAAACTTTAGAGTGTTTTATCCAAATCTACTAATTATATGCATATCCTATCTTCTGGACCTGAATAGAAGGCAGTTTAATTTGGGCAATCTTTTCATCCAAATTCCAAATGCTGCCCCCTACCCTAGAGAAGTTAAACTGTTAAAATGTCTGTGAGTATAACAGAACTGATATGGCAGGCAAAACCCTGAGGACAAACCAACCCCCCCAAAAAATTCAGCCTACCACTGTTTTCAATGGATGTCACTTTTATTATAAGGCTAAATTCTCCCATATTGCAGTTCCTAGAACTTCCACTAGATGTCAACAGACTTTAGAAAGAGTGTCATGCTGGTTTTTGGAAAAATGAGCCAGAAATGGTACTTTTTCTAGGTGGCTCCCATTTTGGCTGTAGTGTTTCCCATCGCGTGGAAGAGAGTGCGTTCTTTGGTATTTTTCTTCGGTAAAGACAATAACGATTCTCCGTCTTAAATTTTATTGTTTACTTACGTATTAGGGTACCTAAGGTTTGATTATAAACGTTGTTTTACTTGTTTGGATTAATTTTGTATGCATTTTGATGAAGGGAAACTGGGTGGATTATTGACTTAAGCACGCCAGCTAAACATTATCGAACAAAAGGACCATTTGTGATGTATCTGGGACCTTTTGGAGTGCCACCAGAAGAAGATCAAAGGTAAGGCATTTTTATATCGCTATTTCTGACTTTCGTGGCGCACCTGCCTGGTATGAAATATGTTTTTCATGCTTTTGTATGCAGGGCACTGTCCTCAGATAATCACATGGTGTGCTTTCGCCATAAAGCCTTTTGAAATCTGACACAGCGGCTGGATTTACAAGAAGTTAAGCTTTATTTTGATGTATTACACTTGAGATTTTATGAAAGTTAAATATTTATAATTCTGTAGTTTATATTTCATGCTCTCCAATTTCACCGGATATTGGCCAGGTGGGACGGCCCATAAGAAGTTTTAAGAAAAGGGCATTTGAATGTTTTGGTACCTACTGGAGAGCTCTCCTTTGTCTACAGACATTCAGCATTGTTCACACCCTCTTAAACCAGCCCCACCCATCTCTTTAAGGATTCACAAAACAGTAAGTAGTGTAGTAAAGACTAAAAGTGGTAGTAGCCTACAATAGGTAAAAATTCCAGGTAAACAGAAAGTGTCCAGATAAAAATATTTTATAAATATTAGATGACGCTTACCCAGACACACTTGTCTAAATTGATGGGTCATGTGAAAGAAATGCTATAACCCCCAGCCACATCCAGTGGTGGAGAAAGTACTACATTGTCATACTTGAGGAAATGTATAGTTAATTTAAAAATTCTTATGTTAAACTAGATGGTTCAATATTGACGGATAGCCAGGGGCACACTCCAACACTCAGACATAATTTACAAAGCATTTGTGTATAGTGAGATGGGATGACCAGGGTTGTTCGGGTTAGTGTGATTTGGACATTTTTCCTGTCAAAATGTAACGAGTACTTTTTGGTGTCAGGGAAAATGTAAAAAGTAGTAAAAGTCAAAAGCCAAAAACATAAATAGTAAAGTAATGTACAGATACCCCCCAAAAATACTTAAGTAGTATTTTAAAGTATTTTTACTAAAGTTCTTTACACCACTGCCCAAATGTCTTCACACCAGTACATTAGCATACTTTATATTGTGGCGTATAGCAGGTCAGCAACCAGGTGGAGACTCACCGTTGCCTGGGGACAGAGTCTACATCATGAGGCGATGCCACATGGGGGAAGGGACTGGGGGAAGAGAAGTTATCAGTCCCAGGGATAATGGAGGGAGTTCAGTTTTGTTCCCCACAGGATACAGCAAGACCCGGAGCCCAGAAGTCTCCTGTGGAGACCTACGAGACAACGAGCGCCTACTGAATCGCATTCAAACCATTTTTTTTATCAAGCTAACGGAAGACGATAACATCGAAACATACCTCTGCATGTTTGAACAGACAGCATGAATGGCCAAGGCCGAAGTGGGCAAGTCTGCTGGCCCCGTTCCTCTCTGGGAACGCCCAAAAGGCTTATTGCGACCCTGACGACAAACAGGCGGCTTAACTACGACGGACTCAAACAGGAGATACTCAGCCGCCAAGGGTACAGCCTGGCCCATCGGGCCCAACTGTTCCACAACCAGAGGTTCGTGGCCGACGCACCCCCCCGAGCCCAGATGAGCGACCTACTGCACGTCACCAGGGCATGGCTCCTAACCGTCGTATCCACCCTCTCTATCCTAGACAAAGTGGTCCTGGATCACTTCTTAAGGGCGCAACCCCATAACATGAAGAGGACAGTGAGTCTATGTGTGTCGCAGACCTTGGAGGACCTCCTGGGATTAGTGGAGACACATCAGAACACTGAGGTCCTGCTGAGTGGGAGTCGAGTGGAGTCGTGGACCCGTCCGAGTGGACAGACGGACAGCCCCCCCGCTGTATACCCCAAACCGACGGTCGGCAGGGCCAAAGGGCCGCAGACCTGTGGAGAGACGGCTGGGGGAGAGCCGACCCGCCACCAACAACCCCAGGTAAATGGTAAATGGACACTAAAGGAGGTGTTTTGAGTGTGGCGCCCGGGGGAACCTTGCCTGGAATTTCCCAGCTCACGAGGAGTCAATGCCATGAGCAAGCCCCGGAGGCAAGGTGGGCTATGCAGTGAACTACGTTATTTCTTGTTGGACGACCCGTCGCCTGCACGGCCCGGAAGCAAGCGGTTGACAAACCCGTATCTATGGGTCCGGAGTAGGAGTCGGAGAGGGAGCCGGAACCCGACCCCACTGGTGAACCACTAGAGAAGGAGCCCATCCTCCCCCTCCTTGATTTCGAAGGGACCAGTCGAGACACCCGATGGGGGCCAACTGAGGGGACAATTCGGGACTGCCTAGTGGGAGGATCCGAACATGAAATCCGCCGCAGCCCGAGTGATAGCGTTGGATGGACAGCTACTTCCAGGGGTGAGTGAATTGCAATACCCCCATTTCCAAATCAAGTATAACTTTTTGTATCAGGTGTCGCGCCAGCAGGGGTAACTTTGACAGGTACTGTTGCTGCCCCGACGGTACATGGGAACTGTTCCACCCAGTATCCCGAGGCCATTCCACTACAGGCGGCAGTATCCAATGGAATCCAGGAGCTGTTCCACCTCTTTAGCTGGGTGGGAATCCCGAACTAGATCATGAAAGACCAAGGTACGGAGTTTATGTCCCGTCTAATGAAAGATTTGTGTGCTGTCCTGCAAATCAAACAGACCTGGACTTCCTTCTTTCACCCACAGAGAGATGGGCTCCTCGAGCGGTTAAATAAAATGCTCAAACAAATGCTGCAGAAGGTCATCGAGCAGGACGGGAAGCACTGGGACCAGCTACTACCCCACCAAATGTTCTTGATCCGAGAAGTACCCCAGTTCTCCACAAGTTTTTCCCCTTTTGATCTTGAACCCAGCCCAGAAGCAAACGCTCAGGGAGCTTGTCGATCGGAACACGGCGTTGTTCTCCGAGAAGCTAGGCCGCACGACCCTCATTGAACACAACGTCCGCATCTGGCACGGGAAATGGTACGAAAGTGGCCATATCTGATTCCCGAGGCCCGAAGGAAGGCTGTGAAGCAGGAAGTGGAGGCTATGTTGAGGATGGGGGTCGTCGAAGAGTCCCACAGCACATGGTGCAGGCCTATCAGGTTGGGACCCAAACCGGACGGTAACCTGCGCTTCTGTAATGATTACTGGGGTGTGAACGACATCAGCTTGTTCGACGCCTACCCAATGCCGAGGATGGACGAGCTCATTGACCGATTGGGAAAGTCCTGCTACATCAGTACCCTCGACCTGACAAAAGGATATTGGCAGGTACCGTTGGCAGCCTCCTCCCGGCCGGGAGAACACTGTTTTTCACACCAGACGGATTAACTATAGAGTACTAGCAATACAAACTGATTGTCATAGCTAGTTAAAGTTATAACTAGCCATGCGAAATGGCATTCTGAGAAAACATCACTAACGTTACACACAGTTCATACACGCTGATCGCCGTTTCATCCTCATCACTGTCCTCAGAAGACTCTACAATGTCTTCTTCAATGAACATGTTTTTAACTAAATCAGGGATTTCCTCATCGTCTGATTCATTTTTCAGAGTCAGAGAGACTCAGCATGGTATGATCGTCTTCCAGAAAGTAGTTCATCACAACTTTTTCCCACTGAAATTTGTCGATAGCGCCTGATAAATTCAGGGCAGCAATGTTATTGAGAGCAGTAGGACCATATTTGTTGTTCTCCATGATTAACGTTATATCTTTAAAAAAAACTGCAGTAGAAAGGATTATGTATGAATAACGAGCAGCTCATTTTATAGACACAAGATGCTACACCGCAGACCAATCTGAAACTCATCTCTCAGCATGTCCAGCCCACTCATTATCTCAGCCAATCATGGCTAGCAGCATGGTTCCTGTCTTTTCCTTAGGCTAAACCAACTAGGCTCATAAATTAACAACTTTATTCATATTTACAGATGGCATAAAAGTTTGTTATTATGGCACATGAAAATAGTAAAAATAAAGAAAAACCCTTGAATGAATAGGTGAGTCCAAACTTTTGACAAGTACTGTATGTACAGTGTAAGTGTGTAAATATGTGTATCTATGTATGTGTATCTACTAAAACTGTTTCAAGTTTTGAGGGAGCGTGCAATTGGTATGTTGACTGGAGGAATATCCACCAGAGCTGTTGCCAGATAATTGTATGTTAATTTCTCTACCATAAGCTGCCTCCAAAGTCATTTTAGAGAATTTGGCAGTACATCCAACAGGCCTCACAACTGCAGACCATGTGTAACAGTGTGAGTCCAGGACCTCCACATCCAGCTTCTTCTGAGACCAACCGAAGTCAGAGAAGCTCATTTGCGTAAGCTACAGAAAACAAACACAATTGGATTTTATCGATGGCAATTTGAATTCACAGAGATACTGTGACAAGATCCTGAGGCCCATTGTTGTGCCCTTCATCCGCCGCCATCACCTCATTTTCAGCATGATATTGGATGGCCCCATGTTGCAAGGATCTGTACACAATTCCTGGAAGCTGAAAATGTCCCAGTTCTTCCATGGCCTGCACACACACCAGACATGTCCCCCATTGACTGTGTTTGGGATGCTATTGATCAACGTCTACGACAGCATGTTTCAGGTCCTGCCAATATCCAGCAGCTTCGCACAGCCATTGAAGAGGAGTGGGACAACATTCCACAGGCCACAATTAACAGCCTGATCAACTCTATGCAAAGGGGATGTGTTGCGCTGCATGAGGCAAATGGAGGTCACACCAGATACTGACTGGTTTTCTGATCCACGCCCCTACCTTTTTCTTTAAGGTACAGTATCTGTGACCAACAGATGCATATCTGTATTCCCAGTCATGTGAAATCCATAGATTAGGGCTTACACTCTTCGAGAAAAAGGTGCTATCTAGAACATAAAAGGGTTCTTTGGCTGTCCCCATACAGTAGGAGAACTCTTTGTAACTCAGTCAAATCTTTTAAATTGTTGCATGTTGCGTTTTATATTTCTGTTCAGTGTATATTACCAGGGCCTGTATTCATAAAGCGTCTCAGAGTGTGAGTATAGGCAATCAATGTGAATAGGAAAGCAGTTTGTTATTTAAAAAGTTTGGTAACAACAATTCCTATGAATACCCTCCCCATAATGCATAGTAAAAGCATTTCTAAACCCTTATCTGCTTTCCATGATGCGTTATAATGCATAACATAGGCTCTAAACGGCTTATTAATGGCTTATTGATGTCTATAACTACATTATGTACATTATGCATGCTGCATACAGTTGTAAGAGTTACTATGTATTCAGCAATGTGGACTTACTGTAATTTCACCCTATACAGGTTTACACGATACATGGCTATGTAACTACTAGTTATTATAGGGATACTTATTGTAGCACAACCTGACATGACTGCAATGTTGTTTTGTGTGTAACCAACAATGGGAGAGAAAAAAAATGTAACCTTACTGTGCAACCTCAGTTTTCCATCATTCATTGAAAAGTCAGGAAGGAAAGGAAATGGGAGGAGAAAACAATTATGGCTAGAAGCATTTTGCACACTGAGATGTTTCATTTATATGAAATAAAAAGTAACATTTTTTTGGCTGCTCATTGGGATATAAACAACAGGTCAAAGTGTGTACATTGAGTGCTAACGACTCCCTCTTCACAGGTACTCTGAGAGGGTTCATCATTATTCCCCCTGTGAAGGTAGAGGAGCAATGTCAGAGGAGCGTCAGGGGTATTTAAACCTCTCACCATACAAGAGAGCATACTCTGCTTGTCCTAGAAGGACTAGGAGGATGACAGGGAGAATGCACACCCGTTTGCCTTTACCTCTCTGCAGCCTGAGCCATAGCTCCCTGTATTTGTCTCTGCTGCTGCTGCTGCTCATAGCTACTACCCCAGTTCTCTGCAATGGCATGAATGGGACCAACTCTTACCGGCTACTGATTGGCTTCCAGGCTCCCTGGAACGTGTCCTATCCCTTCAGTGCCCGCCGGTTAGGCTCCGCAATACAGATTGCTGTGGAAAAGGTCAATAGCAACCCATCATTTCTGGGGAACTACAGCCTGGATTTTGTATACGTGGACTCCGAGTGCGACGCCAAGGTTTCCATAAGAGCCTTCATTCAGCAGGTGTGGAAAGAAAACGTGTCGGCGGTCTTTGGTCCGGCTTGTCCCGAGGAGGCGGAGGTACAATTCAAATCAATTCAGTTCAGTTTAATAAATGTTATTTCATTTCAATGTACTTAAAAAACATTTTTTTGGTGATTATTTTATTAATTTGAATGCATATTTAGAGCTTACGTGTGCAAATTGGTAACACTTTGCTATTTAAGATTAATTTACAATTTACTATTATATAATATTACTATGTAGCGGACCATAGATATAATAAGTGAATACTTTTACATGCAGATATATGATAAGATAGATCATTATGATGGCCAAATAAAACAAAAAAATACTGTGTTAAAGGGACATTTAAATCAAAGTTTGTTTAAAATGTTCCGACCTCAATTATGGTTTTATATTAAGATAAGTCCACAGCCTAGGTCATTGTGTGTGTTGTGTATATCCAGCTACCCTAAATGACTGGAAAGGATAAGCACCACATCTCTTAGATCGTATTTGGTGCTTTCTTCCCGAAATTAATTTAAGGTCGACTCATTTCAACGAATCTACACAATCGTTGGTGTGAGACGTGGTTTAATCTTGAGATGTAGGCTATTTTTGAGGGGGGAGGGGGGGGGGGGGGGGTGATTGTGGAATTAATTTAAGATAATGATTACCACTATAGTAAATGTATTTTCACACCAAGTCCGATGCGTTTTCTCCCCACCTTTCAGAAATATTCATACATCAACAAACTAACCGTTGCTGCTGTGCTCATTCTCCTGCCTATTAGAAGGCAGTGTCAATGTAATATGTTGTTCAACGTGGCTAGAGAGGACGCTGTAATGATAGATTATTTATCTATGTTACTGAGTATATTACAAAATTGAAATCACGACAGGAGCATTTGCTTTAGTTGCGTCCCATTTAAGGTTGATACGAAATGCAAAACTGACACCTGTCGTCATTCCTTGCACATAAACTGTTCAACTGTTGTTTTTACAACAACTTATTGGCAGCCAGATACCTGTACGTTATCGTACAAAAATACGCAGTATATTACCATACAGTATTTTACAGTATCCAATACTGTTACTGTTATTAATTTACGGTACAACTAATAATACCTTAAGTCTTTTTACTACCAAATACTCCCACTGTAATCTATTGTATGGTACTAACACTGTTACTGTACTCTATTGTACATACTAATACAGTTACTGTAATATATTATATGGTACAAACAGTTACTGTTATCTCTTGTATGGTACTAACACAGTTACTGGTCATCTATTACCACTGCTGCGACTGTAGTCTATTTACAGTAACAGATCAATTACTTTGAGGAAAAGATGCCTTGAGTCAATCACAGAAGACAAGAGTCCCAATCCTTTTTCAAAAGATGCATTTATTATTCTCTGTACAAAGAACAAGAAGGGCTCCAGAGTGCGATCATTTAGTCCGGTCAAACAGTAGCATTAATATCCTGATTCCTGCATGAAAGTGTCTGCCCTGCCTTGCGCCTGTTTCTCACTGAGCCCTCCGAGAGGGAGAGAAGGAGAGGGAGAGAAGAATGCACAACATTTCAAAATGCAATCGCGGGAAAGACACATTTTTAGCCAATGTGATATTTGTACACAAAAATATGTATGCAAATGAATCTCTACTGAACAAAATAAATATTTTGAGAGTAAAATGTAGCACATAGCCTCATTATCAACCCAAATTCATGACAATCACTGGTTTAGGTAGCACATCAAAATATCTTGATCATGCTTGGACATGTTGGATGAAACTTATTTCTTGAAGCATACCATCTCAGTAGCACTGTGAATAACGATTAGTGAAAATGTAAAGTGCGCCCAGGGGAAAAGTTAGCCTGAACACGAGTCTGGACACTGACCCCTAAAAATAAAAGTGAATGATAGTCATCAATCAAAATACAGAAAGAGAGAGAAACAAGAGTGTGTATGAGGGAGAGGTGTGTGTGTGTGAGAAAGGGTATATTACTAGAAACATTTCAAGTTTACCAGCAAACTACCGGAAATTTGGTGTCTTTCAAGGATTTTATGTAATCTATAACAAGACAACTAGCGGCCCTTTGGGTACTTTAGATTATCACAGGTGTCTGTAATCATCTCTAGCCCTCCGTGTGGTCTTATCACAGGTAAAATACATGGAGTAAACCAAACATTAGGAACACTATATTAGGAACACCAAACATTAGGAACACAACTCAGTATTGAGTTGCAAGGCAGACCCCCATTTTGCTCTCAGAACAGCCTCAATTTGCCGGCGCATGGACTCCACAGGGATGCTGGCCCATGTTGACTCCAATGCTTCCCACAGTTGTGTCAAGTTGACTGTCCTTTGGGTGGTGGACCAATCTTGATACACATGGGAAATTGATGAGTGTGAATAACCCAGCAGCGTTGCAGTTCTTGACACAAACCATTATCACTAGTACATACAGTGGGGCAAAAAAGTATTTAGTCAGCCACCAATTGTGCAAGTTCTCCCACTTAAAAAGATGAGAGAGGCCTGTAATGTTCATCATAGATACACTTCAACTATGACAGACAAAATGAGAAAATAAAATCCAGAAAATCACATTGTAGGATTTTTAATGAATTTATTTGCAAATTACAGTGGAAAATAAGTATTTATGTAGGTCTGTCTACATAGCCTTGGTCTCCGGACCTAACAGAGAGTACAGTCGTCCCCGTGGCGGAGTGGTGCCTTGGAGAAGGTCAATCCCGCAGTCATAGGGTCAGTGCGGCGGAAGCGAAGTGGCCCGGGCCTTACTGAACACCTCCCGGAGGTCCTGGTGTTCCGTTTTAATAGCAGAGAGGTCCGGAGCAACTTCCGAGTCCCCAGGAAGACGTCCCGGGGCAGGCTGTGTCCCGAGCTCCATCCCATGATGGCACCAGCAGTCCAGTCTATGATGGGATTGTGTCGCTGGAGCCAAGAGAATCTCCATACCATGGGAACCTGAGGAGACTTAATGAGCGGCAATTGGACCGTCTGTGTTTCTCTGACACACAAAGGTTGATGGGATGGTATTGTGGGTGACCCAGCCTATAGAGCGCCCGTCCAGTGCTCTAATGTCCATGGGAATGGAAAGGAGCCGAGTGGGGATGCCCAGCTCGGACACCAGGGTAGCGTCCATAAAGCTCTCATCGACCCCAGAGTCGATGAGTGCCCAGAGAGATTTTGATTGGTTCCCCCACAGCAAAATGACATGAAAAGGGGTGTGAATAAGGGGAGAGGAAAAGTTCTCCATATGGCCCACCAGAGTACTCGCTCCTACCGGTGAGCCTGGTCTTTTAGTGGACAGGTGAAGACGAAATGACTAGTAGTCCTGCAATACAGGCAACTGTGAAGCCTGTATAACCGTTCGGCTGGAGACAGCCAAGCTCTGCCTAGTTGCATTGGCTCGGGAAGAGGTGAATCGGCAGACTTCATAGACTCTCGGGGGAGCTTGGGTAACCTCGGGTTCTCTCAGCAACAGAGCCGTCTGGGACTTCCGGCATGCCTCGGAGGCGAGGTGGAAACCTTGGGCGGGAAATCTCCTCTCCTTCCTTCGTTCCTGTAGTCGCCCATCAATACAAATGGTAAAGTCGATGAGCGAGTCGAGATCCGTCGGTAGTTCCTGGGCTGCGTCCTTTACTTCCTCAAAACTCTGTGCAGGAACATGTGAAATAGCGCTTCCGGGTTCTAAGCACTCTCAGCTGCCGACGTCCGGCAATCCACGGCATAGTCTGCCACACTGAGCGAGTCTTGCCGAAGCTAGAGTAACTTCCTGCCTCTCTTGGAGCATCAAAACTTTATTTGTCTCCGCCACAAACTCGTCCAGACTGAGGCATACTGTTGTTCCCATACGGCCGTTGCCCAGGCGAGAGCCCTCCCCGACATTAGCGTGATGAGGTATGCTATCTTAGAGCGGTTCGAGGAGAAGGAGGAGGGCAACCGCTCGATGATGAGGGAACACCGAGAGAAACGCCCAACAGGTGCCCGACTATCCATCGAAGCGCTCCGGGGAGGTAAGCAGGGTGGCCGGGGAGGCGGTAATGCTAACAGCCGGGTTACTGAGGGGTTTGGAGGTTGGTAGGCTGCCTAACAGACAACCACAGAATTGCTGTTCAATGCTCTGGCATGGAGTATGGTCAAGGTCTGGAACCCTTCCATAATACCACGAAGCAACTCCTTGTGCCTTCCAATGGTGGCTCCTTAGGAGGAGATGGCGTTGCGGAGTTTGTCCTAGTCTGCTGGGTCAGTCATGGCAAGTTCGTACTATCACGTTTTAGGGAAGTCCAAGATACAGACAGTATCGAAGTAACAAACGTTTGTTACTAGAACAGGGGGCAGGCAATACGACAGGTCAAGGGCAGGCAGAGGTCGGTAATCCAGTGTGATGTGACAAGGTACAGAATGGCAGGCAGGCTCAGGCTCAGGCTCAGGGTCAGGGCAGGCAGAATGGTTAAAACCGGGAAAACTAGAAAACAGGAAATAGAAACAGACAAGTGCAAGGGGAAAATGCTGGTAGGCTTGACAAACGAAATTAAATGGCAACAGAAAAACAGAGAACACAGGTATAAATACTCTGGGGAATAATGGGGAAGATGGGCGACTCAAGTAAAAGTCAGTCACAGTAAAATACTACTTGAGTAAAAGTCTAAAAGTATTTGTTTTTAAATATACTTAAGTATCAAAAGTAAACGCAAAAGTACAAATAATTTCATACTCCTTACATATATTAAGCAAACCAGATGGCACCATCCAACACATAGATATAATTTACAAACAAAGCGTGTGTATTTAGTGAGTCCGTCAGATCAGAGGCAGTAGGGATGACCAGGGATGTTCTCTTGATAAGCGCGTGAATTGGACCCTTTTCCTGTCCTGCTAAGCATTAGAAATGTAACGAGTACTTTTGTTTGTCAGGGAAAATGTATGGAGTAAAAAGTAAATTATTTTCATTAGGTATGTAGTGAAGTAAAAGTTGCCATAATAACAAAGCAATTTTAATAAAAAACAAAAAACATGATACCTTATTTACATAAGTATTCAGACCCTTTGCTATGAGACGCGAAATTGAGCTCAGGTACAACCTCTTTCCATTGATCATCCTTGAGATGTTTTTACAACTTCATTGGAGTCCACCTGTGGTAAAATAAATTGATTGGACATGATTTGGAAAGGCACCCACCTGTCTATATAAGGTCCCACAGTTGACAGTGCATGTCAGAGCAAAAACCAAGCCATGAGGTTGAAGGTATTGTCCCTGGAGCTACAAGACAGGATTGTGTCGTAGGCACAGATCTGGGGAAGGGTACCAAAAATGTTCCGCAGCATTGAAGGTCCCCAAGAACACAGTGTCCTCCAGGATCGAGGCAAAGATAAACGGATCAAAGTATAGAGAGTTCCTTGATGAAAACCTGCTCCAAAGCGCTCAGGACCTCAGACTGGGGCGAAGGTTCATCTTCCAACAGGACAATGACCCACAGCCAAGACCATGCAGGAGTGGCTTTGGGACAAGTCTCTGAATGTCTTTGAGTGGCCCAGCCAGAGCCCGGACTTGAACCCGATCGAACATCTCTAGAGAAACCTGAAAATAGCTATGATGCGTTGATCCCCATCCAATCTGACAGAGCTTGAGAAGATCTGCAGAGAAGAATGGGAGAAACTCCCCAAATACCGGTGTGCCAAGCTTGTAGCGTCATACCCAAGAAAGGCCATAGCTTTTTGAGTTCTTCTAAGCTCGGTGAAGGGCTTCCATTTATTGTGCAGTGCTGCTGTGCATATCTGCTGCTCAGACCACTGCACCATCGCAGTTCACTCTGTTGTGCATACGTGATCTGCATGAGCTCCTCCACTCTTTGGTCCGCACTTTTGGGGCGCCTCTCGTGAAAAGATATTGACCATCTCCATCCTCTTCCATGGTGTCAGACGTCTCTTCATAAGTCTGCCAGTTAATGCAGCCATACTGTAGCTGTCCTTTTAGGCACAATTTGAAGGTTTGGGCTAGATATCTTTAGTGTTAGTGCGCTTTTTTCTTTGGAGACGGGCAACCATATTAGTTCTGTTTTTGTTCTCTACTCATTTATTTTTTTGCATAAACAAAACCAATTCCCCCTCTTCTGTTTTGTCCTGAAAGCTGTCAGGGTGCTTTAGTATAATTGCCTTGGTAACTACTGCACACTGGTTGCGTGTAGGGTTCAAGCAAACCTTTTGGATTCCATTTACAATAACTCTAATCATGTGTAGTCTATCTTGCTTCTCTGGTCTTTACCCATTGTTATCCTGTCCCACGGGACATTGAAACTGTCCACCAACCAGACAGCAGCCTTGGGGAATAGATTGTGCCTGAGGCTGTCTGAGACAGCAGGGGATTACACACGGGGAGTTGGCTGCTGGCTTTCTTGAGCACCATTATCTAGAAAATAAGGGAAGTAGTAACAGGTCATAAAATATGAGGGAGCACAAACAGCAACTTCACAGGCTGTTTGTACCCCTCTGGTCTGGGCACAGAGTTCCAAAGTATTAAGTCCCAGACTATCAGGTTCAGAGTTCAGCCTATTCCCACATATAGTAGTGCACACAAATATTTGTGTACAACGGCAGTATTTGCTACTCTGACTTATTTATTTTACTTCTATCGCAAGCCTTTCCCTTGAAGGCATGGATCATTTAACTACAGTGAATTGGTGAGCTAATGCTTTTGATGTCCTCCTCTTAACAGAATACAGACCTTGTGGCTCTTCCACTCCAACTTTAGTTAGTTAATTTAATAAAGTCTGCAGTGACTCCTCCAGTTTTGGCAGCACCCTCTGTATGGCATTTTCAACAGTCTCCATTTCACCATGATATTTGTGCGTCTAACTTTCTCACTCATCATTCAGGACTATCTGTAATCATGGTAGCATCCACATTAATGTAGAAATGTTTAGAAACATATTCTATTCTTATTTACAATAAAAGTGACACAATACATTATTTGCTATTCATTTCTATTGGGCACAACATTATCTAAAACACATCCAAAACAAACAGCAAATGTGAGCAACAAGTTTGTAGAGTCACAAGCTTGATGTAATCATTGGGTGCTAGGAATATGGGACCAAATACTACACTTTTGACTACTTTAATACACATTTTGTACCAATACTTTTGGTCTCCTAAAATGGGGAGACCATGTACAAAAAGTGCTGTAATTTAAAAAATAAAAATATTGATCCCCGTTATTTTGTTTCAGTAGATTCTCTTTTGATAAGTCATTCATGATTTGTCTGATATCATTGTCTGAAGTGTTTGGTTTAGTCACTTTTTATAGTGCATGCCATACCAACATTATTTATTGGAACTCCTATATTATTGTTTGAATGGTGGTGGCCGATAACAGCATTTTAGCTTGTATTCTATGATTTAAATGATGATTCAAATATTCCTCATTGTCAAAGGAAACAAATGTGTCTTTTATCTCTACACCTGCACCCTCACAACTGTGCTTAGGCATGGTCTCAGTGTGATGCGGATTACCGCTACCTGTGGGCCTACCTCTATCCCCATAGTCAGGGTGCTCCACCAAGTATTTATGTTTTCTGCACAAATGTGATGTGAAAGATTTTTTGTCACATCCCTGATATGCCATTTCAGTGCTGGCAAAACATTGACAAAGTTGGGAGATATGAAAGTACACCCATCAAGTTGACATGTCAGATTCACATCCTCCATTTTTTCTCTATTTTGTGTTGTTATTGCTAGCTTGTGGTATCGACACACATGGGTTTTAAAGAGGCAAAGTTTTTAAAAGTGCAGAGGCTCTCAGACACCCCACAGACAAATATTTGTGTTTCTTCACATGCTTTATAAATGCCGGGGTAGAGTCTGTGGAGAAACCACACTGTTTGCACATCTGCAAAATTGTGGCAAGGCAAGGAGGCTGAAGACGTACGTATTTTCCAGACGTTGAAATCAGGCACATTTTTGGTTCTGAATGAAAGTTCGAAAGTAGACGTCTATGTTTGGGCCAAATCAAGGCTGGTCCAGACTGGACAAAATCTGAACCAAACATAGACAACTATGATTTGTTCAGATTTGGTCTGGACCAAACCAAAATAACACATATAGAATCATGTAGTAACCAAAAAAGTCTTAAACAAATCAAATATATTTTATATTTGAGATTCTTCAATGGCTATTTTCTGTTTACCATCCCTACCTTGTCACAACACAACTGATTGGCTCAAACGCATTAAAAAAGAATGAAATTCCACAAATTAAATTTTAACAAGGCACACCTGTTAATTGAAATGCATTCCAGGTGACTACCTCATGAAGCATGAATGCCAAGAGTGCAAAGCTGTTATCAAGTCCAGACCAAGTCCACCCTTTGCCTTGATGACAGCTTTGCACACTCTTGGCATTCTCTCAACCAGCTTCATGCTTCATGACCCTTGGTATCACATGAACACAAATAAGACATGGCAAAAAGTGTAGAATTGCAGGAAAAGAGCATTTAAAACTGTAAAATGTTCTCTCTTCCAACAACAGGGGTGTATAGTTTGGGATCACATGGGTTGCGTGGTGATGGTTTGTTACTATGCCAATAAACAACATTATCCATTCAGACCTTTGCCAGTTGTGAGTCGCACAGCTATTTTGTCATACAGTGGAGCATATTGTAAAATCTAAAAGCGTTACATTTTCCAAAGAATCCTAAGAATTTCACAGTTGTAAGAATGAAGAGGGAGAACAAGGGAGGCCTGCCTCTTACTGAAGGCCTCCTGGAGGTCGAAGTATTCGGGAGGGAGAGCAGAAAAGTCTTGGTCTTCAATGGATGCAGGAGGACACGGCGAGGCTCTTGGTGGGGTTCTTCTACATTTAGTCTGGCAGTCCTTACCCCAGTCCTAGTAGGTGTCCTGTGGACCAGGAAACTAGCGGGTTATGTAGTGCTAGCCAGGGGTACCCTAGGATAAGGGGGTTCCCGGAAGTAGTGATCAACAGAAAACGAGGAGTCTCTGAGTGGTTCAACACAACCTGCAGTAGAATGGGCTTGGTCTGATATTCCACCTGACCGGAGCCAATGGGGCATCCATCGAGGGCTTGAATCTGCAAAGGGATGGGACATTTCACGCAGGGGATCTGTAACTCTCTGGCGAAGTCTTGATCAATGAAATTATCCGCAGCCCCGGAGTCTACAAAGGTTTAAATCTGGTTCTGATGGTTGTCCCATTTGAGGGTTGCGGGTAGTAACAGACGGTGATTGTGTAGCCGGGAGGTAACTGCACAGCTCGTCAGGGTCTCCCCCTTTCCTGGTGAGCCCTGGCGTTTCCCGTCAGCTCTGGGCATGTAGAACGGAGATGGCCGAGACCTCCGCCGTAGAGGAAGCTACCTTCGAGCATTTGCCTGTCACTTTCCAGTGGACTCAGACGTATGCGACCCAGCTGCATGGGATCCTCCATGCTGGGCTCGGTGGACTTGCGGTGCTCAGGAAACTGGAATGCTGGAATGCTGTCTCACCCGTTCCCAGATGAGGTTGTCAACCTGATTTTCAGCGTTTTCAGGGACTAAAGGTCCTCTCACAGTTCCCAAGTGGCCAGTTCATCTTTGATGGAGTTAGACAGGCCCTGGTGGAAAGCGGTAACCAGTTCTTCCGTATTCCACCCACTTTCGGCGGCAAGGGTGCAGAACTCAACAGTGAAGTCAGCCAATGTTCTAGCTTCTCGTGCGCCGACTGGGTGGTCGAAGACGCATCGCAGCTCGGCAGTGACAGCTACTATGGATCTGCAAGATGGTGGCTGCTGTTCCCACACCGCCGTTTCCCACACCAGGGCCTTACCCAAGAGTAGAGAGATGATGTAGGCGATCATGGCCCGATCGGTGTGGAACGAGGAGGACTGTAGCTCGAACACCAGAGAACACTGAGTGATGAACCACTTGCATCCTCCCGGTTGGCCGTCATACCGCTTGGGGGCTGGTATCTTGGGTTCCCGGTGTTAGTTCCCTGTAGGAACCACAATAACGTCTGTAGCACTGGATGATGAGACCTGGGCATTGGCTCCTCCTGGGTTGGGGGCGTGCTGTAGTTGGAGGGACTCGGCAAGTTCCCGAAGGGTCCCGGGGATTTGGGAGTGCTGTTCTTGCTGCCGTCCTAACAGTGGGCTACCACATTCTGGACCTGGGTGATCTCTTCTGGGTCCATGTTGTGGCAGAAGCTTGCTGTGACATGGTATGGTTGGACCCAGGTGCAGAGAAGAGACCAGACGAGGAATCAGTGGTTAAGGATAAACATAATACTTTACTGAGATACGGTAGCCGCAGAATCACAGTATATGTGAAAAAACAGCAAACACTAAGTCTAGAAAACGAATTCAGGAAACGAATGCACACAGCTAACAATTCAAGCTTCTGCAAAGGACCAGAGAAAACACACCTCTTTTAACAGGGACACAATCATGAAATAAGACACACCTGAGGTCTCTGCTGCCCTCTGGTGAAAGGAGGAACCATGACAAAAGTTAATGAGTAAAAATGTGGTTATCAAGTCACATAATAAGTTGCATCGACTTACTCTGTGTGAAATAATGTCTAACATGACTTTTTAATGACTACCTCATCTCTGTATCCCCCACATACAATTATCTGACTTTGACTTCCGGCGCCGACAGAGATGGCCCGACAGAGATGGCCGCCTCGCTTCGCGTTCCTAGGAAACTATGCAGTTTTTTGTTTTTTTACGTGTTATTTCTTACATTGGTACCCCAGGTCATCTTAGGTTTCATTACATACAGCCGACAGCCGAGAAGAACTACTGAACATAAGAGCAGTGTCAACTCACCATCAGTACGACCAAGAATATGACTTTCGCGAAGCGGATCCTGCGTTCTGCCTTTCACCCAGGACAACGGAATGGATCCCAGCCGGTGACCCCAAAAAACGACTTCGAAAAAGTTGAAAACGAAGCGTTCTTCTGGTCAGACTCCGGAGACGGGCACATCGTGCACCACTCCCTAGCATTCTCCTCGCCAATGTCCAGTCTCTTGAAAACAAGGTTGATGAAATCCGAGCAAGGGTAGCATTCCAGAGGGACATCAGAGACTGTAACGTTCTTTGCTTCCCGGAAACATGGCTCACTGGAGAGACGCTATCGGAGACGGTGCAGCCAGCTGGTTTCTCCACGCATCACGCCGACAGAAACAAACATCTCTCTGGTAAGAAGAGGGGCGGGGGCGTATGCTTTATGGTTAACTTCTTGCGTGGAGCCATGCCGGATCCGGTAGCGTAATCATAGCCCCAAGCTCAATACCATAACGCAACGTTAACTATTCATGAAAATCGCAAATGAAATGAAATTAATCTATTTGCTCTCATGCTTAGCCTTTTGTTAACAACACTGTCATCTCAGATTTTCAAAAATATGCTTCTCAAGCATAGCAAACTAGCAAATGTGTAACAGTACTGATAGCTAGCGTATCATTTAGCGTTAGCATCAGCAGGAAACATTTTCACAAAAACCAGCAAAAACATTCAAATAAATCATTTACCTTTGAAGAACTTTGGATGTTTTCAATGAGGAGACTCTCAGTTAGATAGCAATGTTCAGTTTTTCCTGAAAGATTTTTTGTGCAGGAGAAATCGGTCCGTTTGGTGCATCACGTTTGGCTACCAAAAAAACACGAAAATTCAGTTATCCAAACGCCAAACTTTTTTCCAAATTAACTCCATAATATCGACTGAAACATGGCAAACGTTGTTTAGAACCAATCCTCAAGGTGTTTTTCACATATCTCTTCAATGATGCACACTTCCAGGAACGATACCTCTCTGTCTGTATCGCATGGTAAAATTATTGCCACTGAGAGTTACGCACCAACGTAGACAGAGGACACCGAACGGGCCCCTGGCAAATGTAGTCTCTTATGGCCAATCTTCCAATGATATGCCTACAAATACGCCACAATGCTGCAGACATCTTGGATGAACGGCAGAGCGCATAAGCTCGTTCACAGCATATTCACAGCCATATAAGGACACGTTAGTAAACACAGCGTCAAAAATCCTGTTCATTTCCTGTTTGATGTTTCATCTTGGTTTCGCCTGTATCATTAGTTCTGGGGCACTCACAGATAATATCTTTGCAGTTTTGGAGACGTCAGAGTTTTGTCTTTCCAAGGCTGTCAATTCCATGCATAGTCGAGCATCTTTTCGTGACAAAATATTGCGTTTTTTATCCAATAATGAAATAGCGCCCCCCTAGCTTCAACTGGTTAACGTGACGTGGTGTGGCCACAACAACATACAGGAACTCAAGTCCTTCTGTTCACCTGATTTAGAATTCCTCACAATCAAATGTAGACCGCATTATCTACCAAGGGAATTCTCTTCGATTATAATCACAGCCGTATATATTCCCCCCCAAGGAGACACATCGATGGCTCTGAACGAACTTTATTTGACTCTTTGCAAACTGGAATCCATATATCCAGAGGCTACATTCATTGTAGCTGGGGATTTTAATAAGGCTAATCTGAAAACAAGACTCCCTAAATTTTATCAGCATATCGATTGCGCAACCAGGGCTGGAAAAACCTTGGATCATTGCTATTCCAACTTCCGCGACGCATATAAGGCCCTGCCCCGCCCTCCTTTCGGAAAAGCTGACCACGACTCCATTTTGTTGATCCCCGCCTACAGACAGAAACTAAAACAAGAAGCTCCCGCTCTGAGGTCTGTTCAACGCTGGTCCGACCAATCTGATTCCACATTCCAAGACTGCTTCCATCACGTGGATTGGGATATGTTCCGTATTGCGTCAGACGACAACATTGACGAATACGCTGATTCGGTGTGCAAGTTCATTAGAACATGCGTTGAATATGTCGTTCCCATAGCAACGATTAAAACATTCCCAAACCAGAAACCGTGGATTGATGGCAGCATTCGCGTGAAACTGAAAGCGCGAACCACTGCTTTTAATCAGGGCAAGGTGACTGGAAACTTGACCTCAATTCAACGGCTCAGACACAAGAGGTATATGGCAGGCTCTACAGTCAATCACGGATTACAAAAAGAAAACCAGCACCGTCACGGACCAGGATGTCTTGCTCCCAGGCAGACTAAATAACTTTTTTGCCCGCTTTGAGGACAATACAATGCCACTGACACTGCCCGCAACTAAAACATGCGGACTCTCCTTCACTGCAGCCGACGTGAGGAAAACATTTAAACGTGTCAACCCTCGCAAGGCTGCAGGCCCAGACGGCATCCCCAGCCGCGCCCTCAGAGCATGCGCAGACCAGCTGGCTGGTGTGTTTACGGACATATTCAATCAATCCCTATCCCAGTCTGTTGTTCCCACATGCTTCAAGAGGGCCACCATTGTTCCTGTTCCCAAGAAAGCTAAGGTTACTGAGCTAAATGAGCACTCACTTCCGTCATCATGAAGTGCTTTGAGAGACTAGTCAAGGACCATATCACCTCCACCCTACCTGACACCCTAGACCCACTCCAATTTGCTTACCGCCCAAATAGGTCCACAGACGATGCAATCTCAACCACACTGCACACTGCCCTAACCCATCTGGACAAGAGGAATTCCTACGTGAGAATGCTGTTCATCGACTACAGCTCGGCATTTAACACCATAGTGCTCGTCATCAAGCTCGAGACCCTGGGTCTCGACCCCGCCCTGTGCAACTGGGTACTGGACTTCCTGACGGGCCGCCCCCAGGTGGTGAGGGTAGGCAACAACATCTCCACCCCGCTTCTCCTCAACACTGGGGCCCCACAAGGGTGCGTTCTGAGCCCTCTCCTGTACTCCCTGTTCACCCACGACTGCGTGGCCACGCACGCCTCCAACTCAATCATCAAGTTTGCGGACGACACAACAGTGGTAGGCTTGATTACCAACAACGACGAGACGGCCTACAGGGAGGAGGTGAGGGCCCTCGGAGTGTGGTGTCAGGAAAATAACCTCACACTCAATGTCAACAAAACTAAGGAGATGATTGTGGACATCAGGAAACAGCAGAGGGAACACCCCCCTATCCACATCGATGGCACAGTAGTGGAGAGGGTAGTAAGTTTTAAGTTCCTCGGCGTACACATCACAGACAAACTGAATTGGTCCACCCACACAGACAGCATCGTGAAGAAGGCGCAGCAGCGCCTCTTCAACCTCAGGAGGCTGAAGAAATTCGGCTTGTCACCAAAAGCACTCACAAACTTCTACAGATGCACAATCGAGAGCATCCTGTCGGGCTGTATCACCGCCTGGTACGGCAACTGCTCCGCCCACAACCGTAAGACTCTCCAGAGGGTAGTGAGGTCTGCACAACGCATCACTGGGGGAAAACTACCTGCCCTCCAGGACACCTACACCACCCGATGTCACAGGAAGGCCATAAAGATCATCAAGGACAACAACCACCCGAGCCACTACTTGTTCACCCCGCTATCATCCAGAAGGCGAGGTCAGTACAGGTGCATCAAAGCTGGCACCGAGAGACTGAAAAACAGCTTCTATCTCAAGGCCATCAGACTGTTAAATAGCCACCACTAACATTGAGTGGCTGCTGCCAACACACTGACTCAACTCCAGCCACTTTAATAATGGGAATTGATGGGAAATGATGTAAAATATATCACTAGCCACTTTAAACAATGCTACCTAATATAATGTTTACATACCCTACATTATTCATCTCATATGTATACGTATATACTGTACTCTATATCATCTACTGCATCCTTATGTAATACATGTATCACTAGCCACTTTAACTATGCCACTTTGTTTACATACTCATCTCATATGTATATACTGCACTCAATACCATCTACTGTATCTTGCCTATGCCGCTCTGTACCATCACTCATTCATATATCTTTATGTACATATTCTTTATCCCCTTACACTTGTGTCTATAAGATAGTAGTTTTTGGAATTGTTAGCTAGATGACTTGTTGGTTATTACTGCATTGTCGGATCTAGAAGCACAAGCATTTCGCTACACTCGCACTAACATCTGCTAACCATGAGTATGTGACAAATCAAATTTGATTTGATTTGATCTGTAAGTTCCCTCAGTTGAGCAGTACATTTAAAACACAGATTCAACCACAAATACAAGGGACGTTTTCCAATGCCTCGCAAAGAAGGGCACTTAGTGGTAGATGGGTAAAAATAATAAAAGCAGACATTTAATATCCCTTTGAGCATGGTGAAGTTATTAATTACACGTTGGCTGGTGTATTTATACACCCAGTCTCTACAAAGATACAGGCGTCTTTCATAACTGAGTTGCTAGAGCGGAAGGATACTGCTCAGGGATTTCACTATGAGGCCAATGGTGACTTTAAAACTGTTACAGAGTTTAATGGCTGTGATTGGTTATTATTGTGGAGTAACTGTAATCCTAAGTGACAGAGTGAAAAGAAGGAAGCCGGTACAGAATACAAATATTCGAAAACATGCATCCTGTTCACAACAAGGCACTAAAGTAATACTGCAAAAAAATATGGAAAAGCAAATATGCTTTTGTCCTGAATACAAAGTGTTATGTTTGGGGCAAATCCAATACAACACATTACTGAGTACCACTCTCCATATTTTCAAGCATAGTGGTGGCTGTATCATGTTATGGGTATGCTTTAATGAAATAATTAAGGAGTTTTTCAGAATAAAAAAGAAAATGAATGGAGCTAAGCACAGGCAAAATCCTAGAGGAAACCATGGTTCAGTCTGATTTCCCACAGACCACTGGGAGATAAATTCACCTTGCAGCAGAACAATAACCTAAAACTTAAGGCCAAATCTACACTGGAGTTGTTTACCAAGAAGACAGTGATGTTCCTGAGTGGCCGAGTTACAGTTTTGACTAAAATCTACTTGAAATATATGTCAAGACCTGAAAATGATTGTTTAGCTATGATCAACAACAAATTTAACAGAGTTTGAAGAATTTTGAAAATAATAAATGGTCAAACATTGCACAATCCAGGTGTGGAAAGCTCTTAGAGACTTACCCAGAAATACTCAGCTGTAATCGCTGCCAAAGGTGCTTCTACAAAGTGTTAACTCAGGGGTGAATACTTATGTAAATGAGATATTTCTGTCTAAAAACATGTTTTGACTTTGTCATTATGGGGTATTGTGTGTAGATGGGTGAGGGAAAAATATATTTAATACATTTTGTATTCAGGCTGTAACACAAAAAAAATTGGAATAAGTCTGAATAGTTTCTGAAGGCACTATAGTTAGTATCTATCTACAGTTTGGAATAGGGAACATTTGCTATGTAGTTGGCCAGTTATTTACTTAAACTTGCCAATTAGCTAGCACAATCTCTTTGGAGAGTAACATTTTGCTGGCTAACGTTAGCTAGAGCTAGCTATGGTCCGAGAAATCAAGACAGATGGACACCATCATATCAAGCTGCTTCAACTTGTGATATGATGGTGAAAGTTTTCCCATTTCTGCCCTAGCTGTTGTTAGCTAGCCAGGACAATACCAGCAACAATTGCAGTAGCTTTTATTTTTGCCTGAAAATAATAGCTTGTCTTCTTTGCTTGCACATTTTTCTTTACCCCTTTCTGCAAATGGTAGCTAATGGCTAGCTATTGTTCATCTTATTCAATGTCTACAAAGTCAATGATTTGCACTGCAGTTAGTCACTACAGTTAGTCACTACAGTAACTAGCTAGACAATGATGTAGCTATATATAATGTAGCTATAATTGGACATCATGCCTCACGGTACAGAAATAGGAGATAGCCAAGTCCCCCTTTATGTCACCCTAGCCAACAGCATGCCACTCACGGGTAGGTTTACACACGAAGAGGGGAATACAGTGAAATATGGAAAGGTTTATGGAAACAAGGTGTTCCTCAAATATTTCAAGAAGTAGTAGCAGAGGTGGTTTAGCTTAACAGCACCTACATGTATGCAAAAATGCCCTCTGTGTGGGCACTGACACCCACCATCCATCAGCAGCTGAAGCCACTGCAGGTGCCTGTGGCAATGCCTGCCGACTGGCATCATGGTCTCTCTCTCTCATATACTGCAGGAGGCAGAGAAGATAAATAAGGTGGCATATCTTCCAGAACGGTGCTGTGAATGACGACAGACAACAAAAGATCTCAGTGACCCAAGTCAGCTGGCCGCCACTCACACACAACGCTGCACTCAAATGGTTGTAGATCCCCAGGGTAAGACAAATATAGGCCAGTCAGCACCGGATGTCTGTGGACATTGAAATGAAGGCCGGCTGGGCCCGGGTCAAATCTCAACCAAACATAAATGTCTATGTTTGGACAAATCAAGCCCTGTACTGACCAGACCAAATCTGAAACAATTATACACGTCTTTGTTTGGCCCAAATAGACTGGACGTCTGTGGACGTTGAAATCAAGACCGGACCAAGTCTGAACCAAATATAGGCATCTATGATTGAATCAGATTTGGTCCGGTCCGGAGCGGCCTTGATGTGGCTAAAACACAGACCTCTATGATTGGTTTAGATTTGATCAGGTCCGGACCGTCCCGTAATCTGTTTTTTGGACCTAACTTGCTTGCCACTTTTTCCATGTGGTTTCTTCCTTCACAGAGCAGAACAAAAATCAAACCAAAAATATCGCCGGTCTGGACAGGACTAAAAAAATAAAAATAAAAAATCTGCCAGATGGTGAAGCGTGATTCATCACTCCAGCGAACAAGTTTCCACTGCTTCAGAGTCCAATGGCAGCGAGCTTTACACCACTCCAGCCTACGCTTGGCATTGTTCATTGTAATCCTAGGCTTGTGTGCGGCTGCTTGGCCATGGAACTCTTTTCATGAACAGTTATTGGAACTCGGGTACTGTTTGGAACTCGGTACTGAGTGATGCAACTGAGGACATTCCCAAAATCACTTCAATCTTTTGTCTTGCCCATTCACCCTCGGAATGGTACACATACACAATCCATGTCTCAATCGTCTCAAGGCTTTAAAATCCTTCTTTAGCCTGTCTCCTACCTTCATCTACACGGAGTGAAGTAGATTTAACAAGTGACATCAATAAGTAATCATAGCTTTCACCTGGATTCGCCTGGTCAGTCTATGTCATGGAAAGGGGGGGTAAATTCAGGCTAAGTGTCCTGCGTTTTACATGTAGCTCCTATGTGCTTGGTTTACTTTTAACAATGGAAATGATTAATTTGTGTGATGTACCTGTCAGAGCCATTTCGTTATGGTACGGAAAATGTATAGAAGAAATGTTGGTTGATATATGAATGTTTATAGAATGTATAGAAACTGTTTAGAAAACGCTTATTGTGTACAGAACTGCAGACGGATATATCGGTCCACTAATAAAGGACTATTAAAGGCTCGGTGTACTACTTATGTGAACAACCATTTTGATTGTCATTTTTTCATTCAGATTTTTCAGGGGGTGCTGCAACAACCCTTCCCGTGGCTATGCTCATAGATAGAACCTAACCATTCCATACAATATATACATAATATAATACAGTTCACAGTCAAAAATTATTCCTGGAGTTTGTTTAATTTTGCAGCAGACTAAATATTTACCAAAGACATCCTAAATCTATGGGCTTTTATGTTTTTCTTTGTAATATGTATAACGGCACAATCATGTTTTATCATTCTGGCATGGACACATGAAATATTTTTCATGTAGGAAGAACTCCGGTAGATTCAGGCTTGAATTTTGGGTTTATGTGTGTTTTGTAGTAATATCTAAAAAGCTTTGAATTAAAATGCACATTAGAGATTGCTGTCCATTACAGTAAGTCTACCATAGATAGTTGCCTAATGTGATTTGTCTGCTGAACATTGTGTTGGTAACTTTTTTTCTCATGCATTCCGGTACCTCTGAACCCCCAGGTCAACCCCTCTTGTGCTCACTTTGTGTTCCTGCACCTCCCAATTTACAAATGAAAGGTCCAGCACAGTAAAAATCTAGATTTACCTGTGTTTTATATATTTTTCCACACTATGAGGTTGGAATAATACTGTGAAATTGTGAAAATTATGATAATGCCCTTTAACTGTTTGAAAATAAAATAAATTTCAGCCTGTTTTGATGGGATGTAGTTTTGGCCAGCCTGGCGACATCACCAGGTTCAAAAACCTCTCTGCAAATAACAGCTAGTTTTCAGTATTCCCCTCCCCACTCAGACCACTCCCAAAAAGTCCACGCAAAATTCTTACTTGAGAAATTGTTCTTTGCTAAGAAGCTACTTTTGTTTCTTTTTGACCATTTGATTTTGCGATTAAACGGCTGCATTGGACTTGAATCGCACTGAATAGGCCTATAGTTTGGTCACTTATTTTGAGGAATTTTTAAAACTAAGACATACTCTTGTTTGTTGAATCTTTGGCAATGAACTGGCAGGGAAGTTTGAATGGCCAGAGTGTGTAGCTCTGGTGTAGGACAAATGTGATCATATAGGCTGGTGGTGATGCATTGGTACAGTACATTGCAGTACTGATGCATTATAAATGTAGCCTACATGAGAAACAGAGAAATTCATTAATTCAACAACGGACCTGTCGGTGACAGAACACTTGTCCCAGAGAACACTTTCTAATGGTCAAACCAAGGTACTGTATGCAAGTATATGGGTAAACTTGGCTAGGTTGGAATAAATTATATAGGAAAACCTGCAAAACTGTGAATTTTAAACCGGGGGAAAAATGCACATCCCTCCCCTGTACCCAAAAGAAAAACACGCAACCCTCCACAAAGTAAAAAAAACATGTTGCACCCCCCTACGCTATTTTGGACCCCTCCCCTTCCCCCCCCAGTAATTATCGAACAGTCCCTAATGACTATGTATTCACTTTTGGAGGCACTGTAGTATCTTTTAAAATGTATACATTTGCACGGGCAAACATGAACAATGTTTATGAATATAATAATAATTTTACTCTTTGTTTTACAGGTCACCGGTCTTATTGCATCTACTTGGAACATCCCGATGTTTGGCTTTGTCGGACAATCCTCCAAGATGGACAACACTGCCATTTACGATACCTACATCAAAGTTGTTCCCCCCCTTAAAAGAAGTGGAGAGGTCTTAGTTAGGACACTGCAATATTTTGGGTGGGACCATGTGGCTCTGATTGGAGGGGGGTTAGATTCAAACACGTGGGACAAAGTCGATGCTTTATGGAAGTCTGTCGAGGATCAGCTCAGAGCTCAACTCATTGTAACAGCAAGTGTTAAGTTTGACACCAGCAACATGGAACTTGTCCACAGGAATGTCAAGTACATCTCGACAGTGGCAAGAGGTAAGCAAACAAATGTTCATCCTCTATTTTCTTCAGTTACTTCAGTTAATCAGTTATATAGTGCTGTAGTGCTGTATTGTCATTTAATGTGGTAAGTGGGTTTGTATTGCAGATGGCCTGATGAACTATGCTTGCATGATGAGTAACCTTGCTATAGGCCTGAAGACTTGCATTATCTCCCTATTCTATTAGATAGGCATCCCTGCCATCATATTTAAGCCAATATGATGCCAATCTCAATCAAAAATTAGCAAATCAACTTGATTGGAGGTACACAATACACTCTCACCTCTGGTCATGAGCCATCCATCCATTACCCCGAACCGTATACTGAATTTTTAACAGGGCTGTTAGCATTACGCTTTGCAAAATAAATGTACACATACATGTTATTCAATTATTGCGCCCACACTGCTCGCGTGCGTCAGTGAGCGTCTGCGTAGCTGGGTGCTAAAATAGATCTTGGTTCTATTTGTGATGCTCAACGCGCTGCAAGTCTTGCCTCTCAAATCTTCTCATTGGTTTTTAGGAGCATATACCCCACATGGGTGATTAAAATATGAACTGAGGTCCACTCTCCAGTCGGTTGTGGTAATGCACCGTATAGTTGGTTGCCAACCACCATATAAAGTCCAAAGAAGAAAAAGAAGCCTGAAGGAAGGAGGAGAGATGACGAGGAATTAATTCAGTTTACCATTTTATCTGTGGATTAATTGTCGAAATAGAGGATCTTGTGCATTTCGGGTAAAATAACAAACCAATATTTATATCCCAGGACAAATGAGCTAGCAACAGCAAGCTAGCTAGCTAAATTGCCATAAATGCTTTTCGGCCTGTCCCCAAATTAATATAATTGGTTCAGAGTTCATTTTGATATTTTAACCCGTCATGATCGCGTCAGGTGTGGGGGGACAGAATCAACATATGCGCGAGCGGTGTGGTCAGCATGTTAGGGTTCTCAGACAACTTTGTGCACAGAATTAATTCAATGTTTAGGCATTGGATGAGAACGAGACTACAGCGTCCATAAGGTGACCATTAGACTTGCGGACCTTTCGGACCGAATACATTTGTAGGGGCAACAGATTTGATTAAATGTATAATTTATTGCTCTTACTTGCTCATTTCTGTCCATTAAGAAACAACGATGTGCTACCTTTTTGTAGCATTTCTGACAATGCTAACATCTTTTTTAGCCGAAGCTCAGAGTTCTAACACCGGGTCGGTTGCTCATCAACAACACAGCTGCTTTCACCAGGCTGCCAGTCATAAGAAGTGTATGCGAACAAACCTAGGCTACTGTAGATAGCTAGCTATATGGTTGTATTCAAGCTGAGGTAAATCAATAAATGCAAACAGATATTTTGATTAGCTAGGTAGCTAGTTAACGTTAGCTAATGTTAGCAAAGGCTTGTATAGCTAAACCAGCCTGTCGTTTCCAATGGCAACAAAGTAGTCATAGTGGGCAGAACAAGCAAGGAGGTGGGCAGAGCCAAGCACGATAAAAATAAAAATAAACTTTTGCAAAGGGTAAAGTCTACAAAACTCCACTCTGTTCATTTTGCAAAAAAAAAACTAAATTAAAAAATGAAATATCACATCTACATAAGTATTCAGACCCTTTACTCAGTACATTCTTGAAGCACCTTTGGCAGCGATTACAGCCTCGAGTCTTCTTGGGTATGACACTATAAGCTTGGCACACCCGTATTTGGGGAGTCTCAAGCTCTGTCAGTTTGGATGGGAGTGTCGCTGCACAGCTATTTTCAGGTCTCTCCAGAGATGTTAGATCGGGTTCAAATCTGGGCTCTGGCTGGGACACTCAAGGACATTCAGAGACCCGAAGCCACTCCTGAGTTGTCTTGCCTGTGTGTGTAGGTTCGTTGTCCTGTTGGAAGGTGAATCTTCACCCCATTCTGAAGTTCTGAGTGCTCTGGAGCAGGTTTTTATCGAGGATCTCTCTGTACTTTACTCCATTCATCTTTCCCTCGATCCTGACTAGTCTCCCAGTCGCTGCCTCTGAAAGACATCCCCACAGGATGATGTTGCTTCCACCATGCTTCACTTTAGGGATGGTGCCAGGTTTCCTCCAGATGCTTGGCATTTAGGCAAAATAGTTCAATCTTGGTTTCATCAGACCAGAGAATCTTCTTTCTCATGGTCAGAGTCATTTAGGTGACTCTTGGCAAACTCCAAGCGGGCTGGTATGTGCATTTTACTGAGGAGTGGCTTCCGTCTGGCCACTCTACCATAAAGGCCTGGTTTGTGAAGTGCTGCAGAGATGGTTGTCCTTCTGAATGTTTCTCCCATTTCCACAGGGGAACTCTGGAGCCATCCCTGACCAAGGCCCTTCTCCCCCGATTGCTCAGTTTGGCCGGGCGGCCAGCTATAGGAAGCGTCTTGGTGGTTCCAAACTTCTTCCACTTAAGAATGATGGAGGCCACTGTGTTATTGGGGACCTTTAATGCTATCTATATTTTTTGCTGTTTTACAATCCTGTCTCGGAGCTCGAACAAATCCTTCAACCTCATGGCTTGGTTTTTGCTCTGACATGCAATGACAACTGTGGGACCTTATATAGACAGGAGTGTGCCTTTCCAGATCACGTCCAAACAATTTAAATTGCCACAGGTGGACTCCAATAAAGAAACATGTCAGGATGATCAATGGAAACAGGATGCACCTGAGTATTACTTATGTAATAAGGTATTTCTGTTTTTATTTTTAAAAACATTTACAAACATTTCTAAAAACCTGTTTTCGCTTAGTCATTAAAGGTTATTGTGTGTAAATTGACAAGGAAAACATTTTATTTAATCAATTTTAGAATAAGGCTGTAACAACAAAATATGGAAAAGTCAAGGGGTCTGAATACTCTCTGAATGCACTGTACATGTACTTATCTGGAGTGCCTGAGGGTGGCGCTGTTACCCTGCCTCAGTGTGCTAATATATTACGTGGTGTCATGTTAAAAAGTAATACAAAGGAAAGCTCAACATTACAAAACATGGAACAAATGAGACCACCATCATGAACCTAGAGGGAAATTGGAGTGTGGATGCAGAAATTCAACCTTTATATCATCGCCAGTGGCATCTCAGAGAAATCCGAAAAAGTGAAATGTGCCACATTCCTGCCCGTAGCCGGAGAAGATGTAATCAATCTATTCAATTTTGACAGTGATGTAGATGACTTGGATGTATTAAAAGAGCGTTTACGAATGTGCTGTGAGCCAAGAAAAAAATTGACATACCTGAGGCATATATTTTTTTACAAGAGTGCAAGGACAGAGTCAATTGATGCTTGTGTGACTGATCTAAAAAAATAAAGCAAAATACTACGTTTTAACAACATACCGAGTCACTGATACAGGACAGAAATGTGTGTGGAATCACAAATGACCAAGTGTGAGGCAGATTACTCAGAGAACCAGATCTCCTGCCAGCTAGAGCAATATACATTTGCTGTGCTAGTGAAGTGAGCCAGAGACATTTGAGAATGCTTCATGAGTAAGTCGAGCTTCACAAATCGCATTAGCGAAAGAAAACACAGAAATGGCGAAGACAAAGACTGTGCACATAGTAAAAGAGAGATCACAGGGAGAATGCTCACGTTGTGGATACAAACATGAACCAAAAAAAGTGTCCAGCATATGGTCAGATATGCAAAGTATGTTACAGGAAAAAAATCATTGTGCCAAAAAGTGCTCCTCACGCACACACACACGGGCAGAAAACCAGAGGATTCACAGCATAGACAGGGGGATAACAGCAGGAAATGAGGACATGTTCATTGGGACAATTAAAGTGAAACAGAGTGAAGTGCAATGTGTAGCTCAGCTAGTGAATATCAATGAGAAAAATACTGAAAAAGAGCAGTGGACAGAAACAATGAAAAACAAAAAACAGAAACGTACTGTTAAGCTATGTACGGGAGCTGACTGTAACATCTTATCTCATCTGTGAGAGACTTGAAAACGCTGAAAGTGAAATTCAGTGTCGATTCCATGCAAAAATCCAACTGTAAGCGTGCGACGTATTCTGGCCACCAGAGGCTCTGATACCATAGGATCAGACTGCCAGGGAGAAGCTGTGGCCACTTATACAAAAGGCACGACAAGAGGGAAAGGAGGCTGGGTTCAAGGGCCCACAGACACGTTCATCAAAAGAAGAAAGATTACTGGTTAACGCTGATGACATGAACCACACTTGAACTGTGAGTACTGCCAAGAGTACATTTACTGTGGTGCCACGAGTAAATTTACCGCCTGAACTACAATTAAGGAACACTTGCCAACCAAAAAAAGAAAAAAAGAGATTTGTTATACTGTTAACCACCGCTACCTCAACTGAGCGTAGTTTTCCGTCGAAGTAGCGCTCTCAAGGTTTACTGTTTTTCTTTATTGTTCACATTACTACATCTGTTGTCTAGTTTGTGTCTCTTTCTTTTTTTTAATGCAGGAGTTTGTTTTCAACTCACTCAATATCGTTAGCCTGAATGCTTGGGGTTGGAGAGGTCCTGTAAAAAGGAAAGCCTTATTTTTATATTGTAACGCAATAACACAGATTTGATCCTTCTTCAGGAAACTCATTCATGTGAAAGTGACTTGAAATTTTGGAAGTCACAATGGGGAGACATGGCCTATTTCAGTCATGGATCAAACCATTCTTTTGGTGTTTTGATGCTTATCCACAAGTTTAAAGGCGACATTCTAAAATCCACATCTTCAAAGGATGGGAGATGGGTCACAGTAATTGTTAAACTTGACAATTCTACTTTCATCATCTGTAATGTGTATGGACATAAGTCACATGCTCCAAATAAGACCCTTTTTGCCAAATTTACCAGAAAATTACAGGATTGATGCAACAAATACTCAAATGTTTCTATCAGGGAATTTTAACGAAACACCTGATGACTCTACTGATCGTTTTCCACCTAGAATGAGTCAAAGCTCTCCGAATCATCACAACATTATACAAGGTTCTCTCTGTTGATGATGCCTGGTGTTATTTCAATCCATATGCAAAGGGTTACAGTTGAAGTCAGAAGTTTAAATATACCTTAGCCAAATACATTTAAACTCAGTTTTTCACAATTCCTGACATTTAATCTAAGTAAAATTTGGATTGCTTTCATCACATTCCCAGTGGGTCAGAAGTTTACATACACTCAATTAGTATTTGGTAGTATTGCCTTTATATTGTTTAACTTGGGTCAAACGTTTCGGGTAGCATGCCACAAGCTTCCCACAATAAGTTGGATGAATTTTGTAGAATTCCTCCTGACAGAGCTGGTGTAACTGAGTCAGGTTTGTAGGCCTCCTTGCTTGCACACGCTTTTTAAGTTCTGTCCACAAATGTTCTATAGGATTGAGGTTGGGCTTTGTGATACCTTGACTTTGTGATACCTTGACTTTTCAATACCTTGACTTTGTTGTCCTAAAGTCATTTTGCCACAACTTTGGGAGTATGCTTGGGGTCATTGTCCATTTGGAAGACCCATTTGCGACCAAGCTTTAACTTCCTGACTGATGTCTTGAGATGTTGCTTCAATATATCCACATAATTTCCCCCCTCATGATGCCATCTATTTTGTGAAGTGCACCAGTCCCTCCTGCATCAAAGCATCCCCACAACATGATGCTGCCACCCCTGTGCTTCCCGGTTGGGATGGTGTTCTTCGGCTTGCAATCATCTCCCTTTTCCCTCCAAACATAATGATGGTCATAATGGCCAAACAGTTCTATTTTTGTTTCATCAGACCAGAGGACATTTCTCCAAAAAGTATGGTCTTTGTCCCCGTGTTTAGTTGCAAACCGTAGTCTGGCTTTTTTATGGTGGTTTTGGAGCAGTGGCTTCTTCCTTCCTAAGCAGCCTTTCAGGTTATGTCGATATAGGACTCGTTTTTACTGTGGATATAGATACTTTTGTACCTGTTTCCTCCAGGATCTTCACAAGGTCCTATGCTGTTGTTCTGGGATTGATTTGTACTTTTCGCACCAAAGTACGTTCATCTCTAGGAGACAGAACGCGTCTCCTTCATGAGCGGATTGACGGCCGCGTGGTCCCATGGTGTTTATATTTGCGTATTATTGTTTGTACAGATGAACATGGTACCTTCAGGCGTTTGGAAATTTCTCCCAAGGATGAACCAGACTTGTGGAGTTCTACAAAAAAAATTCTGAGGTCTTGACTGATTTCTTTTGATTTTCCCATGATGTTAAGCAAAGAGGCACGGAATTTGAAGGTAGACCTTGAAATACATCCACAGGTACACCTCCAATTGACTCAAATTACGTCAGTTAGCATATCAGAAGCTTCTTAAGCCATGACATAATTTTCTGGAATTTTCCAAGCTGTTAAAAGCCACAGTCAACTTAGTGTATTTAAACTTCTGACCCACTAGAATTGTGATACAGTGAATTATAAGCAGAGGTGGGACAAAGTCATTGTTTTACAATTCACAAGTAAGTCACAAGTCTTAGCACTCAAGTCCCAAGACTCGGACTTGCCTGTCTTGATAAGTTTCAAGTCAAGACCGTCAAGTATCAAGTCTTAAACTTTGAGTTTAAGGTCCTAAACAAGTCATAATGTGCTTTTCACCAAATGTAATACCATTTCATATTTTTAACAAGAGTAATAGTTAATATATTACATTTACGCAAATCATGATTGCTTTTAAATTATATCTATATATTTATTACTTTCCAAATAAATGTTATATTTCCATGGAAATACATAGGTAGCCATGAGAAAGACCACCCCTCCCCTCCCAACAGTGATCAACTATCAAGGATGGCTATGGGGCGTGATCAGGCAATGTAGGCTTGTACACATTCGCCCAACCTTAACACACACACACACACTTTCTCTCTGTGTGGTTACAGTAGGCTAACGTATGTTAATGGTTTTAGTAACAGCAGTAACATCAGCCAGTTGTAGCTCAATCTTGGGTGCAATGATCACATTCCCTCACTGACTGACTGTGTGGAGGCTCATTGATTTAACGTTACGTTAGCCTAAATGATACACTAGTAAAGTAATAAAATAAATTTGCGCAGATTCAAATGTCGAACAAAGTTGTAAATTGTTGCGCCTCCGTCTGTAATTTTCTTCCCGCATGTTTTGCAAGTTGCAATACGTTTTTTGTTGATACAGCGTTGTCTTTATATCAGAAAATAATAATTGTGGATATCATCTTTCCAAGGGCTCCATCTGAATTCACCCACCGACGTTCCTCTGCACTGCCACGCACAACATTTTCTCAGCTGGCACAATTTGATTGGCTGCTGTCCAATTTGATTGGCTGCTGTCAAACTGTAATCCGTTAAATGAAGAGTTGATGCGCTGCACACTTTTTAAAATTGCATAATTTTTTATATTTGGGAAGGGAAAGGTATCAAGTCAGTTCGAGTCATAAGGCTCAAGTCCAAGTCAAGTCACGAGTCATTGGTGGTAAAGTCAAAGTCGAGTCTGACTCGAGTCCACACCTCTGATTATAAGTGAAATAATCTATCTGTAAACAATTGTTGGAAAAATTACTTGTGTCACACACACAGTAGATGTCCTAACCGACTTGACAAAACTTTTGGCTAGTAAGGTATATATGTTGGTACTGTCTTTCTAATTATGTGTAGGCAGGTTGCTTGGGATTCAAACCTTCTTGATATTAACAGCTGTTTTTCCAGAGGGAAGCGAAAAAACAGAAATTGTGTGGTGGTTGAAAAACGAGTTTTAATGACTCCAACCTGAGTGTATGTAAACTTTCAACTTCAACTGTATACCCGGACCAACAAAACTATGTAACAAAAATCTAGAATATATTTATTTCTAATTTCTACCTTTTCGTTGCAATTTGGTATACTGTATGTTAATGATATATTTCAATACATTTGTATAAATCTCTAAAAACATGTTTTCAATTTGTAATGGGGTACTGTGTATAAATGGGTGAGAAAAAAATCTGTTTATTCCATTTTGAATTCATGCTATAACACAACAAACTGTTAAATAATTCAAGGAGTATGAATATTTTCTGAATACACTGTAAATAGTTCATGTGTACATGTTGAGTATTTGTGTATATTCCAGGAGCTTGCTCAATTGTCTTTACTCCATGTTGGTTTAAATTGGTTTCTGTTTTTTCGCTTCCCTCGGGAAAAACAGCTGTTAATATCAAGAAGGTTTGAATCCCAAGCAACCTGCCTACACATAATTAGAAAGACAGTACCAACATATATACCTTACTAGCCAAAAGCTGTCTGCTGGAAAACCTTGGTAGATCATGGGTGGAATAGGCGTTGTGTGAGTTTGCTTTCTTTTTCGGCTTCAGACCAATGCCTACTTCACACAAAACGTAGTTTTTTGTTTTTAATTCGCTCTATGCACTGAAAATAATCAAGCACAGCTAAAGCAATTGAAAGTATTGACCTGGCATAATTTTACTCAGGTCTATTCATTTTGCGAGACGAAGCTCCTACACCAACCAGTTGTGGGCCGGTTTCCCAGAAACAGATTAATATTAGTCCTGAAGTAAAAAGCATGCTGAATGCATTCTGAATTCTGAATGAATTTCATTAAAAGCACTATTGAGTCCAGGACTAGGTTTTATCTGTCAAGGAAACTGGCCAAAAATGCTTACTGAAACCTGAGTTACCGAAACCATAATTTCCCATCTTCTCCTAGTGATTGTGGTGATGACCAACGCTGAGGATGCAATTAACCTTTTAATGGAGGCGGAGAGGCAAGACCTAATGGCTGGAGAGTATGTTTTTTTCCTTCTGCAGCATTTTGAGGTCAGTGGCAATTTGGTGAGTAAGCCTTTCTTAATTCAAGTTTCAAGTTGTTAATGTCACGTCCACAAATATAGTGCAATGTCTTTCTTGCAAGCTCCAAACCCAACAGTGCATTAATCAAAATCAATGTAGCATTAAAAATAACGTAAGGTAGAACAAAAATGAAGAAGAACACGAGAAAGTAAGAAGCTATATACAGGGTCAGTTCCAACACCATATTTGCAATGTGCATGGAGTGATTGAACTAGATATGTATAAGGGTAAGGTGACTAGGCATCAGGATATATGATAAACAGAGAAGCAGCAGCATAAATTATGATTGTATGCGAGTGTGTGTGTGTAGACATGGTCTGTGTTTCATGTAGGCTTTCCCTGAACGTGCATTTTTGATAACCACTCGAGTGTTGCTTTATCAGTATGCTTAGGGTCATTGTCTTGCTGGAAGTTGAACCTCCATCCCAGTCTCAAATGTCTGGAAAACTGAAACAGGTTTCCTTCAAGAATTTCCCTGTATTTAGCACCATCCATCATTCCTTCAACTCTGACCGGTTTCCCAGTCCCTGCCGATGGCCCAGTCCCTGGCCAAAAAGCTAAATTTTAGTCTCATCTGACCAGAGTACCTTCTTCCATATGTTTGTTGAGTCTCTCACATGCCTTTTGGCGAACACCAAACGTGTTTGCCTATTTTTTTTCTGTAAGCAATGGCTTATTTCTGGCCACTCTTCCATAAAGCTCAGCTCTGTGGAGTGTACGGCTTAAAGTCGTCCTATGGACAGATACTCCAATTTCCGCTGTGGAGCTTTTCAGCTCCTTCAGGGTTATCTGTGGTCTCTTTGTTGCCTCTCTGATTAATGCCCTCCTTGCCTGGTCTGTGAGTTTTGGTGCGCGGCCCTCTCTTGGCAGGTTTGTTGTGGTGCCATATTCTTAAAAAAAATAATAATAATGGATTTAATGGTGCTCTGTGGGATGTTCAAAAGTTTTCGACTTTTTTTTATAACCCAATCTGTACTTCTCCACAACTTTGTCCCTGACCTGTTTGGAGAGCTCCTTGGTCTTCATGGTGCCTCTTGCTTGGTGGCGCCACTTGCTTAGTGGTGTTGCAGAATATGGGGCCTTTCAGAACAGGTGTATATATACTGAGATCATGTGACACTTAGATTGCACACAGGTGGACGTTATTTAACTAATTATGTGACTTCTGAAGGTAATTGGTTGCACCAGATCTTATTTAAGGGCTTCATAGCAAAGGGGGTGAATACATATGCACGCACCACTTTTACATTTTGTAATTACAGGATGTAATGCATCAAAATTTGGAAAAATTTGAATACTTTTGCAAGGCACTAGTTAGGGTAGTTACAAGTCAAGTAGTGCTTGAAGTAGGCTACCCAACCCTCACCCACAGACACAAACAAACATTATCAAGAACGCCTAGCATCACCAACTAAGTTAGCTAGCTAGTTAACTAGCAAGCTAGACTGTTGGTTTATAAAAGTCAAAGAAAGTTAAACTCGTTTTTATTAGTTGCTCATGCATTTAAATGGCTAGACAAGTAAATGGCTAATTGTACCCATCTAGCCAGGCTAAGGTTGATATCTAGCTAACCATGAGCTAGCTAGCTAGATAACATGTATTGTGTAAATGTAAAGACAGTTCACAGAATTGTAAATTTAAACAAATGTAGACTATTGATTAATTGCTCAATTTAGCTAACATTAGATAGCTAATCCAGAGATTCTTACCTCTCATCCAGATCATCATGGCCCTGGTGAGTGATGTGAAGCTTGAGACAGGCATGTGTAGTTCTGTATGATAGCCACATTAGCAGCTAATTAGCTATTGGTTTTGGGGGATAAATATATTGATAAAAGTAAACCTGTCCGAAAGAGATTTACACAGTTATCAAAATGTCACACCAGGGTGAGTCTACACAAAACACAGCCCTTATTTGAAGTGTTTGAATGAATGGTGGAAAAACGATTGGAATCATTTCCGATCATTATTTTAACAAATAACAGATTAAAGCAAACATGTTGTTACGAGAGCACATATTATGTCGGTCTGCTCTGGTGGAATAGAACAGCATCTTTATCTCCCACTGAATTATTGATTCCTGCCATGTCAAAACACGTCATTTAAAAAATATATGTTTTATTTTATTTAGCCCTTTTTCTCCCCCAATTTTGTGATATCCAATTGGTAGTTACAGTCTTGTCCCATCGCTGCAACTCCCGTACGGACTCGGGATATGGTAAGGTTGAGAGCCATGCGTCCTCCAAAACACTGCCAAGCCACACTTCTTCTTGACACAGACGCACTAATGTGTGGGAGGAAACACTGTAGAACTGGCGACCGTGTGAGTGTGCATGCACCTGGCCCGACTGCTGCGTCAGTCGGGAGGCCCGTCAAAACACAAGTTTGTCCTTGTAACTGTCACGCCCTGACCTTAGTTATCTTTGTTTTCTTTGTTATTTTGGTTTGGTCAGGGTGTGACAATGGGTGGTTTGTTGTGTTTTGACCTGTCTAGGGTTTTTGTTTGTTTATGGGGTTGTTTTCTAGTCTAGGTGTTTTGTATGTCTATGGTTGCCTAGATTGGTTCTCAATTAGAGGCAGCTGTTTATCGTTGTCTCTGATTGGGAACCATATTTAGGCAGCTATATTCCTTGGGTAATTCGTGGGTGATTGTCAATGTTTAGTTACCTGTGTAGGCACTATTATTATTATAGCTTCACGTTCGTTTTGTTGTTTTTGTAAGTTTGCTTAAGTTTCTTCGTTTCATTAAAGAAGATGTATTCTCATCACGCTGTGCCTTTGTCTCATCGCTATAACGAACGTGACAGTAACCAGCTAGAAAAACCTAGCACTTCTCCCCTTTTTTCATATAATAGGGGAAGTGCATTCTAAATGCAATCAGTGTTTTAAATATTAAATAGGGTTAAATATCGGGGTTATGATCGATGATAGCACTATAAACTGAACAAAAATATGGAAACAACATGCAGCGATTTCAAAGATTTTACTGAGTTACAGTTCATAGAAGGAAATCATTCAATTTTAATAAATTCATTAGGCCCTAATCTATGGATTTCACATGACTGGGAAGGGGCGAAGCCAGGTGGGCCTGGGAGGGCATTGGCCAATCCAGAATGAGTTTTTCCCCAAAAAAGGGCTTTATTACAGACAGAAATACTCCTCAAATGAGAAATGCTCACTAACAGGGATGTAAACACATTTGTGCAAAAACATAGAGAAAACAAATATATATATATATACAGTTGAAGTCAGAAATTTAGATACACATAGGTTGGAGTAATTAAAACTCGTTTTTCAACCACTCCACACATTTCTTGTTAACAAACTATAGTTTTGGCAAGTCTGTTAGGACATCTACTTTGTGCATGACACAAGTAATTTTCCCAACAATTGTTGACAGAAAGATTATTTCACTTATAATTCACTGTATCACAATTCCAGTGGGCCAGAAGTTCACATACACTAAGTTGACGGTGCCTTTAAACAGCATGGAAAATTCCATAAAATGATGTCATGGCTTTAGAAGCTTCTGATTGGCTAATTGATGTCATTTGAGTCAATTGGAGGTGTACCTGTGGATGTATTTCAAGACCAACCTTCAAACTCAGTGACTCTTTGCTTGACATCATGGGAAAATCAAAAGAAATCAGCCAAGACCTCAGAAAAAAATGTAGACACCCACAAGTCTGGTTCATCCTTGGGAGCAATTGAAAAAAACGCCTGAAAGTACCACGTTCATCTGTACAAACAATAGTACGCAAGTATAAACACCATGGGACCATGCAGCCGTCATACCTCTCAGGATGGAGACGCGTTCTGTCTCCTAGAGATGAATGTACTTTGGTGCAAAAAGTGCAAATCAATCCCAGAACAACAGCGAAAGACCTTGTGAAGATGCTGGAGGAAACAGGTACAAAAGTATCTATATCCACAATAAAAACGAGTCCTATATCGACATATCCTGAAAGGCCGCTCAGCAAGGAAGAAGCCACTGCTCCAAAACCGCCATAAAAAAAGCCATACTACGATTTGCAACTGCACATGGGGACAAAGATCGTACTTTTTGGAGAAATGTCCTATGGTCTGATGACTCAAAAATAGAACTGTTTAGCCTTAATGACCATTGTTATGTTTGGAGGAAAAAGGGGAGACTTGCAAGCTGAAGAACACCATCCCAACCATGAAGCACGGGGGTGGCAGCATCATGTTGTTGGGGTGCTTTGCTGCAGGAGTGACTGGTGCACTTCACAAAATAGATGGCATCATGAGGTGGGGAAATGGTGTGGATATATAGAAGAAACATCTCAAGACATCAGTCAGGACGTTAAAGCTTGGTTGCAAATGGGTCTTCCAAATGGACAATGACCCCAAGCATATTTCCAAAGATGTGGCAAAATGGCTTAAGGACAACAAAGTCAATGTATTGGAGTGGCCATCACAATACCCTGATCTCAGTCCTATAGAACATTTGTGGGCAGAACTGAAAAAGGTGTGTGTGAGCAAGGAGGCCTACAAACCTGACTCAGTTACACCAGCTCTGTCAGGAGGAATGGAACCAAATTCGCCCAAATTATTGTGGGAAGCTTGTGGAAGGGTACCTGAAACGTTTCACCCGAGTTAAACAATATACAGGCAATACTACCAAATACCAATTTAGTGTATGTAAACTTCTGACCTACTGGGAATGTGATGAAAGCAATAAAAGCTGAAATAAATAATTCTCTCTACTATTATTCTGACATTTCACATTCTTCAAATAAAGTGGTGATCCTAACTTTTTACTAGGATTAAATGTCAGGAATTGTGAAAAACTGAGTTTAAATGTATTTGGCTAAGGTGTATGTAAACTTCCCAACTTCAACTGTATGTGTCGTTTGGTGTACGTCTCATACCGATAACCAGCTAAGTACTGACTTTACTTTACTCAAATTTGAGAGGTACGATAAACAAGAGCAGAGGAGAGGGGAACAACGTTTTACACTGGAATGCAGCCATAAAAACTCATCTTTGTCCACCACTTTTGGTTTGAACAGGACAACCTGTGGAAATATGCCATGACCAACAGGAAAAACCTGGCGACCATGAGGGCCTTCGACATGGCCTTTGTCATTGGTCAGAAGTCCAACGAGGGTTACGACTACTACGACTTCTTTGAGCAAGTCTATGAGAGGCTGAAGACGCACCCTTTTCACAGCAAACTTACATCAGAAAAAGAGGTGAGAGAAAAGAGGTTCTAATGTTACCAGTTTTTTTGCATAATCCATCATAATGGGTGCATTCGAGCGAATCACTTTTGTCAAATCGTCTTTCAACGTGTATTGCATTATGAAGCGTTGGTGTCAGTTGGGTATGGCAGTCTTAATACCCTAGCTCAAGACCAATAATGTTAAAGTAGGCTAAAAAACAGTAGACTAAAATCATTCCAATCCCAAATCAAATGTAAAGGCTCTTTTAGAGTTTTATTTGGCTGGCTTTAGGACCATGCAAAACATCGCTCGGAGAGAAACCTCCAGAGTGACCTCCTTTATCTCAAGTTAAGAAGGCAGAGAGTAGAGACAGTGACAGACAGTTTGCTGTGCCATTCAGCCGTTTAGCTAATGCACTGATTGCTTTGAATTTGATGTCGGCATTTGAAACATTCACGGCCAGTTGTATAAAAATAGTTGAAAAGATAATAACACGAGGAATAAATACACAATGAGTAACGATAACTTGGCTATATACATGGGGTATCAGTACAGAGTAGATGCAGCAATATGAGGTAGTTGAGGTAGGTATGTACATATAGGTGGGGGCAAAGTGACTAGGCAACAGGATAGATAATGAGCAGTAACAGCAGTGTATGTGATGAGTCAAATGGGGTCAATGCAGATTGTCCGGATAGCTATTAGGTTAACTATTTAGCAGTTATTTATTTAGAAGTTATTTAGCAGTTATTAACTATTTACAGTGCATTCGAAAACTATTCAGACCCCTTAACTTTATGCACACTTTTATTACATTACAGCCTTATTCTAAAATGTATAGCACCCCCCCTCAATCTACACACAATACCCCATAATGACAAAGCAAAAACAGGTTTGCAGAAAATTTTGCAAATTGATTTAAAAAAAATACAAAACTGAAATATCACATTTACATAGGTATTCAGACCTATTACTCAGTATTTTGTTGAAGCACCTTTGGAAGCGATTACAGCCTCAAGTCTTCTTGGGTATGACGCTACAAGCTTGGCACACCTGTATTTGGAGAGTTTCTCCCATTCCTCTCTGCAGATCCGCTCAAGCTTTGTCAGGTTGGATGGGGAGCGTCGCAGCATAGCTATTTTCAGGTTTCTCCAGAATTGTTCAATCGGGTTCAAGTCCGGGCTCTGGCTGGGTCACTCAAGGATATTCAGAGATTTGTCCTGAAGCCACTTCTGCGTTGTCTTGGCTTAGTGCTTAGGGTCGTTGTCATGTTTGAAGGTGAACCTTCGCCCTAGTCTGATGTCCTGAGTGCTCTGGAGCAGGTTTTCATCAAGGATCTCTCTGTACTTTGTTCCGTTCATCTTTCCCTCGATCCTGACTAGTCTCCCAGTCCCTGCTGCTGAAAAAACATCCCCACAACATGATGCTGCCACCACCATGCTTCACTTTAGGAATGGTGCCAGGTTTCCTCCAGACGTGGCGCTTGGCATTCAGGCCAAAGAGTCCAATCTTGGTTTCATCAGACCAGAGAATCTTGTTTCCCATGGTCTGAGAGTCCTTTAGGTGCCTTTTGGCAAACTCCAAGCAGGCTGTCATGTGCCTTTTAGTGAGCAGTGGCTTCTCTCTGGCCACTCTACCATAAAGGCCTGATTGGTGGAGTCTTACAGATACGGTTATAATTCTGGAAGGTTCTCTCATCTCCACAGAGGAGCTCTTGAGCTCTGTCAGAGTGACCATCGGGTTCTTAGTCACCTCCCTGACCAAGGCCCTTCTCCTCCGATTTCTCAGTTTGGCCTGGAGGCCAGCTCTAGGAAGAGTCTTGATGGTTCCAAACTTCTTCCATTAAGAATGATGGAGGCCACTGTGTTCTTAGGGCTTTCAATGCTGTAGAAATGTTTTGGTACCCTTCCCCTGCTCTGTGCCTCGACACAATACTGTCTCAGAGCTCAACTTACAATTCCTTTGTTCTCATGGCTTGGTTTTTGCTCTGACATGCACTGTCAACTGTGGAACCTTATATAGACAGGTGTGAGCCTGTCTAAATCATGTCCAATCAATTGAATGTACAACAGGTGGTACTTCATAACCTTTGATCACATGACGTTTGTAAAGTTCATGCAGTTGACATTTTTTGGGGACCACTTTTATCCCCATAACAGTGGCGTCAGTTCAGCTCATCTATGGCAAAGTGAGGTGCGTGGGGGTTGCATTGTGGCAGGCTCTATTGTAAACCGATCATTAGAGTTTTTGTTTGACTCACGGGAACATGACAGAAGACATGACTGGAACAGGAACCAACTTTGCCAAGATTTATAGCAGGCTACAGTGGATATTCAAATGAAAGTGATATTTTTGTCTCTCTCTCACTAATTGATTGTACAATGTACACACACATATATTTCAGTTTGTGAGTGTGTGATATGGGGTTAAACATTTTTGATTTAAACATTATAAAGAACAACTTTGATAAACAACGGAAACACTGCCATGTTAATCTGAGCCTTGCTGTTGGAAAACCACATTAGTGTCTGACTTCACTCCTCGACTTTCTTTGACAGTCAGTTGCATTAGTGTTACCACTCAAAAGCACCTAATATCTTTAAGGTAACACTTTACTTGATGAGTACCTACATAAGGACTTCCTAACACATTCATACCTCATACATATCACATACATGAGCATTTTAACAATATTCATTAGCAGTTTTTCAACTTAAGTTGATATTTCGTTATGTCTTGCAGATGTTGACAAATAAACATTGCATCACATCTCTCAACTAGTAAATTAGGACAGCTGAAGACAGGGTTTTTTACTAAAAACCTTTCAGATCAACATTACATTCACATGTGTGGTAAGATCACTTTAGTCTCAACTTTGACGCCCAAAACCATGCCCCCATTAACCCCTTGTAGCTTGGCAGAAAGTAACTCTGTATTGTATTGTATGTATTGCTTATGAATGGGTTGTGAATGCTTTATGAAGTCCCTTCAAGCAAGTCTTACCCTTTCCATGGAGATCTAGTAAATGCATGAGATTCTGCTGTGGGTGATGTGTTCCAGGTTAGCCCTTACTCTGCCTACTTGCATGATGCAGTCCTGCTTTACGCCATGGGACTGAAGGAAGTCCTCAAAGATGGCAAAGACCCCCATGACGGCAGTGAACTGCTCCAGAGACTGAAGAACAAGAACAACATCCACTTCTATGGTAGCTTCAATTCAGCTTCTATTCATTGATGGCTAGACAGAAAAAACTCCAGCACATTTATGTCTAGACTCTGGAATGTTCATTGTCCCTGTCAAATAAATTAAACCTATTACAATGCAGTGACATTCAGAAATCCAAGCCCTGAGCAGCTGTCTACACTCAAGTCTATGGGAAAGCATGATAATGGTGGCCAGGTAGCCTAGCAGTTAAGCTTGTTGGGCCAGTAACCGAAAGGTTGCTGGTTTGAATTCCTAAGCTGACAAGGGAATACATCTTTCAATGTGCCCCTGAGCAATGCACTTAAGCCTAATTGCTCCTGTAAGTCACTCTGGAGAAGAGCATATGCTAAATTGTATTATTTCATCCATTCATTTAAATGAATTTACCTGTTCACAGATTTTTTTCTGTTGAGAAGCAGCTGCCATTGTCAAGAATAAAACTAGCTGAAACGAGCCACCTACAATTCCCCACGTGGCAGCTGCTTGTCATTATTCCTAGCTGGCCATCATAACAACACACTGCCTTCTGCCCCATTGAAGCGTGCACATTGTTTTTCGTGACGTTGTCAGCTAACCCATTTACAGAGTATTAATAATGGGAGTTGCACTGCTATGGGGGATTTATAAAAGAGTGTAATGTAAGCATAATCGTTGTATGTGGGGACCTGTGTATTACAGGAGCCTCTGGACTGGTCCACTTTGATGAGGAGGGTGAGAGGAACTTGGACTACTCCATTTTTGATCTGCAGCATACTGATGACAGCACCGCCTTTGTGCCCATCCTTCATTTTGACAGCCACACCAAATCTATCAGGTGACACAATGTAGAAGTTCATTTAAAAATATATTGCCATTTTACCGTGTAATTTCTTTGTAAATACCTGACCATTTCTGTATCGTACAAATAATTGGGCCCGCCATGAATATTGGATAGTAGGTTTATAGAATACATGTCATGTTGTTCCTTTGCAGACCGACCCCAAAGTTTGTATCTGTGATCTGGCCAAAGGGCAAGCCTCCGACTGATAACCCTGACTGTGGCTTTGACAACAAGCTTTGTCAATGGCTCTCCAATGGTAATTCCCAATATCACCATGCAACAATAATCTACACTAGTGGCATCCCACCCTACAGGCGGTAAATCATTGGATCTGATTATTAAAATTCAATGCAGTTCACTCTGAGGACTGCATCCATAGAAATACTATTTATACACTGTCAATTTGCTGTGCAACTTGGGACATGTAATATGCAACTTGGGACATGTAAATAATTATTAAGCTACTCATTTTGAATCTACCAGTGGCACCTTGTGTGACAATAAGAAGTTTTGTTTACAAAAATGACTGACCCTTTACTATAGAAATAGGATGACTATTGTGATGCACAGTAAAATCAGTTACTGGCCTGCCCTACATCATAGAAGGCCCTTCACCATATAAATATAATTACAATTGTGATACAAAATTGCCATCGTAATTTGGAATGTTCAGTCACTGAGCATTATGGGTAATGTAGTCATTCTACAATTTCCAAATTGTCCTACAAATGCATACATCAAAAACTGGGAAAATAAACAAAAATCCAAAAGACAGCAGAATATAGAGTGGCCAGTGACACACTTTTTTGCCTAAAATTAAGAATATCTGTGCAAAAAATTGTAGTAGAAGATCATATAGATCGTATTAAAAAATGTAATGTCATAAACCTTCAAAGTTCCATAATGGGGTGCAAATGGCAGACATATTGGTCACGGGGAAATCCAAATCAGTCTAATTGGAATGAATGGCAGTAAGACATATCAGAAATTGTGTAATAGAATTATTATCAAGCTATAATATTATCATATAATTATAAATACAGTTTATACAGGTCTTATAAAAAAATCTGTATAAATAGCCTCAAAAATAAATGTAAACAGACCATATTATTTATTTATTATCCTCTAAAATGTAAATATTATAATTACCAACATAGAAACTAATTGTACACAGTTTCTTACCTTAATGTTGTCATCCTGATCTCAAAAGCAGAGCTGTCAAAGTTGTGAGAAACCTTTCAGGTCCAGTGGAGGCGAGGCACTTCCTCCTGGTGGCAGCATTCACTTTCAGTCACGGTGCTAAACCTCACAATTTGGTCAAGCCTACCAATGACACATTGGCAACAGTCGTTACTATGTAAATTCAAGATGGTGCTACCCATACCTCTAATAAACCATTGTTCAAGCTCAAAATGTTAAAAATAGAGATGTTTCTATGTAAAAGTGCACGTTTAATATTAGTGGATTGATTGTACCTCCTAAAGTGTTTCCATTTCACTATAACAGTATTATAATATACATATGCTCATTTTAATGTATATATACACAGCTGTACATTGTGGTCTTGCTGTTAAAGGGACATTACACTCCATAATCAAAGATGACCAAATGTTTTTAAATCTCAAAAATATTCTAACATCAAAATGAATCCACGTCCCATGTCTTTGATTCTGTGTATCAATCCAGCTATATGCCTCAATCTGAAATTAATGGAAAAGATCAGCTCAGAATAAAATCAGGAAATTATATGGTGCTTATGTTTTACATGTATTTAAGATAGAAACATAAGTGTGTCTACACACCAGATGACCTGGGACGTGGTAGTATCTCAATATTAGTCTACAATTGATGTCTGAAAATATCTGGAAACTTTTATGTTGAATTGTCCCTTAAATGGTCACTTTAAAGCGAAACCTGGGCTTTTTTAAAACAGATATATCCCTGGTGATCTTGCTGGTGGTGTCCCCTCTCATCGGTGTGTCAGCCCTGGTCTTCATTGGCCTCCTTATGCTGCAGAAGTTCCGGCTGCAGACCAGGCTAGACGGCTCCTGCTGGTGTATTATCAACTACAATGAGATCACTATTATCAAAGAGCCTAAAGTATGAGCCAATTCAAAAATGGACATGTCTGAGATTCCTCTCGTCTGAAACATTGCGTATCAATGGAAACCAAAGGGAAAGGGGATACCTAGTCACTTGTCTAACTGAATGTATTCAAAGTATGTATGTAACTAACAAAAATATGGTTAACGTCTAGGGAGTGCCGGCCCTATCTCTGAGCACGACAGCCAGTAAGACTGGAAGTGGAGGCTCCTATCAGACCATCCTCTCCTCCACTAGCTACGGACTGAGAGACAATGCAGGGAAAGAGCACATCTACTCCACTATAGGTCTTTTTCAGGTATACATAGACAGAATACAATCAATATACTCTACAGCAGGATGACTCTGCTGGTTAAATGAACATGCTGTTCCACAGCCATGTCATAAATTACATAGATGTTAGCATGAAAGCCGTTAGGAATGTTGAAGCAAAACTCATGTTTTGAACTGTTTATCATGTCAGGTGTTATGAATGCATAATGTATACCGCTTTCAAATAAAGTGTTATCCATAAAGGCCCCTACCTGCAACTGATACAATCTAACAGATTAGAATAGAATATATGTTTCAACTGCCTCTGTGTGCCTGCCAATGTGTTACTGACACTGTGTTACTACCTACCTCTATTTTGTTCAGGGAAATCAAGTGGCCATCAAATACATGCAGAATCAATCTGTCAGCGATATCAGGAAGCCGTCCATCATCGCAGAGTTCAACATGGTAAAGTTGGGTTTCACTAGACTGAAGCCCTTTTGTGGCATTTTCAAACGACACAACATTACATTTTAGTACAATGCCTTTTTAACTTCTAACCATTTCTACAGTATAAATCCAACAAACACATGGTTAGTACATTTAGAAAGGTAAAAACTGAGCTTTTGAATGGTCGGCTTATGTAAAAAAAAAAATATATGGTATATATATATATACAGTGGGGCAAAAAAGTATTTAGTCAGCCACCAATTTGGCAAGTTCTCCCATTTAAAAGGATGAGAGAGGCCTGTAATGAAAATTCCCTCCAAAGAACTCCCTCCAAAGATTTTCTATGGGGTTGAGATCTGGAGAATGGCTAGTCCACTCAAGGACCTTGAAATGCTTCTTACGAAGCCACTCCTTCGTTGCCTGGGCGGTGTGTTTGGGATCATTGTCATGCTGAAAGACCCAGCCACGTTTCATCTTCAATGCCCTTGCTGATGGAAGGAGGCTTTCACTCAAAATCTCACAATACATGGCCCCATTCATTCTTTCCTTTACACGGATCAGTCGTCCTGGTCCCTTTGCAGAAAAACAGCCCCAAAACATGATGTTTCCACCCCCATGCTTCACAGTAGGTATGGTGTTCTTTGGATGCAACTCAGCATTCTTTGTCCTCCAAACACGACGATTTGAGTTTTTACCAAAAAGTTATATTTTGGTTTCATCTGACCATATGACATTCTCGCAATCTTCTTCTGGATCATCCAAATGCTCTCTAGCAAACTTCAGACGGGCCTGGACATGTACTGGCTTAAGTGGGAGGACACGTCTGGCACTGCAGGATTTGAGTCCCTGGCGGCGTAGTGTGTTACTGATGGTAGGCTTTGTTACTTTGGTCCCAGCTCTCTGCAGGTCATTCACTAGGTCCCCCTGTGTGGTTCTGGGATTTTTGCTCACCGTTCTTGTGATCATTTTGACCCCACGGGGTGAGATCTTGCGTGGAGCCCCAGATCGAGGGAGATTATCAGTGGTCTTGTATGTCTTCCATTTCCTAATAATTGCTTCCACAGTTGATTTCATCAAACCAAGCTGCTTACCTATTGCAGATTCAGTCTTCCCAGCCTGGTGCAGGTCTACAATTTTGTTTCTGGTGTCCTTTGACAGCTCTTTGGTCTTGGCCATAGTGGAGTTTGGAGTATGACTGTTTGAGGTTGTGGACAGGTGTCTTTTATACTGATAACAAGTTCAAACATGTGCCATTAATACAGGTAACGAGTAGAGGACAGAGGAGCCTCTTAAAGAAGAAGTTACAGGTCTGTGAGAGCCAGAAATCTTGCTTGTTTGTAGGTGACCAAATACTTATTTTCCACCATAAATTGCAAATAAATTCATTAAAAAGCCTACAATGTGATTTTCTTGATTTTTTTTCTCATTTTGTCTGTCATAGTTGAAGTGTACCTATGATAAAAATTACAGGCCTCTCTCAACCTTTTAAGTGGGAGAACTTGCACAATTGGTGGCTGACTAAATACTTTTTTGCCCCACTGTATATACAGTATATACTGTATATTTTAGGGCAGACCAGGGGTTTGATCAAGACGTTTACACAGATCAGACACGGACAGAATTGGATTAGCTCGGTTTCAAGGATGTTTATTTTAAAAACAAACACAAACAAAATAATTATCTGGGATACTGTCTTCTGGGCTCTGGACCTTCCTCTCCTGGGGCTAGTTTGCATTTCTTTGGGTTCGGTGTCAACCTGGCTTGCCTGAGCGCATCCAGCACTGCCTGTGGATGATGATATCATCCAAATAGGCCGCTGCGTACTGTTGGTGGGGTCGAAGTACTTTGTCCATCAGGTGCTGGAATGTGGGTGGGGCTCCGTGGAGACGGAATGGGAGCACCCGGTACCAATATGGTCTCTTTTATACCGTTTCTCCGGGCCGGCCGATATGGCCTCTTGTACCATTTACCCGGGCCAGATGCGGATGTGGTGTTCAATGAGGGTCGTGCGGCCTTGCTTTTCAAAGAACACCGCCATGTTCTGATCGACGAGCTCCCTGAGCGCTTGCTTTTGGGTCCTCATTGCTCGGGACCACCACTGGTATCGTTGGCGTCTTGGGTCCCGACCATAACACGGCCAAGGCTGTCCTATGGTGTCACTTCTTCAACAGGCTTACATGGTGAATCTGTTGGGGTTTCTGTCTCCATGGCTGCCGTGCGCGGTAATTGACGGGTCCCAGCTTCTCTATCACCTCGTACGACCCACTCCATGTTGCCAGGAACTTGCTTTCGGCCGTCGGGATTAAGCCCAACACCTTGTCTCCCATCTGGAATTCTCTGGGCTGGGTTCCCCGATTGTAGACCTGGGTTTGGGCATGTTGGGCCTTCTCCATATGTTCCCTTACCACTGGCCATAGGGCTATCATCCGCTCCTTCATCATTTCCACGTGTTCTACCATGCTGCGTAAGGGGGTCGGTTGGGCTTCCCACATCTCCTTGGTGAAGTCCAGTAGGCCGCATGGCCTCCTCCCGTAGATGAGTTTGAAAGGGGAAAAACCGGTGGAGGACTGGGATATTTCTCAGATAGAGAACATTAGGTGAGGTCGTAGCTGGTCCCAGTTCTTGTCGTCCTGCTCGATGACCTTTCACAGCATTTGTTTGAGCATTTTATTGAACCGCTTGATGAGCCCATCCGTCTGCGGGTTAAAGACGGAGTTCCGGATCTGCTTAATGCAGGAGAGCACTCAAATCTTTCATTAGACGGGACATAAACTCAGTTCCTTGGTCTGTCAGGATCTCGTTTGGGATGCCCACCCGGCTAAAGCGGTGGAACAGCTCCTGGGCGATTCCCTTGGATATCGCCACCCAAAAGGGAATGTCCTCGGGATACCGGGTGGCATAATCTACTAATACCAGGATGTACCGGTGTCCTCATGCTGCTTTTACCAGGGGTACCACTATGTCCATGGTGATGCATTCAAAGGGCACACCGATAATTGGTAGGGGGGACCAGCGGGTTTTGGAAGTGTGCTATTGGGGCAGTGATTTGACACTCTGGGCAGCTGCGACAATAGTCTTCCATGGCCCTCCTCATACAGTGGAACCGGTTAGCGATCCGTTCTTGGGTCTTCTCCATTCCCAGGTGCGCCCCCAACAGGTGGGTGTGGGCAAGCTGAAGTACGGTTCCCATGTACCGTCGGAGCAGCAACAGTACCTCTTGAAATTATCCCTGTTGGCGCAACACCTGATACAAAAGGTTATTCTTCATTTGGAAATGGGGGTATCGCCTGTCACTCACCCCTGGAAGTTGCTTTCTATCCACTGCTATCACTTGGGCTGCAGCGGCTTTCAAGTTCGGATCCTCCCACTGGGCAGTCCCAGATTTTCCGCTCAGTTGGCCCCCAGCGAGTGTCTCGACTGGTCCCCCGAATCCGATAGGGAGGATGGGCTTCTCCTCCAGTGGTTCACTTTGGCCCTGCCGACTGTCGGTTCGGGATGTACAGCGGTGGGGCTGTCCTTCTGTCTGCTCGGACGGGTCCTCGGCCCGGCTCCCACTCAGCTGGGACTCAGTGTTCTGATGCGTCCCCACTGCTCCCAGGAGGCCCTCCAAGGTCTGGGGCTAGCATAGACTCGCTGCACTCTTCATGGCGTTGGGGTAGCGCCCGTAGGAAGCGATCCAGGTCCACTTTGACTAGGATGAAGAGGATGGATACGTCGAATAGGAGCCATGCCGTGGTGACGCGCATCTGGGCTCCAGGGGATGTGTCGGCCACGAACCTCCAGTTGTGGAACAGTTGAGCCCGATGGGCCAGGCTGTGCCCATAGCGGCTGAGTATCTCCTGTTTGAGTCTGTTGTAGTTAGCCGCCTGTTCGTCGTTAAGGTCCCAATATGCCTTTTGGGCATTCCCGGAGAGGAACGGGGCCTGCAGACTTGCCCATTTCGGCCTTGGCTATCCTTCCCGTAGTGCTGTCTGTTCAAACGTGCAGGTAGTATGTTTTGATGATGTCGTCTTCCGTTTGGGTGCGATTCAGTAGGCGCTCCTCCTTGTAGCTTCCTGATTTCCTCAACGAGGCGGACATTTTGTAGCTGCTGTTCCTCCAGCGTTCATTCCTGAATCGCCTGTTGTGCTTGTTGGGCCTGGACAAACTGAGCTATAAACTCGTCCCTGCTGATGCTGTGTAAACATCAACCCTGATCTGACCACATTATCAGATTGCCCGCATTCTCCACCACTTGTGGCAGACCAGGGAGTCTATTTTCTACATTGTGGAATAATAGTGAAGACATCAAAACTATGAAATAACACATATGGAATCATGTACTAACCAAAAAAGTGATAAACAAATCAAAATATATTTTATATTAGTAAGTAGCAACCCTTTGCCTTGATGACAGCTTTACACACTCTTGGCATTCTCTCAACCAGCTTCATGAGGTAGTCACCTGGAATGCATTTCAACAGGTGTGCCTTGTTAAAAGTTCATTTGTGGCAATTCTTTCCTTCTTAATGCGTTTGAGCCAATCATTTGTGTTGTGACTTGGTAATAAGACCAAGTCCATATTATGGCCAGAACAGCTCAAATCAAAGAGAAACAACCGTCCATCATTACATTAAGACGTTTAGAGAACTTTGAACGTTTTTTCAAGTGCAGTTGCATAAACCTTCAAGTGCTATGATGAAACTGGCTCTCATGAGGACCCCCACAGGAAAGGAAGTTACCTCTGCTGCAGAGGATAGGTTCATTAGAGTTACCAGCCCCAGAAATTGCAGCCCCAATAAATGCTTCACAGAGTTCAATAACAGACACATCTCAACATCAACTGTTCAGAGGAGACTGCGTGAATCAGGCCTTCATGGTCAAATTTCTGCAAAGAAACAACTACTAAAGGACACCAATGAGAAGAAGAGACTTGCCTGGGCCAAGACATACGAGCAATGGACATTAGACCATTGGACATTTGGTTTTTGGTCTGGAGTCCAAATTTGAGATTTTTGGTTCCAACCGCCGTGTCTTTGGGAGACACAGTGTGGGTGAACGGATGATCTCCGTATATTTATTTCTCACCGTAAGGCATGGAGAAGGAGGTGTGATGCTGTGGGGGTGCTTTACTAGTGACACTGTCAGTGATTTATTCAGAATACAGGGTACACTTAACCAGCATGGCTACCACAGCATTCTGCAGTGATACGCGATCCCATCTGGTTTGTGCTTAGTGGGACTATTATTTGTTTTTCAACAGGACATTGACCCAACACACCTCCAGGCTGTGTAAGGGCTATTTGACCAAGGAGAGTGATGGAGTGCTGCATGAAATGACCTATATTTTGATTTGTTTAACACTTTTTTGATTACTATTTGATTCCATATGTGTTATTTCATAGTTTTGATGTCTTCACTATTATTCTACAATGTAGAAATTAGTAAAAATAAGGATAAGCCCTTGAAAGTCCAAACTTTTGACTGGTACTGTATGTATATATATGTATGTATATATATATATATATATGTATGTATATATATACATATATATATATATATATATATATATATATATGTATATATATATATATATATATATATATATATATATATATATATATATATATATATATATATGTATGTATATATATATATATGTGTATATGTATATATATATATATATATATATATATATATATATATATATATATATATATATATACACAAACTTCAACTCCCATCAATTGTTTTGGACTCAATATTGTAAATCAATTATGTAAATAATAAATCAATGATGTGTGTATATATATATATATATATACATAATTGATTTATTATTTACATAATTGATTTACAATATTGAGTCCAAAACAATTGCTGGGAGTTGAAGTTTGTATGCTTATGATTATTCCGTTTTTTTTTTAAAAATTGCACAATGAATTCAAAAAATGATCTTAATATTTATTAATAATTAATTATTATTGAAAAGCCCATTTGTAAGTATTTTTGTAAATAATGCTCTGTACTCCTTTTATAAAACAGTTGAGAGAGATGAAGCATGAAAACTTGGTGCAGTTCTTTGGGGTTTGCATTGACCCTCCAAAGGTCTGTATGGTCATGCAGTACTGCAAGAAAGGCAGCCTGAAGGTAACAGCATAGGACTGTGAAGGTCCTGATTTAAATGACAACAAGTTTAATTAATGAGGCCGCCATAAACTATTTATAAGTCCTTCGTAGATGCTTTACAAATAAACAAATTCACACTATATAAACTCTGTATATAGAATGCTATTTGTCAAACATCTGTGAATGCCATATAAACAGTTCATAAAGGCTTCATAAAGTTTTTAACCCATCTCTTATGTTCCGGGTCAATTTGACTCATTTTTTAAAACATTTTTATCACTGACATACTTAATCTACTCTCCTAGGTATGAGTCTCAAACTTGTAAAACGCGTAATGTACACACAATAAAACCCTACCCGGTACAAGAAAAGTGACATCCATGATGTTCTGTGTCAATTTGACCCGGAATTTGACCGTGAGCTTGGTCTATATATCTCTTGAACACTATGTCCTAGAAACAAGCTGCTTTCTGCACAGGAATGGTGCAACCATGCTGATCACAGTATTTTTTTTCCTATGACGCTCAATGGCTGAGCAACAAAGATCTGAAGTCAATTTGACCCGCAATTTGACCCTTGAACTTGACCATTTTCTAACTCTTGAGGCTGAGCAACACTGATCTGAGCAACAAAACTGAGTTTTGACAAATTAGGATTATACGATTTTACGGATTTATGACTTTTTACATGCATCAAACATTTGGGTCTAAGTTTAGAAAGGTTGGAGCTATCAACCCATGGGGGAAAAAATCTGAAAGGTGACATTCTCAGCAACATTTAGATGAGGGGAACTGTACTTACCGTACCTTTTGTGTTCACTGTACCGAATCAAACTGACCCAGAACATACCTTGTGTATAGCCGAAACGAACCTAAGAGAAGGGTTCAAGTTGATGTTCATTTAAAGTGGTACCACTGCTGCTTTTCTTGTATCACTCTGTATGAGGTATTATATTATGTGGTGCGTTGTGTTTAGTAAAAAAATGAAAGTTCAGGTAGTACTTTCTCATTTATCTCCGTTTCCCAAAAAACCCTCCCTAATGGAAAAGACTCAGATGTCAATCATTGGGTTGTAAAGGATTGCTACAAAATGTATCCTTTTTGTTGTTTGTGACTGCAGGATGTTCTAAAATGCACTGACATTGAGCTGGATTGGATGTTTAAACTGTCCTTTGCATACGATATTGTTAATGTGAGTAACAAAATCCCTTTAGACTGGTACGTCCTTTATGTGAACAGGGCTAGACTTTTTCCCGGTTTAGTTTGACACTGTTGATTTACTTGCAGGGGATGGAGTACATCCACAAGAGTAGCCTGAAGTCCCATGGCAACTTGAAACCCAGCACGTGTCTGGTGGACAGCAGACTTCAGGTCAAACTCTCTGGCTTTGGACTGTGGGAATTCAAATACGGCACTAAACACAAAGTCATCCCTCTGGATAATCCCAAATTTGAAGGTTAATAGTTCAATTGATCATGGGAGTAGAACTGAATAGTTTGATGTAATCACTATTCAGGCCAGTGTTTGGAGATGTTTATGAGGCCTTCCTCTATATGACCTTTATAGATGCTTCAGAAAGCATTCATAAGCAAATATCATGCTATATAAAGTAGGGCAAGAGTTATTCCGCATTTGGCAAAGCAACAGATGTAGTGACCTTTTATATTAACCATTATGTAGTATTAATTTGCTTAAAATAATTTGTGAAGCATCTATGTAGGGCTTATGAAGACTAATGAACGCCCTATGATGCCTTTATCAATTGTTGTTTGTGGGACCTTAAATGGACATAAATAATATCAATGTTATATTAAACGTCATGAAATCCATTACGAATGTTGAGACAGAGCTCATGAATGTGTTTATCAATGTATGCCCCTCTCAAGTAAAGTCTTACCACAAGTCGAATTAACCATAGTTTGATGCCACTTTGTCCAGAGATGTACTGGACGGCTCCAGAACTTCTGAGGCAAGACCAGCTCACGTTCAATGGCACACCCAAGGGGGACATCTACAGCTTTGCAATGATTATGCGTGAGCTGATCTATAGCTCAGAGGTGGGTCCATACAACGATATCCAGCTGGAGCCAAAAGGTGCGTTGTTAATTCATTCTAGAAGGTCCTCACCACAAATAACACCAAAATAATTATGTAAAGTAGTAAAACGTTGGATTTGAGCTACCTGAAGTAGATCTAAGAATGTGTGAAATCTGTATCAAGTCCATTAGATACTGGGAAATGGTCGTTTTGTTGTACTTGGTATCACGTTGTGTAGAAAGTGTTTGTGTCTCATTGGTTTTCTCCAGAGATTATCAAGCAATTGCGGGTCCCTCTCTTAGGGGAGCCCCTCAGGCCGACCGTGTGCCCCCAGATGTGCAACGAGGGGCTGGTCGACCTTCTGAAGGCCTGCTGGAGTGAGAACCCTGACTACAGACCCCCTTTTGGCTCCATCAGAATACAGCTGAAGGAGACCAGCCCAGAAAGGTCTGTCGTGGAGAGACCAGCCCAGACTGGGACAGACTTGCCCAGACAGGAGGAGACCAACATGTTGACTGCACCGAGCTGTCTGTCTAAACTACCGGCACACAGCTCGGACACCCATACATACCCCACAAGACATGCCACAAGAGGTCTCTTCACAGTCCCGAAGTCCAGAACAGACTATGGGAGGCACACAGTACTACATAGAGCCATGACTACATGGAACTCTACTCCACATCAAGTAACTGATGCAAGCAGTAAAATTTGATTTAAAATAACAGACAAAAAATACCTTATGGAACAGTGGGGACTGTGAAGAAACACAAACATTGGCACAGACACATGCATACACACACACACACACACACGATAACATACGCACTATAGATACACACGGCTTTAGTACTGTAGATATGTGGTCGTGGTGGAGTAGGGGCCTGAAGGCACACAGTGTGTTGTGAAATCTGTGAATGTATTGTAATGTTTTTGCCTTAATTTCGCTGGACTCCAGGAAGAGTAGCTGCTGCTTTGGCAGCATGGTGATCCATAATAAATACAAATACAAATACAAACCTAGACAGGGAGAGACCTGCCAGCCCAGACAGGTAGAGACCAACCTAGACATGAACGGACCAGCCCAGGCAACCCAGACATTTCTTATATGGTGGGCTGGCATGTACAAAACAATCTTCTTGAGTTCCAGAAGGTTCCATGTTGTAGCTGAAAGGTTTGTCTGCCTGGTTGAGTGATTATCCTGTAAGGGCCAGACAAATTGGTATTCAGCTTATGTCCTCTCAGTGATCTCTTTACCTAGACACAATCTCCAACTTGAAGTGAGGGATCCTCCTTTACATTGTTACTTTTGTTGTAGTACTTATTTTGAGCATCCTGATATTTCTGTACCTCTGTCATTAGCTTTTCGTCATCAGGTGGTTTGTCAGCCACGAACGGTGGAAGGACTGTATCCAGCGGGACTGTCCAGGTTCTTTCAATCAGGAGCTCGACAGGTGTTTTTTCCGTCAGATAACTGTTTTCCTTCTTGGAGCAGGGCACGAAGACAATACTTCAGGACTTCGTTAAACCTCTCTACACCTGTGTTGGCTAATGGATAGTAACAGGGTCTTCTGGTGCACCATTCCATCTTTTTCTTTGTAGGACGTGAAGTCAGCTTGAAATTGTGGGCCATTATCAGTCACTAGAACTTGAGGCATTGTTGTGTGAACAGATCTTAAAGTCAGTTGATCACAGTTGCTGTGGTCACATTGCTTGTGTCTATGACTTCAGGCCTTTTACTGTACAGGTCTGTCACAACAATCAGGTACTTCTGGTGAGCTAGAGCTGCTTGTAGTTCTCCGAAGATATCTACTTGAATATTTTCCCAAGGTTCTTCAGGTCATGGTATTGGTTGTAGTGGTGGTTTCTCAGGTCTGAGCAATTTGTCACTCAGTGCGCATGGCACACAGTTTTTCAAAAAGTTGGTGACGTTGTCCATCTTTGGCCAACATACTTTTCTGCAAAGGAACTGCTTTCTTGTTGCTGGGTGTCCTTCATGTGCTCCGGTGAGCACATTCTCTAGGTGGACCTTTCCATCCTTTTTGCATCTAGGGTAGCACTTCACTTAGTACAGGATCTTGTAGCGCCTCTTGAGTGCCTTTCAAGTGTGATGGCTGCTTGTAACTTCTCAATGAAGGTATGTTGACAGTAACCCACCCCCCCTAGGGGCACCACCCAGCGTCCCACCTGGGTGAGCCTGACAAGCCGGCCGAGGCATAGAAGCCCGACGAGCTGGCTGAGGCGTGGGAGCCTGACGATCCGGCTGAAGCATGAAACCTGACGATTCTTCTGAGGCGTGGAAGCCTGACGAGTCAGCTGAGGCACCCCCGGTTCCATCGGCGGCGGCATCCGGACCCAACGTCCCCACCAAAAACAAAAACACGAACTCCCTGATGCTTCAAATAGGGGTGTCAGTATTCTGTAATGACATACGCTGGAGATGAGACGCAAGTACAGGGAGTGAACATTTAATAAAATAAGAACAGCATCTGGACAGGGGGAACAAAACGACATTATGACAATAATGCTGACACGGGGAACCAACCGAGGAACAGAAAGATATAGAGGGGCAATCAACAATGTGAAGGAGTCCAGGTGAGTCCAATGAGCGCTAATGCGCATAATGATGATGACAGGTGTGCGTAATGATAGGTGGGCTGGCCTCCTCGAGCGCCAGTGAGGGCGAGCGGGAGCAGGTGTTACACATGGGCTACTAAAGCATTGCAGGTAATGAACATAATTCGACCTGGGTGGAAGTAATCCAGAACAGGTGGTTCTGCTATTGTAGGCACCTTGTCTCTCTTTCTTTCTCTCTCTCTCTCGGATGACCTGAGCCCTAGGACCATGCCTCAGGACTACCTGGCATGATGACTCCATGCTGTCTCCAGTCCACCTGGCAGTGCTGCTGCTCCAGTTTCAACTGTTCTGCCTGCGGCTATGGAACCCTGACCTGTTCACCGGACATGCTACCTGTCCCAGAACTGCTGTTTTCAACTCTCTAGAGACAGCAGGAGCGGTAGAGATACTCTTAATGATCGGCTATGAAAAGCCAACTGACATTTACTCCTGAAGTGCTAACTTGCTGCACCCTCGACAACTACTGTGATTATTATTATTTGACCATGCTGGTCATTTATGAACATTTTAACATCTTGGCCATGTTCTGTTATAATCTCCACCCGGCACAGCCAGAAGAGGACTGGCCACCCCTCATAGCCTGGTTCCTCTAGATTTCTTCCTAGGTTTTGGCATTTCTAGGGAGTTTTTCCTAGCCACCGTGCTTCTACACCTGCATTGCTTGCTGTTTGGGGTTTTAGGCTGGGTTTCTGTACAGCACTTTGAGATATCAGCTGATGTAAGAAGGGCTATATACATTTACATTTACATTTAAGTCATTTAGCAGACGCTCTTATCCAGAGCGACTTACAAATTGGTGCATTCACCTTATGACATCCAGTGGAACAGTAGTGCATCTAAATCTTTTAAGGGGGAGGGGGGGTGAGAGGGATTACTTTATCCTATCCTAGGTATTCCTTAAAGAGGTGGGGTTTCAGGTGTCTCCGGAAGGTGGTGATTGACTCCGCTGTCCTGGCGTCATGAGGGAGTTTGTTCCACCATTGGGGGGCCAGAGCAGCGAACAGTTTTGACTGGGCTGAGCGGGAACTGTACTTCCTCAGTGGTAGGGAGGCGAGCAGGCCAGAGGTGGATGAACGCAGTGCCCTTGTTTGGGTGTAGGGCCTGATCAGAGCCTGGAGGTACTGAGGTGCCGTTCCCCTCACAGCTCCGTAGGCAAGTACCATGGTCTTGTAGCGGATGCGAGCTTCAACTGGAAGCCAGTGGAGGGAGCGGAGGAGCGGGGTGACGTGAGAGAACTTGGGAAGGTTGAACACCAGACGGGCTGCGGCGTTCTGGATGAGTTGTAGGGGTTTAATGGCACAGGCAGGGAGCCCAGCCAACAGCGAGTTTCAGTATTCCAGACGGGAGATGACAAGTGCCTGGATTAGGACCTGCGCCGCTTCCTGTGTGAGGCAGGGTCGTACTCTGCGGATGTTGTAGAGCATGAACCTACAGGAACGGGCCACCGCCTTGATGTTAGTTGAGAACGACAGGGTGTTGTCCAGGATCACGCCAAGGTTCTTAGCGCTCTGGGAGGAGGACACAATGGAGTTGTCAACCGTGATGGCGAGATCATGGAACGGGCAGTCCTTCCCTGGGAGGAAGAGCAGCTCCGTCTTGCCGAGGTTCAGCTTGAGGTGGTGATCCGTCATCCACACTGATATGTCTGCCAGACCTGCAGAGATGCGATTCGCCACCTGGTCATCAGAAGGGGGAAAGGAGAAGATTAATTGTGTGTCGTCTGCATAGCAATGATAGGAGAGACCATGTGAGGTTATGACAGAGCCAAGTGACTTGGTGTATAGCGAGAATAGGAGAGGGCCTAGAACAGAGCCCTGGGGGACACCAGTGGTGAGAGCACGTGGTGTGGAGACGGATTCTCGCCACGCCACCTGGTAGGAGCGACCTGTCAGGTAGGACGCAATCCAAGCGTGGGCCGCGCCGGAGATGCCCAACTCGGAGAGGGTGGAGAGGAGGATCTGATGGTTCACAGTATCGAAGGCAGCCGATAGGTCTAGAAGGATGAGAGCAGAGGAGAGAGAGTTAGCTTTAGCAGTGCGGAGGGCCTCCGTGATACAGAGAAGAGCAGTCTCAGTTGAATGACTAGTCTTGAAACCTGACTGATTTGGATCAAGAAGGTCATTCTGAGAGAGATAGCGGGAGAGCTGGCCAAGGACGGCACGTTCAAGAGTTTTGGAGAGAAAAGAAAGAAGGGATACTGGTCTGTAGTTGTTGACATCGGAGGGATCGAGTGTAGGTTTTTTCAGAAGGGGTGCAACTCTCGCTCTCTTGAAGACGGAAGGGACGTAGCCAGCGGTCAGGGATGAGTTGATGAGCGAGGTGAGGTAAGGGAGAAGGTCTCCGGAAATGGTCTGGAGAAGAGAGGAGGGGATAGGGTCAAGCGGGCAGGTTGTTGGGCGGCCGGCCGTCACAAGACGCGAGATTTCATCTGGAGAGAGAGGGGAGAAAGAGGTCAGAGCACAGGGTAGGGCAGTGTGAGCAGAACCAGCGGTGTCGTTTGACTTAGCAAACGAGGATCGGATGTCGTCGACCTTCTTTTCAAAATGGTTGACGAAGTCATCTGCAGAGAGGGAGGAGGGGGGGGGAGGGGGAGGAGGATTCAGGAGGGAGGAGAAGGTTGCAAAGAGCTTCCTAGGGTTAGAGGCAGATGCTTGGAATTTAGAGTGGTAGAAAGTGGCTTTAGCAGCAGCAGTCTTAAAATGAGGCACATGAATCCAGTTTACAATGGGTGTAGAGCCTAATTGGCATGAGTTTCAACTTTTGTGGAAGATCATTTTCATCCTAAACATGTCGATCGATATTTAGCCTGACGAAAAGTAAATGTGGACGGAATTGAGCTATCTGAGAGAGCCATGAGAGTGAGAGGTGCTTCAGAGAAATCAGCCTGGAGAAGGGAATTATAATTATTTTATTCAGCCCAAGGGTACAACGGCCTATTCAAGGCATTAGCAAGTGCGTGTCAAATTATGAATGAGAGATGAAAGGATGTGCAGCCTGTGCAAATAACAATGCAGAGCTCATGCCTTTCATAGGACTTTCTTTTCAAATCATTATTGGAGTCGCATCATGCACACTTAAATTGTATTGTATACAAACGTTGGGCTATATGTTTTGATCACAACTAAAGTTGCATAAATAACTCTATATCAAGCATATAGGAAGACCTGTTTCTTTGTTAACAGCTCAACACAGAATAGCCGCATGTGCGCACTCACTCAGAAATCTTTTGGAGAAAATACCTTTCTACAGTATTTTATTCAGCTTACGTTCAATTGTAATCTTCATACTACAAAATAATATCAAATAATGCCGCGGAATTCTAAGCAAATCTTGTCTGCTAAATGAACTAGTGTAGCCCACAGACATATGGCATAGCCAGACCAGGGCCTAACATCAGGACAAAGAGTATGCTATTCTGTTCTTCTGAAATAGACTACATTTTCTTCATGTTATGTTTCTTCAGACCTATCTAAAATACATAATGGACTGATTGTGATGGTGTAGGCTATGGATTTATTATACCCCCCAAAAAATGTAGATGTTCCAAAAGTCTGCGTCAGGGGCTTGTAGGCTATGTGTGGAAGCCAGGTGACGCTAAAGGTGTTTATGTTAAGTAAAGATCAATTACCGTGAGACCGGCAGTTATTTGCTTGACAATCACTGGGCTGACTACATTTAATGACTGCCACAGCCCTAGACAAGAGAAAGCGGTTGAAGCTCCCTCAGCTGGAAGAGTAGGGGACACCAACCCCTCAGAAGAAGGTGTCTCCTCGATGGTGTTAGGTTCTTATTATCAGAGTAAGAACTCAACGGACACTATGAAAGCTTAAACCAAGTTTATTCGCCCATTTGGTCAAAACAGCTGCATCAGACAAAAGACATATTCACACAAGCGCTGACATGTAAACCCCTTTCTCCTATGCTGAGTCTCCTCCTACACATCTCAACAGCCAAAGCATCTCTGTTGCTAGACAGAACCTTAGTGATAGCAGCACTTCCTCACTTCATCTGACTTGACCTCTGCCCCAAAGTGCTCGCTCCTCCCCAACTCGCGGCTGTCATATTCACTCGTACCAGACGGTGTCTTTCCTTCTCCCAGAGGATCCCTGATGGCTAACAATAACATATCCTGACATAATGTAAATGTTATAAATCATCCTCTCTCCCTCAGTGAAAGGAATAAGTATATTTCATGATTTCATAAGTCAAGAAATCAGAACCCAACAATGGAAACCAGAGCCTCAGACGGCTCCAGCTGCAGGTCTGAAATGCCAGGAACTGGGGTGGCACACTCACAATCAAGCAGGTGGCGCCACCTCCTAAAAACTCCAGGAGAAACAACTGCACTTGGTGGTACTCCTCCTCACATGGCAAATCAGTAGGGTAGGACTTACACCAACCCGGCCGTGATGAATGGCAGGACTGGCTGAGTAACTCAATGATGACAGCTGTAGCGTAGATGGTGTCTTCCTCCCCTCGCAGCCACTCCCACCAGGTCTCAGCCAATTCACATTACAATGGCCATACTTAACTCATTAATGCAAACAAAGGTTATAATTAGCATAAACATTAACATTCAGTTAGTCACTCCTTAATGTCAGAAGGGCTGGTCCATTTTTTGCTTAGTGGGCCTGTCTGACTTGTTGTTTTTGTTGCACAAAATTATAATTATCTGGCTAATAATGGGGACTCAATGAATAAAAGGGGCTGGTGTGTTAGCAATGCAAGAGGTGGTCTTTGGTCCCAGGCATCCCTTGCCTAAGCTAATGATGTTTTCACTATGATTATTGTTTTCCTCACCTCACGCAATATCAGTCTATACCGTGTATCAACTCATCTATTTTATACTTCTCAGTCATGCGAATATCCTTGACAACATGGTGAACAAGTTGGAGAGCTATGCCAACCACCTGGAGGAGGTGGTTGAAGAGAGAACCAAACAGCTTACAGCAGAGAAGACCCGGTCAGACAAGCTTCTCTCCAGTATGTTACCAAGGTAACACAGGCCTTGTACCTACATTATGTAAAAATAAACGTTCCAAGATAATTACGCTACAAATATTGAGATTTATAAGATATTATTTTCGCAAAATTCTGTGCTGCTTTGTGAACAGAAACTTGTGGACAGAACATTGGTGTAACATATCCTGAATATGTATTTAATCCACTCCATTGACTGGCTTGACTGACAGGTACATAGCGGACCATCTGATGGCTGGGAAGTCGGTGGAGCCTCAGGGTTATGACATGGTGACAATCTTTTTCTCGGACATCGTTGGCTTCACCACCATGTGCTCCATTAGCTCCGCCCTGGAGGTGGTCACCGTCCTCAATGACCTCTACAGTCTCTTTGATGAGATCATCAAGCTCTACGATGTCTACAAGGTACATAATAATTGTCTACAAGGTACATAATAATTTTCAAGCGTTAGACAGACCCCAGTGTTTTGGGGTACCACTTCACCTCAAGTGACACCATTAACTTATGTAGTTATTAGGGCATGGTAAAACTTTATTGAAGGTTACCTACATAAGGAATTCATAACCCCTACATAATGCATAAGCAGTAAATACGCATTTGAATAAATAACTTATGAAATGCTGATGTAGGCTACTGTTTATGAATACATTATGGGTTCTGCATGTGCCTACTGCATGTGCCTACACCCCTTGACCTTTCCCCCAAAAATTGTGTTGCCGCCTGAATTTAAAATAGATTAAATTTAGATTACTGTCACTCGTCTACACACAATACAACATAGTGTCAAAGTGGAATAATGTCTTGAGTCAAAAAGTATTCAACCCCATTGTTATGGGAAGCCTAAATGAGTTCAGTATTAAAAATGTGCTAAACAAGTTGCATAATACGTTGCCTGGACTCACTCTGTGTGCAAAAATAGTGTTTAACATGATTTTTCAATGACTACCTCATCTCTTTACCCCACACATACAATTATCTGTAATTTAACCTTTATTTAACTAGGCAAGTCATTTAAGAACAAATTCTTATTTACAATGACGGCCTACCCCACCAAACCCTAACGACGCTGGGCCAATTGTGCACCCCCCTATGGTTCTCCCAATCAGGGCCTGTTGTGATGCAGCCTGGTATCAAACCAGTGTCTGTAGTGACGCCTCTAGCACTGAGATGCAGTGCCTTATACCGCTGCACCACTCAAGAGCACCCAGTAAGGTGTGGTGGTAATTCTAACCAAGTGAGAGAGACTTTGTTATTTATTCAAACAATCAATCTTTATTATCAATTAAGAATTGAAATAATGAAGCTGGTCAATGACCACCCATCGGTAATAGTTAAGAGCCCAACAAGAATATTTGAGTTACAGCCCTTTATAGCAAAGTACATCCTTCTGAATGTTCATGACAAACAACAGATGTGTATAATTATACAAAGGTACATTATGCTATCAAGCAACAGACAGCGAAATTTACATTGTGCCAGGTTTCTGTCTCTAGGTCATTTACTGCTCGTTTACACAGGGTTATATTCTCCTTAACACACAGATACAAATCATTCAATGGAATGCAGGCTGTAGGTTCTATCACCAAGCCATCATAAATCAATTGCTAGCGCCAAGCCCCAGAGGCCTAACGAAGTCCCACAGACATAGATGAGAGAGTACTGAGAAACCTTATTTGATGCATCAACAGAATTAAACATAATCTTGTAGTTTTGGATGGTGTATCAATACAGCCAGTCACAGCAAAGATACAGGCATCCTTCCTAACTCAGTTGCCGGAGAGAAAGGTAACCGCTCAGGGATTATGAGGCCAATGATTATGAGGCCAATGGTGACTTTAAAACAGTTACAGAGTTTATTGGCTGTGATAGGAGAAAACTGAGGATGGACCAACAACATTGTAGTTACTCCACAATAGTAACCTAATTGACATAGTGAAAAGAAGGAAGCATCCTGTGTGCAAAAACATGCATCCATGCATCCTCTGTGCAACAAGGCACAAAAGTAATACTGCAAAAGATTTTGCAAAGCAATTCATTTTTTTGTCCTGAATACAAAGTGTTATGTTTTGGCCAAATCCAATACAACACATTACATATTACCACTCATCACATTTTCAAGCATAGTGGTGGCAGCATCATGTTATGGGTATGCTTGTAATCGTTAAGGACTGGGGAGTTTTTCAGGATAAAAAATAAATGGAATGGAGCTAAGCGCAGGCAAAATCCTGGCCGAAAACCTGGTTCAGTCTACTTTGAACCAGAAACTGGGAGATGAAATCACCTTTCAGCAGGACAACAACCTAAAACACAAGACCAAATCTACACTGCAGTTGCTTACCAAGAAGACAGTGATTATTTCTGAGTGGCCGAGTTACAGTTTTCACTTAAATCTGCTTGAAAATCTATGGCAAGATTTGAAAATGGTTGTCTAGCAATGATCAACAACCAATTTGACAGAGCTTAAAGAATTTTGAAAACTATAATTGGCAAATGTTGCACAATCCAGGTGTGGAATTGTAATCGGGTCAACTGTTATCGGGTCAATCTCATAATAAAAAAACTAAAAAAACGTCAATAACAAATATATCATAAAATTATCAGACTTTTTCCCAATTTGAGCTCTTTAGCTGTTTCAGTAATGAGAAGGCCAAGTGAGGTGAAGGGGGTGTTTGAGAATTAGAACCTCATTCTGAAGGCATATAAGTGAATAAATTGACTTAATTTGTGCTCATCTAAGCAATACTCCTGTAGATAATTGGCTGGGGTAAGCCATCAATGTAAAATAAGAATTTTCTCTTAATTGACTTGCCTAGTTAAATAAAGGTAAAATAAATTATAATAATGCATAATACTGTGTTTTATTCAAATATGTTTGTTTTTTCAAAAAAAAAAATGGGAAAAAAATTTGGTAAATGAGAATGTGTGTTAAAAATGTTCAAAATTGTGGTGAAATTTAAAATAAGACGTTTTCCCAAAAATTAAAGATCTTATTCCTCAGAATTATAGTTGATTTTTGCAGATGCATCATGGTTTTATAACACAATTTGCTACAGACATTTTAAAACTAGTTTCATGAGAATCACCCAATATCTGCCAAAAGTGATTCTAACATGTATTTCTTCCACTTTGACATTACAAAGTATTTCTTGTAGATCATTGACAGAAACGGACAATTAAATACATTATAATCCCACTTTGAACACAACGAAATGTGTAAAAAGTCAAGGGGTGTGAATACTTTCTGAAGGCACTGTACAGTAGGTAGCCTTGTAAAATTTACAGTGTATATTGTAAAAATACCCGGTGTATATTGTGGCCATTTATGTGTATGGTGTATCAGGTGGAGACTATAGGGGATGCGTACATGGTAGCTAGTGGGCTACCCATCAGTAACGGCATGAAGCACGCATCTGAGATTTCTACAATGGCTCTTCACTTCCTGTGTGCCATCAAGCTCTTCAAGATTCGTCACTTGCCCAATCAGAGCTTGTCTCTCCGCATCGGGATCAACTCAGGTCAGTACGTACGAACAATCTGTCAAATCGATTACCCAGACAGCGGCTGTCAGTCATGAAATAATGAATCCTAACTCGAGATCTGTGTGTATAATTTAAAGGGTGACTGCATTTCCTGATTTGGCACAAAAACAGTGTCTACCTATGTGAAAACAGCACGTTTCTATGATCTGTGGTTAAAAAGATAAGGTCAAAGGAATTGGTCAAATGGTCAAGGTCAAATGGTCATAAGGTCAAATGACATTAAAAATTAATGAGTTTCTAGCCCAAGGAAAGGTATTTTCTTGCTCCCCACATCACCTTGAATCTCATAGTGTTTAAAAATCACAGTTTTTAACTCAAAGATTTTTCTACGAAACATAGAAATGCGCCATTTTCACATATTTTTTACACTGGTTTGTGCTAGAGATAATGAAAATGATGTTGAAAAGTAATGGAGTTGCCCATGAAGAAATGCTAGCAGCCATGACGGATGGCAAACGAGAGTTGTCTTGGGGGTGTGGAATAATGTGGAAGTTTCTTGGGTGTTTTTTTGCCATTCAATCACAAAACAAGAAAGCCAGTAGTGAGTACGGCGAGGTAAGCTAAGCTAGCTTCGCTGTAGAGAGAACAAAGTTTTGAAGTTGAGGACTTCTCTCCCCCTGATTGACTTACCATCTCAAGATGGTCAGCTAATTCCGTTCTATGTGTAGGCTAAAGCCTGCGCTGACCTTGTGTTTAGCCAAGCTGACAACAGCTAGCTAGCATAGCTTGGTGATAGCTGCAGCTGGCCATCCTATCTAGCTGATATTTCATTGCTAAATCAGTTATGGCAAGATAACAAGAGCCAGTGTCGAATGTGTTTTATAAGACACTCGTTCTATAACACCTCGCTACAAAAGTAGCTTGCAACTTAGTTTCAACGTTTCATCATATCATGTAAATACATGTTACTGTGGAAACTGTATCAACTGTGAGTTGTATGCCTGGTCTTGAGTCAAATCAGTTGTCCTACAACACAATATGCTAGAACTGGCTAGTTTTGTCTATTGTCATCTCTCCTTATGTCTGCTTTAAGGTCTTTCCCAGGGGACATATCTCAGAACTACTGATATCCCTACAACAGGTGTAGGCTACATGTGGACATTGCTCAAACGTCGCCCAGCTTGAGTGTAGATACATTTATCAACAACAACAAAAATCGATGAGTGTGTTTATGATACAAAGACAAAACATTCTGTGCTGTAAATATCATATTGATGTGCTTATAAAGACAGTACACCTACACCTATCTAGCAAATAAAAACAAGTTGTGTGTAGAGTACAACTTCAGCTGTCTAACCAGAACTAGAATTTGGCAGTCTAACCACACACTGACATGCACCCCACTGGGCACAGACGTTAGTTCAACGTCTAGATTTGATTTACATTTGGATGAGTTGTCAACTAGCATGAATTCAACGTGAAATCAACCAAAAATGTCACAATGTAGTTATTTAATCCAGCAGGCAGAATTAAATAACTACAGGCAGATGTGAGATGCAGGAGGGTGGCACTCTTCTCATACCCCTCTGTAGGCTACTGACCGATGCAAAGCTATCTCCAGGAGGAAGCTTTGCATCGGTCAGTAGCCTACAGAGAAATATGAAGAGAGTGCAGTTGCTAATTTATGAAGATATTCTAAACTAAGGTTTCTATTCAATCCGTATCGCGGAAATTCACCGTTACAGCGTGATTGAAATTTAAAGGCAACGTTCCCGTATTAGCAGAGTCTGCATTCATGGTAAATGCTGCATATGTCGCCTCAATGAGCCATCTATGCAATGGTGGTTAGGTGAATTCCAGGACAGATAGTATTTTGACCATTGACCAGATCAAATGCCAATGGGCTACAGTTAGCTGTTGTTATAACTAACTTCCATCTTCTCTAGTGTGTTCATAACTTTCAAGTGTAATATAACAAAGTGACCTGCTACATCACATTACATGTTCGCTTGATGTATTTAGCTAGCTACAGTATCATTCCCCTTTCATCTGTGGTATCATAGCTAGCTAGCCTGGTTCGCTAGCATTGTCAAATAATGTTGCATAATCAAAAGTAGCTACTAGCTAGCTAGTACCACCTATTTACTTACCTAATGTACTCACCAACACCAGTGGTTTGACGGTTGACGGGCATTAGAAGGGACCGTGTTGTATGTAATTCATTCCTGGCCATCTGTCAATATTGTTGACATGCATTGGAAGTTTGCACCAACTTTATGGAAGGCCATTTTCACTCCGATTTGCCAAGGGAAATGTGCGTGCGTTGCACCCATATTCAGAATTGACAACAAATGTCCACATGGCAGCTGGGGATGGACCACAACGTGTTGTCTCTGGGCAATCGCGCATCATTTGCAAAAGTGGCATTCAAATAATCCATACCCAACCTGCCAGTAAGTCGCGACAAACTCACTTACAAAAATCAGTTTTGGATGAGAATTACTTTATTCATTTTGACACTATAATTAATGTTTCGGACTCATATCTATGCCACATAGGCCGTTTAAAACCATAGAAGTTGGTTCTAAGGGGCAGTTAACCTTTAACTTGGACTGTTGCAGGAATCACACATTGATGTCAATGGGACATTTGTGCCAAAAATCTGCAAGTTACTGATGTGTGTGTGTGTGTGTGTGTGTGCCTGTGCACGAGTGCAGGTCCAGTAGTTGCTGGAGTGGTGGGCACAACCATGCCTCGCTACTGTCTGTTTGGTGACACAGTGAACACTGCTTCCAGGATGGAGAGCAACAGCCTGCGTGAGTTCCATACACCTGCTCCTGAAACCTAATGGAAAGCTATTGATGTCAATTCAAGTGATACTACATAATTTTTCAAATATTAATTAATTTATTTCACCTTTATTTAACCAGGTAGGCTAGTTGAGAACAAGTTCTCATTTGCAACCGAGATACCAAGATAAAGCAAAGCAGTTTGACACATACAACAACACAGAGTTACACATGGAGTAAACAAACATACAATGAATAATACAGCAGGAAAATCTATATAAAGCATGTGCAAATGACGTAGGATAAGAGAGGTAAGGCAATAAATAGGCCATGGTGGCAAAGTATAGCAAATAAACACTGGAATGGTAGGATGTGCAGAGGATGAATGTGCAAGTTGAGATACTAGGGTGCAAAGGAGCAAGATAAAAAAATAAATACAGTATGGGGATGAGGTAGATTGGATGGGATATTTACAGATGAGCTATGTACAGGTACAGTGAACATCTTAACCACATTATATTGTGTTTCATTTTGTTCAAATTCATAGTTGCCCAACAGGGATCGATAAAGTCATATCAAATTGAATTGAATGTAATTGAATTTCCTCAAACATAGTTTGTGTGTGTGAATAGTGTTGTTTCATCCCAAATCCACTTAGCTGTAGCTCCAGTTTATACTATTGTGCATTCTCCATACATTGGTAATGATCTTGTTGTATTAGCTACATTACAATAGTTTTTCCCTCCTATTGATTTGATCTGTATATATTCCACAGCCCTGAAAATCCACATATCCCAGAGCACAGCTGAGATCCTCACTCAGATAGGCTCCTTTGAGCTGGAGGAGAGAGGAGACATTGAGATAAAGGTGAACATTTGACCGTTCTGTTTTGTCTCGTGGGTTTCATAACCACGCTTTATAACAATGAAATAATGATGAGACGGGAATTAGTTCAACCATTTATCTGAACGTGCTCATCTCAACACGTATTACTCATGATGCTCTGCTTATACAACTATGGTAAGTGCAAATGGTACAACCTTAATTAATACACAACAACTACATGAACTGTAGGGAGAAACAGTTCTAAAAGTCCAAGCTTCTAGGTTCACGCCACTTGTAGGGTAACAGTGGTCAAACTGACTCCCAACAACAATGTCACAAACTTGTGTGGGTGCGATTGAGTCAGTGTCCTGAGGACGTAACTGTGAGCTCCTAGGTATTCAACCAATGATTGTAAGAATGCACATTTGTCCTTACAAACTCCCAGTCCATAGTCATTCAATCTCTGTGAGGTCACATCCAAGTTCTGGAGATGGTCATTTTCATTTTTCCAGTCACGAGGATGTCATCCAGGTAGCATTGCACTCCTGGCAATCCACTCAAGAGCTCGTCCATCGCCCTTTGGAACAACGTTGCACACTTGTGATTCCAAACGGTAAACAATAGTACCTGAAGAGCCTCTTGTGTGTTACGACGATCAGCAGCTCCTTTGACTTTGTCATCCATGTGCACCTTCAAGTAGGCTTGGCTGAGGTGGATTTTGCTGAACTTTTGACCCCCCGCTAAACCCACAAAAGGGTTGTTGATGTGTTATAGCAGATGCTGCTCTGTGGACAACACAAGGTTAACTGTGACTTTAAAGTCTCCACATATCCTGATTCTACCATCCTTCTTAATTAAGGACTGGTATTATGGGTGTCGCTAATTCACTCACGCTGACTGGCATCAACTTTTGCTCTGATAGCATACGGTATGCTTTCAGAAACTTTGGTTTACTGCCTGGCTTAATGCTAAGCTTCACTGTAATATATTTCATGTTACCCAGCTCTCCATTAAAGACTTATCCATGTTTCTATAAGATGGAGGGTAGGCTTGTGTCTCCGCGTGTCATTGTACGCCAGTCCAGTGGGATTTTCTCCAGCCACGAACATCCCAGTAGTGACGGATAGTCTCTTTTCACGACGTAGTGGCAGCTTTTCAGTATGTCCGTTTAACTGAAGTGTGACCCCAGTGATGCTTATCACGGCGACAGCTTCACCTGTGTAAGTCTTTAACACGATGTGTGCTGGCTGAAGTGGAACGTATTTCAGTGTCTTTTTTGTAGACTGTGCCTGACACAAGAGCTACAGCTGCCCCAGTGTCAATCTCCATACGCACCGGCTGCCCCTCTAGCAAGGGAGAGACATAGTAGCCGTGCGGCTCTCCAGCAACGGTCAGTATATTCAGTGGGACTTCCTTGTCTGATAAGTCACTCACCTCAGTGTTCTCCAGATCAATAGTGTGAACTTGTCTCTTTCTTTTGTTGGAATGTCTCTTTCTTGTATTTCGTCTTTGATGTTTTCTCTGAGTTCTTTTTGTTGCCCTTTTTACCACAAGCTAGGCAATCCATGTCCTTACACCAGCATGTAGACGCCTGATCTCCCGAAACATGTACCTTGATTTCCCTGTCTCTGTGCACTTTTCCCAATGAACTCAACTGCTTGAGCCTCTTTAGCAGCTAGTTCCCTGGACACTCTGACTTCAATAGCCTTTGCCAAGGTCAGGTTACTTTCAATCAATAGTCTCTTTTGTGTAGCTTCACTGCGTATCCCACATACTAGTCTGTCTCTAATGGTGTCATTTAGAACATAATTAAACTCACAGTGCTCTGATAGGTTTTGGCTCCACAGAAGAAATCAGGAAGAGGGAGAATCAGGGACAATGTTTGCTGCTGCATTAAATACACTTTCAGCAATAACTAGTGGTTTTGGTGAAAAGTGGCCTTTCAGTATTTCCACAACATCCCAATATGTCTTATTACCTGGCCTGTCTGGCTGTAGCAGGCTGCGTATTAAATGAAATTGGCACCATTACACCAAACAATGTAGGTACAATTTTGTCCTCATCGGTAGCTAGGTTCCCATCCAATTGGCGACAGATTTTTATGCGAATATTATAGAATATGCATAAAGAAAATATGTACATTTTCCCACCAGTGGTACTGTATGTTTCCACCAAATGGACTTGTTACAGATATACATTTGTGAGTGATGAGGTTTTCATGTACCGAATAAAAATCGAAAGTTTTGTCACAAAAACTAAATAGTAAATGTGCCTACTCTGGTCTTGCCACCTGCGCTCTAGCTAACAGCTGGCAGATACAGTGTGGGTAAGCTGTGAGGGTTGTGTAGTCTACATGATGAGATTATTATTGATATTTGTATTTGTCAAATGGCAGTCAAGCATCGATCATCATGTCACCAGAATAAGACCCTCGACATTTATTGGAAAGCAGTATCAAGCTCATCACCTTGCACTTTCACCACCAATGAAGTTCATCATAACTTATTTCATCTGTAGCCTAATAAACTGGATGGTTTCCTGAGTCATAGTGGGAGGACCACACACCACATCATCGCGAGATTTCAAATTGACTTCGATATGATGGTTATTATATTAATATTTGCAGAAAGGCATTTCCCCCGACATTTCCCGCATGATTCATTTTACAGACACAAAAAATCCCACCATGTCAAACAAACAAATGATCTGCCGGCATTTATAAAATTACACCGAAACATCACAGCTGTCATGATTTGTTTTCATATGATTTGACTTTACTCACATAAAAACTTTGGATGGAAACGTGGTTAGTGTCATTTGCAAGAACAAAATATTTAAACCGTTCTGCATACGAGTTCCACAGCTCAATAATTTCATCAAACTGTCCAATGTAACAACCAATTCCAGCCATTTTTCTTTTCTCATTAGCCACGTGATTGTCACTCACTTCAATATTGTCCTCAACCACAGCAATGTTTTCCTCACTCACATGATCTTCATTCACTTCACTCACTGACGTTATATCATCAAGTTCCTTCGTTTAGCAGTTTTTATTTCCAAAGTTCGTCTTCACAGTTTAATCAATGTCCTTTCCTTTACTAACTGTATATTTATTCCTCCTTTTTTAATCACGTTTTCTGCTGGCCATGACGATGCTAACTCTTTTTCTAGGTAGCTCGACTATGCACTTGCCTCTGCTAGCAATACACTGTGCTAACATTAGCCTAGACTTTACCACAGAAAATAACAGTTCTAAACTTGTAAAACCAACTTCTTCTAGACAGAATAGTAACCGTAGGTTCAAACTTACTCTTGGCAAATCTTTTGTTATGTCTCGTGGTTTCATAACCAGGTCTTTGTAACAATTCAATAATGATAAACAGGAGACGGGAGTAAGTTCAATCATTTATCTGAGCGTGCTGATCTCAACACATATTACCCATGATGCTCTGCGTATACAACTACAGTAAGTATGGAGATGCAAATGGTACAACCCTAATGGTTGGAGGTAAGTATGGAGGTGCAAATGGTACAACCCTAATGGTTGGAGGTAAGTATGGAGGTGCAAATGGTACAACCCTAATGGTTGGAGGTAAGTATGGAGGTGCAAATGGTACAACCCTAATGGTTGGAGGTAAGTATGGAGGTGCAAATGGTACAACCCTACACAACACCTTAATGTTTTGTTATCTATATCTACAAATGTTATAGGAAGACATGACGCAAATATTAACTTGTGGTTGTTGACATAAGTTGGCATAAGTATAATTAATGCTTATTTGGCTTATGAATGGATTATAAATTGTGTTATGTTCAGATGTAGGTACCCTTCAAATACAGTGTTACCTCAATGTAATGTGTGTGAGTGGCACAAACTCTGTGTATATCCATCCATGCCATAAGGGAAAGGGCTGTCAGAAGACCTTCTGGCTGTTGGGTAAAGAAGGCTTCAACCCTCCTCTACCAGTCCACACCTCTCCCCCAGCTTCATGTCTCAAACCACCAACTGAGGTACTTGCAAATTGATTCCTCTGCTTGCTTTTCAACAGAATACAGAATACTCTGCAGGTCTCTAAAGTGGACCAATTTATTTTGCACCTGGTTTTAATTTGGGAAATTTGGTGAAAATCCAATATTTCGTTTTTGTTGATAATTGTTGTAACGATAAGGCTTCGCTGTACAATTGTTACCCAAGCACAGATTTGTTCGCGTCACACTTGCACCATTAATACAATGAAAACCGCTTGTTGCTAACCCAAACAGTTCAAAAGATCTGACGCATATTATCGGCACAATTATTTTTGAATTCTGAATTCTGTCACTGATTGGAGGGGGGCACATTTTACATTCATAAATCATGTTCTAAAACTACTTGCAGTCCTCATTTGTTTTACACCTTGTTCAGTCATATTTGTCACGTCACTAGCTAGCTAGTTAACAACCTGGTAACTTTACCAGTATATCCAGAATGAAAGGAAAAGGGATAGCTTCTTCAGGAGATCAATGATCATAGCAATGAATGAATGACCAATATCTTGTGTAGTCGTCACAAACTTGACACTCTTACAGATGCAGTGTACAATTTTCAATGTAATGCATTGCAATTGGAAAATAGTTCATTTACATAATCGACAACCTAATATTCCACATATGACTTTAATTTCAATGACAGGTACTGCACCCCCCCCCCCTCTCCGAGTTCTTTAATAATTTGCTACTTTTTGTTTCTTTTTTGGGGGGGTATTTTCTTAAAACTCTATTGTTTGTTAAGGGCTTGTAAGTAAGCATTTCACTGTAAGGTGTTACCCCCCCTGTTGTATTCGGCGCATGTGACAAATAACATTTGATTTGATTTACATAGTAGTTTCTAGGGCACAACATGTGCTTCAGAAGTAGCTATAATTCATAGAGCCTAAATCTCAATCAATTTAAGATATCGTATTTTCTGGTGCTCATAAATGTTATTTTGTGCTCCTAACTTTTTACATTTGGGAGCACTAGTGCTTTTAGGTTAATAACCTAAAACACATGGCCAAATATACACTGGAGTTGCTTACCAAGATGACATTGAATTTTCCTGGCATACTTAGTTTTGACTTAAATCAACTTGAAAATCTATTTCAAGACTTGAAAATGGCTGTCTAGCAATGATCAACAACCAACTTGACAGAATTTTTAAAATAATTTTTTAAAGAATAATGTGCAAATGTTCTACAATAATAGACTTACCCAGAAAGACACACAGCTGTAATCGATGCCAAAGGTGATTCTAACATGTATTCACTCACGGTGTTGAATACTTATGTAATTAAGAGATTAGTGTTTTATTTTTCATGATTTGTGTTACAATTTTTTTCACCCATTTTGACATCCGAGTATTTTGTGTAGATCATTGACAAGAAAATGACAATTAAATACATTTTATCTGACCTTGTAACTAAACAAAATGTGGGAAAAGTCAAGGGGTGTGAATCCTTTCTGAAGGCAGTGTAGCTGTTATTGGCAGAGAGGTTTGGTACTCTCGTTGTTATTTACCGCATGGTGATGTCACCATGGAAAGCCAAAACTCCCGTCCTGCAAACCTGCTGATTAGAAGGTCCTGTGTAGATTGTATTTTCAACCAGCAACTATCAGGAAATAACACGGATCAAATTTCCTCACACTTTTACAGTATTAGTTTCATCAGCTGTTGTACAATATGATACAAAACACAGAACAAATATAATTTTTACTGCACTGTGCCTTTAAGTCCATGTTTAAGGCAACTTATCTCCGGTCTGAAAAGGTCCCTAGTGACCACACATGATGATTATAGGAAATGTTATGGTAACACCTTTCTTGAGTAAATGTAGATGTTTGATGTGAACCAAATTAAATAAGCATATGGTGATAATCCTGGGGTGTGTTCAATGATGTGAATTTGAAATGTAATGAATAGAGCTAACATGATTCCCGATAAAGATGTTCTACACAATACAGTTCTATGATATCTAAATGCTTTGTAACATTACATCCTTCTAAACAGAGCCCTGGTCATTTCTTTGTTAGGTCAAACCAGCAACATCCAAAGACCAAGAGAGCAAAGCGAGGGGAAGAGGACAGAGAACTCTGACCACTTTCACATGACCAAGGCACGCACGCTGACGGCAGGGAGAGGACGACCTACAGGCGAACTCAGGCCACACTGAAAGTCTTTCTTTTTCTTTGCCAACATGGTTGTTAATGGCAGCTATTTTTCTAGTAATGATCTTGTTTAGTACATTAATACAAAGATGAATTAGTCAACACATTACTGGTTTCTGGATTTGTTCACATGACAACTGGTCATTTCTTAGCAGAATAATTTATTTGCAGAAAGCGCATTTTACATGTTTTCAGACATGTTTTTGATCTTTGTTGTCACATGCCTTTGTTATACGAGGTTTGAATGGAATGTAGTTACATGTAAATTAATGTATGTGGAGATGTGTACTTTTTGTCAACAAGGTTAGAATTAATTTAATATATAAAATAGACTAATGGGGAACAATTATTGTACTTTTTTATTATTTTGAAACAGGATACTTGTACTGCAGGTTACAATAAACATGAATATTGTTAGAATTGTAAAAGTATGTACTGATAACTAGAAGCGATGAGAACATGGGTGGATGTTACTGTAATGTCACTGTGAATGTACTGCACAGTTTGTAAAGCTTAATACAGTATGGAATGTGTACGTACACTCCCTGAGACCTGATGAGCATGTGTGCATGTATGTTTCTTTGTTTCCACGTGTGATAGCACTTAAATACACTACCGGTCAAAAGTTTTAGAACACCTACTCATTCAAGGGTATTTCTTTATTTTTACTATTTTCAACATTGTAGAATGATAGTGAAGGCATCAACACCATGAAATATAACATATGGAATCAAGTAGTAACCAAAATAGTGTGAAACAAATCAAAAATCAATTTCATATTTGAGATTCTTCAAAAAGACACCACTCTTGGCATTCTCTCAACCAGATTCATGAGGTAGTCACCTGGAATGCATTTCAGTTAACAGGTGTTAATTTGTGTAATTTCTTTCCTTAATGCATTTGAGCCAATCAGTTGTGTTGTGACAAGGTAGAGGGGTATACAGTAGATAGCCCTATTTGGTAAAAGACCAAATCCACATTATGGCAAGAACAGCTCAAAAAAGCAAAGAGAAGTGACAGTCCATCATTACTTTAAGACATGAAGGTCAGTCATTTCAATAACTTTGAATGTTTCTTCAAGTGCAGTCGCAAAAACCATCAAGCGCTATGATGAAACTGGCTCTCATGAGGATTGGCACAGGAATGTAAGACTCAGAGTTACCTCTGCTGCAGAGGGCAAGTTCATTAGAGTTACCAGCCTCAGAAATTGAAGCCCAAATAAATGCTTCACACAGTTCAAGTCACAGACACATCTCAAAATCAACTGTTCAGACTGCGTGAATCAGGCCTCCATAGTCGAATTGCTGCAAAGAAACCACTACTAAAGAACACCAATGAGAAGAGACTTGTCTGGGCCAAGAAATACGAGAAATTGACATTAGACCAGTGGAAATTTGTTGTTTGGTCTGGAGTCCAAATTGGCGATTTTTGGTTCAACCGCCGTGTCTTTGTGAGTCGCAGTGTGGGTGAACAAATGATCTCCGCCTGTGTATTTCCCACCATAAGGCATGGGGGAGTTATCATGGTGTAAGGGTGCTTTGATGGTGACACTGTGATTTATTTAGAATTCAAGGCACACTTAACCAGCATGGCTACCACAGCATTCTGCAGTGATACGCCATCCCATCTGGTTTGGGCTTAGTGGGACTATCATTTGCTTTTCAACACCTCCAGGCTGTGTAAGGGCTATTTTACCAAGAAGAGAGTGATGGAGTGCTACATCAGATGACCTGGCCTCCACAATCCCCCGACCTCAACCAAATTGAGATTGTTTGGGATGAGTCGGACCGCAGACTGAAGGAAAAGGAGCCAACAAGTGCTCTGCATATGTGGGAACGCCTTCAAGACTGTTGGGAAAAACATTCCAGGTGAAGCTGGTTGATAGAATGCCAAGAGCGTGCAAAGCTGTCATCAAGGCAAAGGGTGGCTATTGGAGAATCTCATATATAAAATATATTTTGATTTGTTTAACACTTTTTTGTAACTACATGATTCCTTATGTCTTATTTCATAGCTTTGATGTCTTTACTATTATTCTACAATGTAGAAAATAGTCAAATAAAGAAAAACCCTTGAATGAGTAGGTGTATCCAAACTTTAGACCGGTAGTGTATATTCTTGTCAGTATATGTGTCCAGCATGTCTATATAGTTTCATATCCTCTCAAAGTGTAGTAGTTTGTCCACACATACAGTTCTAATGCATTTATATATTCTACATTTTGGGTAGATTCACACAACCCAACAGTGTGTTTACCAAGACTATACACAGGATACATAGAGACGTGCCTGGGAGAAACAGGAAAGAGACAGGGTAGAAACAGGAAATAGATAAGAGAAACACAAATTGGAGAACATCATTAATGGACTTACAATACACTACAATAGTACATGTCAACTGATTGAAAATCGGCCATATAGATTTTTATTGTAATTATGCCATGTGATAAGCTCTTAGATAATTACCTGTGATGTGTTCATTATTGGAAGATTCATTAGCTGTGGGAAACAGTGAGACATAGTAGAAAGACAGACAGCAAATTATGATGGAAGTCAAACGTTACACCATACAGCACAAGCAAGACCTTGGCACCTTGCTGGTGTTAAAAACATTGAAAATAATTATACATTTATTAACTGATTTTCAATTATTAAAAAATAAAAAGGTGAAACAAAGACAAAAAGGAGCCTCTAATGCTATGTTACATTATATTGCATGTTTTGACTATACCACCCCTTAGTTGTTACATAGGCAAAGGGGAACCACAAGTGATTGGTCAGGAAATGTTACATCAAGATGAAAAAGACATACCTTTAAGGTGGAACTCTGTGGTGAGGATACCGCCACTTGGCTCTGCTTCAGAAGGGAGGCTTCTGGCAGTGCACGGGCCCTTAAAAAAGATTAGAAGATAGTGTTTAATGACCTCTTTGCTGATCAGAGCTGTATACAACCAACTCCTGATAAATGTGTGTTGTGAATGCACTAAACTGGAATATGCAGATAAGTAAAAAGTATGCATTTTAATAGGACAGTGAGTAGAAGGCATTGCACTTAAGCAGTTTTTAGGTGCAATGACAGAGTTTGCATTCATGGGTCATTCTATAAATTAAGGGGCCAACGTCAGCGTCAACATTTCAAAATGGTTGGATATTCATTTAAATATGATTTTCTTGCAGCTTCACATGTGTAGTTACAGGAATAAGAGTCTAGATAAGCACAATGATGCAATAACTCCACCTAGCAACAACAAAATATTCAAAAGGTCACATGAAACATGGACACCACATGTTTCTTTGCCTATTAGCCAGGTCTGTTTGTGCTTTAGTCAACTTCTCTTATCATTTATAGCCATGCTAAACATTGCTTTAGAATGGATATGATCAACAGCATTTATGTTTTAGTTAATATAACAATGTAATACAATGGGTTCTGTCAGGAAAATCATTGACAATAACCAATAATGAAATCATTAAAATCAGTAAACTCTTCAATATTGTGTTTGGACATGTTTTAACTATTCTTGTGGGGACCAGAAGACCCCACAAGAATTGTAAACTAACAAACATTTGACCAACTGGGGACATTGTTAGTACCCATGAGGTCAAATGCTATTTATCGGGGGTTTGCGGTTAAGGTTAGAATTAGTGTTAGGGTTAGAATTACATTAAGGGTTGGGTTAGTTTTAGGGTTCGTGTTAGGCTTTTGGGTTAGGGTAAGTGTACTGGTTAGGGTTGGGTTTAGCGGTTAGGGAAAATAGGATTTTGAATGGGACTGAATTGTGTGTCCCCACAAGGTTAGCTGTACAAGCCTGTCTGTGTAGTGTGAGTGAGTCTGTATCTGAAAACTAACCATCAAATTCTTGCTTCCTCTGTCTTTTTCCAATACTCCTTGCCTCTCCTTGAAAGTGCATTGGAGCCCGAGGGGAGGAACCTTTAGTTCTCTCCCACAATGTACTTTGAGAGGGAGGTGAGGAATGGAGGGAACAAGGGAAGAATCTAAATTGCATTTCCTTGATTCCTCACATTACTCTCTCCTCGCCTCCCTCTCAAAACCCATTAGATAAGACGTTGAGGGGAGGGGCCTCTGACCTTGTCATCCAATGGATTTTGAGAAGGAGACGAGGAGCGAGGGCGCAATGAATCATGTAATTGAGATTCTCAAGGACAGAGGATGCAAGTAGTTGACAGCTGTTCATATTTTTAGACAGTGTCAGACTGACTGAGAGACGGAGCTACCCCTATCCCCTCAACATCTGCTCTGTACAACTGTCTGCAAGAGGTTAAGTCTTGGCTGCAGAACAACTCCAATTCGTCAGCAGCAAGACAGAGGCAATGATTGTAGGCACCCCCAGCAGATCACCAACTCCTGCATCATCTGCCCTGCTATCGATGGCCACATCATTCCCCTCTCCTCAGTCATCACCAACCTTGGCGTTAAATTCGACCCTGCACTCTCCTTCAATGCCCACGTTAGTCACGTCTGTGAAACAATTTTCACCTGAAGTACATCTCCCGCCTAAGAACCTCTCTCAGCGCTTCTGATGCAGAAAAGCTTATCCATGCATTCGTCTTCTCCAGAATTGATTATGGGAATGTAGTACTTGGGGGGGGCCTACCTGCAAACTCAATTAATACATTACAGCTCATTCAAAAAACAGTGCTGCAAGGATTCTGTCAAACAAAAAAGTCTGCCAACATCACCCCTATCCTTGTTGACCTCCATTGGAAACCTGTCCCTCAAATAATGTCTAAATAGCATTGAACCTGCGTCCCGGTCAGATCTACTCTCCTCCTATGAACCTCCATGCACCCTTTTTTAAATATATATATTTTTTTAGTTCACCTTTATTTAACCAGATAAGCTGATTGAGAACAAGTTGTCATTTACATTTGCGACCTGGCCAAGAAAAAGCAAAGCAGTGCGACACAAACAACACAAGCGGAATAAACAAGTGTACAGTCAATAACACAACGGTTGAGGGTCAAGCCACGCCAAACGGCTTCATGCACCCAGGACCTATCTCCAAACTATGGGTGGACTTTTCTCCCCATGTACCACTATTTGGTCCGCCCACACTCTTACCTAGTGTGCATAGACATAGTACATACTACGAGTATGTGTGCTCGCAGGCCTCTTGCCTAAGCACTCCCAATGTGCCTTGCCCCCCCCCCCCCCAGGAACAAATGAAACCGAGTAATACAAACTTAAAGTGAACAATAAGGTAAGTAAGGTAGGAGAGGGGTCTCTTTAACTAACTTTTTTGCTTCCGTCCAGCCCATTTTCCACAAATTACCTTGTGAAGGAAATAAATTCCCTGTAAATGGTAATATATTCTGCCTCATCCTTACCCGCATCTGCAGTCACCTACCTCTTTCACTCCACAGGGAGTTGCATGTAGCAGGGTGTTGCGTTCCCTCAAAGAGGCGTGTGTAACTTTTATATGCAGAAAATTGAAAAATAAGACATCTTACCTCAGGAATCTTGACCTAATTTTGCCTATGATATAGACTATCTTGACCGCCTAACATAGACACCAAAATGTTCTGTCAATCCTCGAGATCCATGTTAATTCCCTCACTTTGGCTGTTGTTCAAAACATGTGCAGTATCACACAAGCTCTTTATCACTTGACTGTCATTCATAAAATCCTTTCCTGAATCAACTGGTATTGTGCAATAATGTCCCCACACAACTAAACAGCTAGACAACTACTATGCGTGATTATTGAAGAACCCCCTTAATGACAGTACAGAATTTTTTTTTATTAGTCATGTTAAAGTTACTCGTTCTGTTAAAAGCATTCAATTTTGAAATCGCATAATTATTTGGAATATGTGTGCCCATGAAAACCGAGTCCAACAGCAATATCCAGGAATGTTACAGTATCAAGTTCAATGTGTAATTTAATTCTTAAATGATTAGTATATGAAATAACAACAAACAGTATCATAAATGCAAGGACAGAAAGTTAATGTTTTGTCACATATTTGCCAAATCTGTGAAGACGCCAAGCATGAGAAAGGTTTTGATTTAACTCATGAATTAAAATGAATGTATCCATGTTCCCCCTTTATATCTTAATGTATTCAAATGAATTTGTTTAGCTAATTATTATTGACTTTGTAACAGTTCTAAGCAGTTGTCCACAACAAGAAATGCTCACTGGTACCCTAGTTTATGGAAAGAACCTTATCCAGTATCGACTTCCTGGCGACTACGCAAATGTAATGACTCCGTTAGTTTTGCTTATTTATCACAAATGTTCCATGTTACATATGTAGGATGGTAAAATGTCATACTTACTGGCTGACATGATAGTTTTTCCCCGTCACAAACCCCAACCTCGCAGTGAAGCCAAACAGTGGACACCTTCTCCTGGCGCTGGAAGCGGAAGGAGTTGAACTTGAACATGGAGCGGCTGTCTTTGGCGTTCTCGAAAATGGTCACAGTTTTGTCATACGAGCAGCTGTGAATGAGAGACCTCAATTGATTGAATGTTTGATCAAATGTTTGAAAAATATAGGAACAGCTGTATCACCTGTACGAAAGATCAATGCAATTCAGTATGAATTAGTTTATTCCACAAAGTTGGGTTTTGGGTTCGGCAAGCAGTGCGAATTAGGTTGGTTACCACTGAAATACCTGTTGATGATGAGATTCCACCTCTTCTTGTCTATTGAGTAAGGAGTGGGTGTTGCCCAGCAGTTGCTTATCACCACTTTGAATCTGGGGGAGCAAAGAATGTTGGACAATTATATTCAAGAGAGGGGGATCCGGGGCACCTCCCCCTGTTTTGTGTTTTGAATTATCATCCGCTTCTATTTCTTCATTTCTATCCAGAGAAGTGATCTCTTTAAGGATGAATGGATGTTACATGATACAAATACAGTGCTTTCAGAAGTTATTCACACCCCTTGACTTTTTCCACATTTTGTTGTGTTACAGACTGAATTTAAAATTGCCCTACACACAATACCCCATAATGTCAACGTGGAATTATGTTTAGAACTTTTTAACAAATCAATTAAATGTGAAAAGCGGAGATGAAGGAAACCGCTCAGAGATATCACCATGAGGCCAATTGTCACGTTGTATAAAGGAATTGAGACAGGCGCAGGAATACGTAATAGAGGGTTTTAATACCCCAAAATACAACATGCCATTGAAAGCCACGGGGACAAAGCCCAAAACAAACACGTATAGAAAACAGGTATGTAACCCAAACAAAAGAGCGAGGTTAAACCGCAAATACACGGGACGAGACCTGGAATAACGTACAACAGCACAGGACCAACGGACGTAACAATAACCGACAAAACAATGGTTAACAGAGGGCATGTATACAACTACTAATCAGGGGGAATGGGACGCAGGTGTGCATAATAAAACAAGTTCAGCGATGCCTAGAGGCCGGTGACATAGACCTCCGGAGCTGGTGCACGGAATGAGCAGCAGTACCGGGGGAATCCTTGACACCAGTGGTGACTTTAATAGAGTTACAGAGTTTACTGAGTGTGATAGGATAAAACAACTACATTGTAGTTACTCCACAATACTAACATAATTGACGGAGTATAAAGGAGGAAGCCTGTAACAGAATACAAATATTCATTAACAAGCATCCTGTTTGCAACAAGCCACTAAAGTAATAGTGCAAAAAAAATTGTCCAAGAAATTAACTTTTTTGTCCTGAATACAAAGTGTTGTTTGTGGAAAATACAATACTATAAGGGCACAGGGCGAGACCCAGATGCAGACACAGGAGGCAGATCGTTCGAGTCTCTGATATTTATTAGTATCCAAGGGGCAGGCAAGATAATGGTCGTGGACAGGCAAAACATCATAACAAGGTCAGAGTCCAGGAGGTACATAGTGACAGGAAGGCTCTAGGGCAGGCATTATGGTCAGGCAGGTGGGTTCAGAGTCAAGGCAGGCTTGGGTCAATACCAGGAGGACTAGCAAAAAACAGAGAAAAGGGAAAAGCAGGAGCACGGAGTAACACGCTGGTTGACTTGACAAAACAAGACGAACTGGCACAGACACAAGTATAAAAACCCAGGGGAGAATGGGGAAGATGGGTGACACCTGGAGGGGGTAGAGACAAGCACAAGGATAGGTGAAACAGATCAGGGTGTGACAGCAGTGGAACGATGGACTCTAGAGATGGGGAAAGGGCCAATGAAACAGTGCTGGAGTCCGGCAGCGGACCGCTTGTCGACGATACCTGGAGTTGGTCTTGAGAAGCGCCACCCGGGCTCTTCTCCAGGTACACCGACAGCGGCTGATGAACATCTGGGCCAAGGGTATGTTGACTTCTTGCTCTTGTTCTGGGAAGAGTGAAGGCTTGTACTCCATGGAGCACTCGAAAGGTGAAAGTCCCGTGGTCGAACAGGCAAGAGTGTTCTGGGTATACTCCACCCAGACCATTTGTCGGATCCAGGTAGTGGGTTTGGTTGAGATGAGGCATCTTAAGGTTGTTTCCAGGTCTTGGTTTGCTCGCTCGACTGGCCATTGGATTGGGAATGGAATCCGGAGGACAGGCTGGCCGACAACCCAATAAGGGTGCAGAACACCTTCCACAACTGAGATGAGAACTGAGGACCCCGGTTGGAGACCATGTCTACCGGGAGTCCGTGGATCCTGAAGACGTGCTGCACCATGAGCTGGGCCATCTCTTTGGCAGAGAGTGGTTCGGGGAGAGGGATGAAATGGGCGGCATTGGAAAACAGATCCACTACCATCAGAATGATGGTGTTGCCATCAGACGCAGGAGTGGGGAGTGGGGAGACATGGGACCAGGGATGATGAGGGACAGGTTGTGGCTGAAGGAGGCCGGAAGGGGCTTGCCACTGAGTCTTATTCTTAGCACAAACGGTGCACACGGCGACGAAGGCAGAAGCATCAGGAACCATTGTGAGCCACCAGAGATGTTGTCGGAGAGAGGCCAGGGTTCGACGGGAACCCAGATGACAGGTAAGCCTGGAGGAATGAGCCCATTCCAGGATTGAACTGGGGACGAACAACCGGTTAGCCGGGCCCCCTCCAGGGGCAGGCTGGGAATGTTGTGCCTTGCAGGCCAGGGTCCAAGCACATGAGGTAGTGAGGATGGTCTCTGAGTCAGAGGATGTGGCAGCGGGACTGTACCGGTGAGAGAGGGTGTCAGGTTTAACATTCTTGGACCCTGGACAATAGGAAATGGTGAAGTTGAACCTGGTGAATAACAGAGCCCACCGGGCCTGCCTGGAGTTAAGGCACTTGGCTGTACGGAGATATTAGAAATTCTTGTGGTCGGTCCAAACCAAAAACAGACGTTCTGCTCCCTCCAGCCAGTGTCTCCACTCCTCCAGTGCCATCTTGATCGCCAGTTCTCAGTTACCCACGTTGTAGTTTCTTTCTGCAGAGTTGAGACGATGGGACATGAAGGCACAGGGATGGTCCTGGACGGATCGCTGGGATAGGATAGCCCCCATTCCAACATCAGAAGCATCGACCTCAACCACAAACTGACAGGACAGGCCCGGATGGACGAGGATGGGGCTGTAGTGAACCGATCCACTGGCAGTATTGAAGGCTGCTTTCCACACATCGCCTTTGTGTATCCGAACCAGGTGGTAGGCATTCTGAAGGTCCAGCTTGGAGAAGATGGTAGCCCACAGAGAGGTTCGAAAGCCGAGGAGAGGAGTGGTAGGGGGTAACGATTATTGATCATTATGTCATTAAGGCCCTCTTTTCCACAAAGAAAAACCCTGCGCCGGCAGGGGATGCAGAAGGACGGATGCCTCCAGCAGCCAGAGAGTCCTCAATATACTCCTCCATGGCCTGGGTTTCCAGGCCGGATAGGGAATATAGCTGACCACGAGGCGTTGTGGTGCCTGGGAGAAGGTCAATGGCAGAATCGTAGGGACGATGCAGGGGAAGAGAAGTAGTTTGTGCCTTCCTGAAGACCTCCAGGAGTTCATGGTGCTCTGCGGGGACAGAAGAGAAATCAGTGACTTGACTTAAGCCCTGAGGAGGCTGTCTCGGGGAAGGCTGCGCTGCTTTGAGGCAATGGCAGAACGGACTCCAACCCAGGTTTGAATTTTTGGTCCAGTCAAAAACAGGGTTGGATTTTTGGAGCCAAGAAAATTCCAACACAACAGAAACATGGGGGGACTCAATGAGGAGAAGCTGTGTAGATTTCCTGAAACCGGCATATTAACAGCCGTCCAGTGCACTAGCGTCCATGGGAACAGAGAGGAGTTGAGTTGGGATATCTAATTCAGAAACTATGGTAGCGTCCATAAAACTCTCATCCGCCCCAGAGTTAATGAGCACCCGGATAGACAGACTGGTCTCCCCACAGCAGTATCACAAAAAAGGGAGTGTGTTTGATGGGAATTAGAGGATTCCCAGTCTGGCTCACCAGAGTACTTGTACCTACTAAAGAAATAGGTCTCTTAACCGGGCAGGTGGCTATATAATTCCACGCAGCCCCACAGTACAGACAACTGTTGGAACTTAGCCTATGTGAAGGTTCCCTAGGCGATAATCTAGCTCTGCCCAGTTGCATAGGTTCCGGTGTATCTGACTCACCCGTTGCCGATGATTCTCGAGGGAACTCAGGTGGCTTCAGGTCTTCTCGGAAATACAGCCTTTGGGGACTTCCGGATTCCTTCGGATATGTACGAGCAGCAGCAGATGAACAAGTGTGTCCAAGACCAGCACGGATTGTAGGCAAGTTACTGGGCGGTTGGGAGGTCTCAGAGGCGGCAGGCTGCCTATGAGCTAACTCACTGATTTGCTCTGTAATAGCCTTGAACCCTTGGTCGTGGGGTTCTGTCAGTGAACGAAACCCTTCTAAAAGCTCCAGCAGTAGGTCCTCATGCCTCGCAATGGTGGCTACCTGCAGGGAAGACCTCGTGGCGGAGCTGGTCCAAGTCTGCTGGGTCTGTCATGGCCAGTTCGTACCATAAGGGCACAGGGCGAGACACAGATGCAGACATGGGAGGCAGATGGTTAGAGTCTCTGATATTTATTAGTATCCAAGGGTCAGGCAATATAATGTTCATGGACAGGCAAAATATCATAACAAGGTCCGAGTCCAGGAGGTAAATAGTGACAGGCTCTAGGTCAGGGCAGGCAGTATGGTCAGGCAGGCAGTTTCAGAGTCAAGATGGGCTAGGGTCAAAACCGGGAGTACTAGCAAAAAACTGAGAAAAGGAAAAAAGCAGGAGCACGGAGTAACACGAAGGTTGACTTGACAAAACAAGACGAACTGGCACAGACAGACAGAAAACACAGGTATAAATACCCAGGGGATAACGGGGAAGATAGGTGACACCTGGAGGGGGTGGAGACAAGCACAAGGACAGGTGAAACAGATCAGGATGTGACACAATACAACACATTACCTCACTCCATATTTTCAAGCATAGTGGTGGCTGCATCATGTTATGGGTATGCTTGTAATTGATACAAACTGGGGAGTTTTTCAGGATAAAAAAGAAACGGAATGAATCTAAGCACAGTCAAAATCCTAGAGGAAAACCTGAATCAGTCTGCTTTCCACCAGGCACTGGGAAAAGAATTCACCTTTCAGCAGGACAATAACCTAAATCACAAGGCCAAATATACAGTATACTGGAGTTGCTTACCAAGACAACATTAAATGTTCCTGAGTGGCCTGGTTACAGTTTTGACTTAAATCGACTTGAAAATCTATGGCAGGACTTGATAATGTCTGTCTAACAATTTTCAAAACAAGCTTGGAGAATTTAAAAAAAAGTAATTTGCAATTATTGTACAATCCAGGTGTGCAAAGCTCTTAGAGACTTACCCATAAAGACCAAAGATGATTCTAGCATGTATTGACTCAGTGGTGTGAATCCCTATGTAAATCAGATACGATATTTCTGTATTTAATTTTCAATAAATTTGCCAACCTTTCTAAAAACATATTTTAATGTTGTCATTATGGGGAATTGTGTGTAAGTGTGTGTAAATGGGTGAGAGAAAATGTATAAATTTAATCAATTTTGCATTCTGGCTGTAACACAACAAAATGTGGAATCAGTTTAAGGGGTGTAAAAACTTTCCAAAGACACTGTTTGTCTCCAACACCTACAGTTGAAGTCAAAAGCTTACATACACTTACGTTGGAGTCATTAAAACTCGTTTTATAACCACTCCACAAATGTCTTGTTAACAAACTATAGTTTTGGCAGGTCGGTTAGGGCATCTACTTTGTGCATGACACGAGTCATTTTTCAAAAAATTGTTTACAGACAGATTATTTAACTTATAATTCACTGTATCACAATTCCAGTGGGTCAGAATTGACATACTCTAGGTTGACTGTGCCTTTAAACTGCTTGGAAAATTCCAGAAAATGACATCATTGCTTTAGAAGTTTCTGATATGCTAATTTACATTAGTTGAGTCAATTGGAGGTGTACCTGTGGATGTATTTCAAGGCCTACCTTGAAACTCAGTGCCTCTTTGCTTGACATCATAGGAAAATCAAAAGAAATCAGTCAAAACCTCAGATTTTTTTTGTAGAACTCCACAAGTCTGATTCATCCTTGGGAGAAATTTCCAAATGCCTGAAGGTACCACGTTCATCTGTACAAACAATAGCACTCAAGTATAAACACCATGGCACCACACATCCGTCATACCGCTCAGGAAGGAGACGAGCTCTGTCACCTAGAGATGAAAGTACTTCGGTGGAAAAGTGCAAATCAATCCCAGAACAACAGCAAAGGACCTTGTGAAGATGCTGGTGGAAACAGGTACAAAAGTATCTATATCCACAGTAAAATGAGTCCTATATCGACATAACCTGAAAGGCCGCAATGCAAGGAAGAAGCCACTGCTCCAAAACTTCCATAAAAAAGCCAGACTACGGGTTGCAACTGCACATGGGGACAAAGATCGTACTTTTTAGAAAAAATGTCCTCTGGTCTGATGAAACAAAAATAGAACTGTTTGGCTATTATGACCATCGTTATGTTTGGAGGAAAAGTGGGGAGGCTTGTAAGACGAAGAACACCATCCCAACCGTGAAGCACGGGGGTGGCAGTATCATGGTGTGGGGGTGCTTTGATGCAGGAGGGACTGGTGCACTTCACAAAATAGATGGCATCATGAGGCGGGAAATTGTGTGGATATTTTGAAGCAACATCTCAAGACATCAGTCAGGAAGTTAAAGCTTGGTTGCAAATGGGTCTTCCAAATGGACAATGACCCGAAGCATACTTCCAAAGTTGTGGCAAAATGGCTTAAGGACAACAAAGTCAAGGTATTGGAGTGGCCATCACAAAGCCCTGACCTCCATCCTATAGAAAATTTGTGGGCAGAACTGAAAAAGCGTGTGCGAGCAAGGAGGCCTACAAACCTAACTCAGTTACACCAGCTCTGTCAGGAGGAATGGGCCAAAATTCACCCAACTTATTGTGGGAAGCTTGTGGAAGGCTCCCCGATACGTTTGACCCAAGTTAAACAATTTAAAGGCAATGCTACCAAATACTAATTGAGTGTATGTAAACGTCTGACCCACTGGGAATGTGATAAAGGAAATAATAATCTGAAATAAATCATTCTCTCTACTATTATTCTGACATTTCACATCCTTAAAATAAAGTGGTGATCCTAACTGACCTAAGACAGGGAATTTGGTACTAGGATTAAATGTCAGAAATTGTGAAAAACTGAGTTTAAATGTATTTGGCTAAGGTGTATGTAAACCTCCGACTTCAACTGTATCCCCCCCCCACTTTCACATATTGTCGTATTTGGTCACGTGTATTTGATTTATGCAGGGCGAGGAATATCTATACTGAACAAATATATAAACGCAACATGCATAGTGTTGGTCCCATGAGCTGAAATAAAAGATCCCAGGAATGTTCCATATGCAAAAAAAGCTTATTTCTCTCCAATTTTGTGCACACATTTGATTACATCCCTGTTAGTGAGCATTTCTCTTTTTCCAAGATAATCCATCCACCTGACAGGTGTGGCATATCAAGAAGCTGATGAAACAGCATGATCATTACAGAGGTGCACCTTGTGCTGGGGACAATAAAAGGCCACTCTAAAATGTACTGTTTTGTCCACTAGAGCTGTTGCCAGAGAATTTCATGTTAATGTCTATACCATAAGTCGCCTCCAACATTGTTCTAGAGAATTTGGCAGCACCTCCAACCGGCCTCACAACTGCACACCACATGTAACCACTCCAGCTCAGGACCTCTGTATCTGGCTTATTCACCTGTGGGATCATCTGAGACCAGCCACCCCAGACAGGTAATGGAACTGAGGAGTATTTCTCTCTGTAATAAAGCCCTTCTGTGCGGAAAAACTCAATCTGATTGGCTGGGCCTGGCTCCCCCAGTGGGTGGGCCTATTCCTTCCCAGGCCCCCCATGGCTGCCCAGTCATTTAAAATCCATAGATTAGGGCCTAATGAATGTATTTAAATTGACTGATTTCCTTATATGAACTGTAAATTGTTGCATAATGCTTTCATATTTTTGTTCAGTATAAATTAACATTTGCTAAATATATATACATACAGTTGAAGTCGGAAATGTATATACAACTCAGCAAAATACATTTAAACTCAGTTTTTCACAATTTCTGACATTTAATCCAAGTAAAAATGAGTTAGGATCACTTTATTTTCAGGTTATGTCAATATAGGACTGTGAATATAGATACTTCTGTACCTGTTTCCTCCAGCATCTTCACAAGGTCCTTTGCTGTTTTCGCACCAAAGTATGTTCATCTCTAGGAGACAGAACGTGTCTCCTTCCTGAGCGGTATGATGGCTGCGTGGTCCCATGGTGTTAATACTTGAGTGCTATTGTTTGTACAGATGAACGTGCTACATTCAGGCATTTGGAAATTTCTCACAAGGATGAACCAGACTTGTGGAGGTAAACACATTTTTTTCTGAGGTCTTGGCTGATTTCTTCTGATTTTCCCATAATGTCAAGCAAAGAAGCACTGAGTTTCAAGGTAGGCCTTGAAATACATCCAAAGGTACACCTCCAAATGACTCAAATTATGTCAATTAGCATATCAGAAGCTTCTAAAGCCATGACATCATTTTCTGGAATATTCCAAGCTGTTTAAAGGCACAGTCAATTTAGTGTATGTAAACTTCTGACCCACTGGAATTGTGATACAGTGAATTATAAGTGAAATAATCTGTCTGTAAACATGTTTTTTTAATTACCTGTGTCATGCACAAAGTAGAAGTCCTAACCGACTTGCCAAAACTATAGTTTGTTAACAAGAAATTTGTGGAGTGGTAGAAAAACTAGTTTTAATGACTCCAACCTAAGTTTATGTAAACTTCTGACTTCAACTGTATATACTGTATATTTTGAGTACCTGTTGCTGAGTCCTTTGGCTTCCATCCCAATGAACACTTCAGAGCCAATCTCTGATGTGTCAATCACATAGGGGGCGTCTTTGGCATACAGGAACTTGGAATTCTAAAGACATGAACACAGGTTAGTCAGTTATATTTATATTCACATTAAGTTGACTTTTACGACTTGAGTGATCCTTACAAGTAATGGACACATTTTTATCTCCATAATATTACAAAACTCATGTTAGCATTACGTTTTACACTCAGCAGCTAAGAACCTGTTTCGCGGGGCCAGACTAAGCCTATTCCTGGACTAAAAAGCATGCTTTATGGATAATCTCCATTTAATGTCCAAGACTAGGCTTAATCTGTGTCCGGGAAGTTGATGAGAACCTAAACTTGAGGTACTCACCGTGAACACGTTCATAGACAACTGTGAACTAAAAGTGCCTAAACTCCCGTTGTTGACAAAAACTGTAGCCACTCTGGAAGAAGCAAAGGGTTTAGTAAAAACGCTGAAAGTCATTGGGTTAGAATGCAAACGCTTTCCAGAAGGTACCGGCGGTGACCTAAATGCCAGGATCGGTGCTTACCTTTGGCTGAAGACGGCGTTGTTGACCAAGTAGGCGGCCCGGTACGTGCAGCTGAACGTGTAGTTGACCGGCTGGTTTCTGACTGTTAGTGAAGTGTCATTGGACACAATGGAGTTGTAGAAGACATACTTGGGGTCTTTACCACCAATATACTGGGAAAAAATAGCAGACACGCCAAAGAATGAGGATGGGTTGTTGATTCTTTAGGCCTCTCGCTTTGCATTTAGCTGGAATACCTTGCTCAGACCTGCAACTCTTCATGTCTCAGGCATGCTTACCCCCTCCATTAAAAGTACTTTCTCACCTCGGCGTGAGTGCCACAGTACGAGTTGTTTTTGGGCGTCAGGTCAGGGATGGTGAAGCGAAAGTACCCTGGGCTGTTGACACCGCTGTAACACAGCCCCCCTAGGGACAGCTGGCCGATCTCCCAGCCGTAGGGACACTCCGGGACGTTAGCAATGATGGCATTGGGGAAACACGACACCATCACATAGTCTGATAAACAACCAGCACAGAGAAAAGACGATCTTAGAGGATGCTGATAGAACCTGTTCCATAGTGTCATATGGATAGCGATTCCACTCTCTTTAAGGGAAAAAATACTCACCTGCTTTCTGGGGGGCACAAGTCCACGCTACCGGCAGTAGAAGTAGTAGAGCGCTTACAGCAGCCATTGTCAAAGGCTGAAAATAAATATCAGAGATAAATTGTAACACATTGATATGATAAAGTCAATAACAACTTAAAATCGTATATTCTCCCCATATATAATACGGTTTATTTGAGCTTGTACACATGCATGCACAGCTAAAAGCTGAATTTCAGTGTACAAACAAAAAGGAAAGAAAAATAAGAAGATTTTAGGGTGAAATTAAGTTCGGGACTGCAGTGGAGGGATGAAGCATCGTTGGTCTCTGAGCGGAGGGGGGATCACAATAGCAGCCAGGGGAGTCAGATCCCAAGCCATTGTTTTGTTTCATCATGGTTTAATAACCAGCCACTCCTTCACAACCGCTGCACAGTCACAGACAGACATGACCAGTACATAGTTCTAGTATTAATTGGCATGAGCTGATAACGTCCGTTCCCGTCAGGATTTCTACATGGTCTAAAAATGCTCTCAGGGAGATGTCGGATGTTTAAAAATATATATATAATTTAAGAGACTTAAAAATTGAATGAAATGACAACACTTTAGGTAAGGCCTAAATAAGGTTAAACCTAAGTGAACCATCTCTTTAACCTTACCATAGAAGATTCATGAAGGGTAGGCGGCTAGTTCTAGTCTGGCTAGGTTTCCGTCAGAGGGTCTTCGTGGTCTGTATAGACTGACTGGGAACTATAGCCACCACTGACAGCTAGACAGCCAAGAGGATGGATTTTATACTTTTACCGGTAAGAGGAACCCCTCCCCCACCCCCCCACCCCGCTCACCTCTCCTCTATCTCAAGTACCCTTACTTGGCAGTGCCAAATTGGTAGCCCTATTGTGGAGCTACTCACAAAAGCTCTCTGTGAAGTAAACGACATTGACTTTCAAATGACTAACTTCTCAGGGGATCACTGCAGCACACTCAACATTGCGTTAGTCTTTAACATTCCTTTAATGCCTTACTCTACTCTGATACTTCTATGTTATATTCGATAATCAAGGGTTGAGCATGACTATGTTGCGTCCCCAGACATATTTGAATCAGTATTGTGTTGATTCTAAGCATGCTCTCAGCTTAAAGATTCTATGCAAGTTAGATGCTCTGAAAGGGAGAGGTTCCCTCACTCACTCACTCGTTCGCACGCAGGCACGCGCACACACACACACACACACACACACACTGTCACTCTTCCTAGCTCTTTGTAGATCACCTAGCATGTTTTTCGCGACTGGAAGTGTGGGATGCCAACCTTACATAACATGATGGAATCTGGGGGCTTCTCATTGTTAGCATGGCTAAAGAGCTGTAACTCTACCTGTCCCCTGACGCTTCCTCTGATTTGTATCTTCCATCAATCTCCCTCCAAGAATTCCCCAATGCTCTATTCTGATGCTAATACTAATGCTATGCAGCCAGCTATTCCTCTTCAATAGCACTGTAATGTTTAGAAACTGGTATATGAATGACAGGAGTGTCTCGATCTGCTCCTATCATTTTACACTTGATTAGTGGAAATGGCCTATTCTGTCAGACCGGACGATAGTTGTTCAGAATAGGATTTTTAATTGATGTAGCGTTTCATTACCATGGGTAAAAGGGACATTATCTATCATGTAGTCATCTCATTTCAAGTCCACAACACAAGGCATCGGTTGTGTGGATCCAGCTATGTCTCGATCCCACATTATATATAACATATGCCATTTTAGCAGACCCTTTTATCCAAAGCATACATTTTTTACAAATGAGTGACCCAGAAATTGAACCCACCATGCTGGTGTTGTAAGCACTGTGCTCTATCAACTGAGCCATACAGGACCTTCAACAATTAGACATTCGACTGCTTTTGAAGTATTAAAACATTTGACAAACGTCATGTTATGACCAAGGTTGGGGTTAATTCTACGAATTCCATTTGAATTAAATTCCCTCTCACTCTAAATTCCATTGAATCCAATTCAAATTGCAGGTCAGTCATGTTAGGTAAATTCCAATAGTTCAATTCCCAATTCAATATTATCCTCAACAATTTCACAAATTCAAATTCAATTACCTCCACCTTTCAGGCTGATCGTGTCACTGTTCAGACAGCCTAGCTGGAAATATAGAAATTCAAGTTGAAATTATTTAAAACAAAGTTTTATACAAAATGCATGAATTCCATTACCTGGGAAATGCATAAATATTGAATTCCAATACCATTCAATTTCAAATGTTTTTACAAATCCAATGCAATTCTAATTCTAACAGTCTAATTTCAATAAAAATGTCATAACTTGAAGATTTTGGTAATAAAAAATGTATTCAACGTCATATTGTATTCAAGAATTGAATTGGAATGTCAAACCCTGTAAGGAGCATGGTATGGGCTGCATGGTATGGGCTGCATGGTAGTATGGGCTGCATGGTATGGGCTGCATGGTATGGGCTGCATGGTATGGGCCATCATAATAGCTGACTAAATATGAATGGAGAGAGGGGTCAATTAGGACACTTTCCCCCAGTTCCTCTGTCCTCATACATACAAGAAAGGGACACCAGACAAGGGACAAAAGCTGCCTCGATCTCATTGTGTCCCACTGGGCTCTGTGAAACCCTATATCTCTGAATGATGTGAAATGTCTGTGAAACAAAGTCTCCCATCTCATCTCCACTTTGGAACACTCATTGGTAGTGTGTCTTGTCTTATCAGAGCCTCCATCACAGTTCAGGGATATCCATACATGCCTGTTTGCAGTGTTGTGCCGCTAAGATGGTGTTCTGTTCCCGATACCTTTTAAAGATTCCTCAAATAATGACGATGTCATTATTGTGTGGCGGTCCCTGCTTTTCTCGTGTTTGGTTCAATGAGAGGTACCGATCACTATCAGTCTGTCCGAGTCGGTGACTTGACAGGAATGCTGAAAGGTCTGTACTTTGACATCCTCAGGTATACAGTGTGTACAGTATGTTCCATTAAATCTATGTTCACATAAAATGAGCATTATTTGCATGGTCTAAGATAAATGGGTCCGTTCCAGAGTCAAAGGTAATTCCGGTCTGTATGGGGAACACACATTGTGAAATGTTGCATCTTGATTGAGCAGGCAGCATGAAGTAGAGGCAATTTTCAAACATTTAATTTTAGGACATGGTTTTCTTCATGAAACATTCCAATCCAGTTCCGAACACCAGTGGTTTGTTCGTTCTGCAGCTTTTGCTTTGCATTCGCGTTTGTCAGTTACTCTATTGCCATTCGGCTTTTACTTTAAAAACCACGCTAGTTAAAATCCCAAACATACTGTACAAAACACACAGAAAACAAAAAGGGACACAGGAAGTGTGTGTCTTGCAGGCATATGGACATTTTGTTTCATCATTCAACTAAGCACAAACTGTAATGTGCTCTCACCAAACAAGCTGCTATGTTAGCTCTGCACTAAGGATCCGCTTGGAACATTAGGGCCGTGCTCCACTGCTCAGGCATTGGATTGCATCAACCAATGGGTGAACCTCTGCCAGTTCATGCTGGGTTCATAGATGAAAAAAGTGTCCCAGCTGTCTGTGTCACTGCTCGTGTCGCTGAAATGGCCGCACCCTGCAAAGCGCTGTAGTAGCTCTCCACTGCCTGGCTCAAGCAGCAACACTGCTCTACAAACTCCAGCTCAGAGTGTTATGCTTGTTAATGCCCTCTACACAGGAGGTGTGAATTGCAGGAAATTACCATGTGCCATGTGCTAAGGTAGAAGTCATTAGCCATAGCCATTAGCCCAACAAAGAGAGCATGTTTCAAAGTTCAGGTATACTAGTTTTCAGGTATACTTATTTAATATTTTTCTATTTGAGTTATTTAGCAGATGCTCTTATCCAGAGTGACTTACAGTTAGTTCATTCATCTTAAGATAACTAGTTGGGACAACCACATATCACAGTCTGAGTAATTGTCCTCATTAAAGTAGCTATCAGAAAAGCTATAAGCAAAGTCAGAGCTAGTTAGGGCTATTTAAGATACTCTTTGAAGAGGTAGGGTTTCAGATGTTTTTCGGAAGATGGGCAGGAAAGCTGGTTCCACCACTGGGGTACCAGGAAAGAGAAGAGCTTGGACTGGGCTGAGCGGGAGCTGCCCTCCCATAAGGGGTGGGAGGACCAAGTGACCAGAGGCGGCATAACCGGTTGGGGTATAGAGTTTGAGCAGAGCCTGAAGGTAGGCAGGGGCAGTTCCTCTTGCTGCTCCGTAGGCAAGTACCATGGTCTTGCAGTGGATGCGATCTTCAACTTGAAGCCAGTGGAGTGTGTGGGGAGAACGACAAGGTGTTGTATAGAGAATGACAGGCTGTTGTCCAGGGTCACACCAAGGTTCTTTGAACTCTGGAAGGGGGACACCGTGGAGTTGTCAACTGTGATGGAGAGGTCTTGGAGTGGGCAGGCCTTCCCCGGGAGGAAGAGCAGCTCTGTCTTGTTGAGGATGTGCTTGAGGCGGTGGGCCGACATCCAAGCTGAGATATCTGCCGGTGACGCAGAAAGAGAAAGTAGTTGAGTGTCATCCGCATAGCAATGAAAGGAGAGACAACGTGAGGATGTGATGGAGCCGAGTGACTTGGTGTATAGAGAGAAGAGGGGACAGATAGAACTGAGCCCTGGGGAACACTAGTAGTGAGAATACGTGACACAAAGAAGAGCAGTCTTGGTTGAGTGACCAGTCTTGAAGCCTGACTGGTTAGGGTCAAGAAGATCGTTCTGACAGAGATAGTCAGAGAGAGTTGGTCAGAGAAAAAAGACAAATAAAGAAGTGATACCGGTCTTTGACACATATTACATCAGCACCCGTCATGAATCTCCTTCTTCCTGAGTCCAACCTCATCCAACCCTCTGATATATTGCTGGAAAAACCAGACATTTTGAATCTCTGCTTGGTTTTGTGGGGATGCCTGCAGTAACTTCAAAACGGTTCTAGCCGTCGGATTTTGCTCTGCATAAATATTCTCAATAGCCTCTTTCCTCTGGAAAGTTTGTGGCAGCACTTCTCTTGCAGCATCCAACATATTATCAAGAGCATACTTTGGCTTCTGAAGGAGTTATTTATGTGCTACCTGTAAAGCACAGCTCTTGGGTTAGGTACTGTACACCCCCCCCATGCTGTCCAGGAGATCAATCAACTTGTCTTGATCTTCGATCTTTAGATCTGTAAGGGTTTTCTTCTGGTGATAGAGAGGCGGACCAAAATGCAGCGTGGTGGTTATTCATGTTTTTAATAAAGACGACTATACATGAACAGACTATACAAAACAAGAAAAGTGCAAACCTAAACAGTCCTATCTGGTGCAAACACAGAGACAGGAACAATCACCCACAAAACCCAACACAAAACAGGCTACCTAAATATGGTTCCCAATCAGAGACAATGACTAACACCTGCCTCTGATTGAGAACCATATCAGGCCAAACATAGAAATAGACAAACCAGACACACAACATAGAATGCCCACCCAGCTCACGTCCTGACCAACACTAAAACAAGGAAAACACATACGAACGATGGACAGAACGTGACAAGATCCTCTTTAAGGGCTTTAACAACAAGATCTCTCTCAGAATGACTTAAATATTGTAGGAAGGAATCAAACAAGTGCTCAGTAGACACTAAATGCTCTCCAAAAATGAGTGCCTCAGTAAAGGCAGATGCAAGTCGGTTCAGCGAAATAGCCATTACCTTTCGATCCCTTTGCCAGTACTCTGCCGATAGATTGCCATTCATCTTCTTGCCATCTCAGGATGAGGGATGGGACCCTCATATCCTCGCCATCAGCCGCAACGTCAAAAAATTCAGACCCAAAAAATCTAGAGTTAACATCCCTTGAAACACCTTGTGCATGATCTCCTTTCTCATCAACCAAGGTGAACTTTACAAGGAGATCGACAATTTTGGGATTTTTTAATAGCGAATTGATCTCTATAAGTAGATTGACTCTATGTATTTTTATTGTGGCATGATCTCTGTTGCCTGGAGGGGTTGTGGCTTGACCTTTGACGTCTGGATGGGTTGTGGCGTGAACTCCAATGTCTGGAGGGGTTGTGGTGTGACCTCTGATGTCCGGGGGGTTGTGGAAGGACTTCTGACATCTGGAGGGGTTGTGGCGTGAACTCCAATGTCTGGAGGGGTTGTGGTGTGACCTCTGATGCCCAGGGGGGGGGGGGGGGGGTTGTCGAGTGACTTCTGACATCTGGGGGGCTTGTAGCATGACCTCTGTTTTCTGGAAGAGTTGTGGCGTGACCTATGACATCCGGAGGGTTTTGGCATGCCTTCTTAAGTCTGGAGGGGTTGTGGCGTGACTTCTGTCTTCTGCAGGGCAAAGCAATCAGGTGGCAAGGTGTAAACACCACTGTGTAATCCAGCTGATACGAAAGGAGTTCTCACAGGTGTGGTGCAAACTGTATCTCTGATATGTCTGATAGGTCTGAGAGACAGCTAACATCAATCCCTTCAGTGTTGATTAAAGTGACAGCAAATGTAACTCATTTTACATTATGAACAATTTCCTGTTTCAGCTCCTTGGTGATAAGGTAACATCTCAACACCCCACATTTCTTATATTCCCACTGTGGGAAAAACTGTTATTTTGCATGACACAAAAGTTCATTTTTACTGAAAGTTTTTGGTACATTGATAACTCTGGTCCCCCCCAAAACACAGTTTCCTAACTTTGTTTCCCCTCGTGTATCCACCTTAATTAAATTGTTCTTGGGTTTCCTTCAGTAAGCTAGTTGCTCCTCAAGTACGCCCTTGAACTTTTGGAATGCGGCTCTACAGTGTCCTCTGATGCTGTGGGTTCTTTAGCCCCTTTAGATCACAGTTCACTACCTTTCTCAGTTTTTCAAAAAGGACAGTTCTTTGCTCTGATAACTGAAAGTACTGTGTTCATTTGGGAACAGGAGAAGGGACAGGAGGGAAAATACCTCATAGTCAGGGCTTTTCTGTTGAAAAACCTTTTCTGTACGCTATTCTTGCATGACTTTGGACCTTTGATATTTGGATGGGTTGTGGCGTGAAGGTTGTTCCTTGCCAGTGTCTGCTTTCCCAAATGTGAAAATGACACTATTCAAATGGCTAGTCTTAAAATATACAGTAGCCTAACTTTAAGGAATAAGATTCAACAATGTTTGACAGAGCTCCAGAGTTCCTCTCTGGAGATGAGAGAACTTTCCAGAAGGACAAACATTTCTGCAGCACTCCCAATCAGGCCTTTATGGAAGATTGGCCAGACGGAAGCCATTCCTCAGTAAAAGGCACATGACAGCCCTCTTGTGGTTTGCAAAGAGGCACCTAAATGACTCAGACCATGAGAAACAAGATGCCCTGGTCTAATGAAACTAAGATTGAACTCTTTGGCTTGAATGCCAAGCGTCACATCTGGAGGAAACCTGACACCATCCCTACGGTGAAGCGTGGTGGTGGCAGCATCATGCTGTGGGGATGTTTTTCAGCAGCAGGGACTGGGAGACTAGTCAGGATCGAGGGAAATATGAATGTAGAAAAGTATAGAGAGATCTTTGATGAAAATGTGCTCCAGAGCACTCAGGACCTCTGACTGGGGCGAAGGTTCACCTTCCAACAGGACAACGACCCTAAGCACACAGCCAAGACAACGCAGGAGTGAGTGGCTTCGGTATAAGTCTCTGAATGTCCTTGAGTGGCCCAGCCACAGCCCGGACTTGAACCCCATTGAAAAATACAGCATTTGTGCTCCATCAGTTGCAATCAGCGGTGGACACAATAATTGCTGCTACAGTGCCTTGCAAAAGTATTCATCCCCCTTGGCATTTTTCCTATTTTGTTGCATTACAACCTATAATTTAAACAGATTTTTATTTGGATTTCATGTAATGGACATACACAAAATAGTCCAAATTGGTGAAATTTAAAAAAATAATAATTGAAAAGTGGCGCATGCATATGTATTCACCCCCTTGCTATGAAGCACCTAAATAAGATATGGTGCAACTAATAACCAGAAGTCACATAATTAGTTAAATAAAGTCCACCTGCGTGCAATCTAAGTGTCACATGATCTCAGTATATATACACCTGTTCTGAAAGGCCCCAGAGTCTGCAACACCACTAAGCAAGGGGCACCACCAAGCAAGTGGCACCATTAAGACCAAGGAGCTCTCCAAACAGGTCAGGGACAAAGTTGTGGAGAAGTACAGATCAGGGCTGGGTTATAAAAAAATATCAGAAACTTTAAACATTCCACGGAGCACCATTAAATCCATTATTAAAACATTGAAAGAATATGGCACCACAACAAACCTGCCAAGAGAGGGCCACCCACCAAAACTCACAGACCAGGCAAGAAGGGCATTAATCAGAAAGGGCAACAAAGAGACCAAAGATAACCCTGAAGGAGCTGCAAAGTTCCACAGTGGATATTGGAGTATCTGTCCATAGGACCACTTTAAGCCATACACTCCACAGAGCTGGGCTTTATGGAAGAGTGGCCAGAAATAAGCTATTGCTTAACTTCTTCGAGATAGGGGGCGCTCTTTTGGATAAAAAACATTCCCGTTTTAAACAAGATATTTTGTCACGAAAAGATGCTCGACTATGCATGTAATTGACAGCTTTGGAAAGAAAAAACTCTGACGTTTCCAAAACTGCAAAGATATTATCTGTGAGTGCCCCAGAACTAATGCTACAGGCGAAACCAAGATGAAGTTTCATACAGGAAATGCCCCAGATTCTGAAGGCGCTGTGTTCCAATGTCTCCTTATATGGCTGTGAATGCGCCAGGAATGAGCCTGCCCTTTCTGTCGTTTCTCCAAGGTGTCTGCAGCATTGTGATGTATTTGTAGGCATATCATTGGAAGATTGACCATAAGAGACTACATTTACCAGGTATCCGCCCGGTGTCCTGTGTCGAAATTATTGCGTAATCTCTAGGTCCATGCGCGTTCCATTTCTTCAGAAGAGAAAGTCAACTGCCACAAAGGATTTATCATCGATAGATATGTGAAAAACACCTTGAGGATTGATTCTAAACATCGTTTGCCATGTTTCTGTCGATATTATGGAGTTAATTTGGAAAAAAGTTCGCGTTTTAATGACTTAATTTTCGTTTTTTTTCTTACCCAAACGTGATGAAGAATTTGTCAACACAAATAATCTTTTTGTAAAAACTGAACATTTGCTATCTAACTAAGAGTCTCCTCATTGAAAACATCTGAAGTTCTTCAAAGGTAAATGATTTTATTTGAATGCTTTTCTGGTTTTTGTGAAAATGTTGCATGCTGAATGCCAGGCATAATCCTATGCTAGGCTATCAATACTGTTACACAAATGCTTGTTTTGCTATGGTTTGAGAAGCATATTTTTAAAATCTGAGATGACAGTGTTGTTAACAAAAGGCTAATAAGCTTGAGAGCAAATAGATTTATTTCATTTCATTTGCGATTTTCATGAATAGTTAACGTTGCGTTATGCTAATGAGCTTGCGGATAGATTTACACAATCCTGGATACAGGTTTTTTTCGTAGCTAAACGTGACGCAGAAAACGGAGCGATTTGTCCTAAACAAATAATCTTTCAGGAAAAACTGAACATTTGCTATCTAACTGAGAGTCTCCTCATTGAAAACATCCGAAGTTCTTCAAAGGTAAATTATTTTATTTGAATGCTTTTCTGGTTTTTGTGAAAATGTTGCCTGCTGAATGCTAACGCTAAATGCTACGCTAAATGCTACGCTAGCTATCAATACTGTTACACAAATGCTTGTTTTGCTATGGTTGAGAAGCATATTTTGAAAATCTGAGATGACAGTGTTGTTAACAAAAGGCTAAGCTTGAGAGCTAGCGTATTGATTTCATTTCATTTGCGATTTTCATGAATAGTTAACGTTGTGTTATGCTAACCTGTTAGTCCTATAGGGGCAGTATTTCATTTTTGGATAAAAAGACGTGCCCGTTTTAAGCGCAATATTTTGTCACGAAAAGATGCTCGAATATGCTTGGAATTGATAGCTTTGGAAAGAAGACAGTCTTACGTTTCCAGAAATGCAAAGATTTTCACTGTGAGTCCCTTAGAACAAATGTTTCGGGCAAAACCAAGATGTATGACCGACCAGGAAATGCACAGGATTTCTGAGGCTACGTTTTCCATGATCGCTTTATATGGCTGTGAATGCGACAGGAATGAACGGACTCTTTCTCTTGTTTCCCCAAGGTCTCTGCAGCATTGTGACGTATTTGTAGGCATATCATTGGAAGATTGACCATAAGAGACTACATTTACCAGGTGTCCCGCTAGGTGTCTGCGTGGCAATTGGTGCGCAAAAGTCAGGTCCCGGTATTTTTCCATTCAAATCTCAGAACAAACCAGGCTACAAGGACGGTGCTTTCAATGGAGAGAAATATGACAAACCACCTTCAGGATTGATTCAAACAACGTTTTCCATGTTTCAGTCGATATTATGGAGTTAATTCGGAAAAAAGTTCGACATGTAGGTGACTGAATTTTCGGTTAGTTTCGGTAGCCATATGCATAGTAACAAAAGGGAACGATGTGTCCTACACAAGAATCTTTCAGGAAAAACTGGACATCTGCTATGTAACTGAGAGTCTCCTCATTGAAACATCTGAAGTTCTTCAAAGGTAAATTATTTTATTTGATTCGTTGGCTGGTTTTTGTGAATATGTTGCGTGCTAAATGCTAATGCTAACGCTAAGCTAGCTATCACCACTCTTACACAAATTAGTGATTTTCTCTGGTTCTAAAGCATATTTTGAAAATCTGAGACGACAGGATTGTTAAGAAAAGGATAAGCTTGAGAACAGGCATATTTATTTCGTTTCATTTGCGATTTTTAAAAATCGCTAATGTTGCGTTATGCTAATGAGCTTGAGGCTGTAGTAACGATACCGCATGCGGGATGGGGCGGACTAAGAGGCTAATGAGCTTGCGGATAGATTTACACAATCCTGGATACAGGTTTTTTTCATAGCTAAACGTGACGCAGAAAACGGAGCGATTTGTCCTAAACAAATAATCTTTCAGGAAAAACTGAACATTTGCTATCTAACTGTGAGTCTCCTCATTGAAAACATCCGAAGTTCTTCAAAGGTAAATTATTTTATTTGAATGCTTTTCTGGTTTTTGTGAAAATGTTGCCTGCTGAATGCTAACGCTAAATGCTACGCTAAATGCTACGCTAGCTATCAATACTGTTACACAAATGCTTGTTTTGCTATGGTTGAGAAGCATATTTTGAAAATCTGAGATGACAGTGTTGTTAACAAAAGGCTAAGCTTGAGAGCTAGCGTATTGATTTCATTTCATTTGCGATTTTCATGAATAGTTAACATTGCGTTGTGGTAATGGGCTTGAGGCTGTACTCACGATCCCGGATCCGGGATGGCTCGACGCAAGAAATTAAAGAAAAAAATAAGCAAACACATTTGGTGTTCGCCAAAAGCCATGTGGGAGTCTCCCCAAACATATGGAAGAAGGTACTCTGGTTCATGGAGACTCAAATGTTTTGGCCATCAAGGAAAATGCTATGCCTGGCGCAAACCCAACATGTCTCATCAACCTCTCATCAAAGAACACCATCCCCACAGTGAAACATTTAAATATCTTGGAATGGCCTAATCAAAGCCCAGACCTCAATCCAATTGAGAATCTGTGGTGTGACCTAAAGATTGTGGTACACCAGTGGAACCCATCCAACTTGAAGGAGCTGGAGTAGTTTGCCTTGAAGAATGGACAAAAATCCCAGTGGCTAGATGTGCCAAGCTTATAGAGATATACCACAAGAGACTTGCAGCTGTAATTGCTGCCAAAGGTGACTCCACAAAGTATTGACTTTTTGGGGGTGAGTAGTTATGCACGCTCAAGTTTGCAGTTTTTTTGTCTTGTTTCTTGTTTGTTTCACAATAACAAAATATGTTGCATCTTCAAAGTGGTAGGCATGTTGTATAAATCAAATGATACAACCCCCCCCAAAAAATCTATTTTAATTCCAGGTTGGAAGGCAACAAAATAGGAAAAATGCCAAGGGGGGTGAATACTTTCGTAAGCCACTGTATAGTCTACATTCAAATGCCGTGGCTAAAGTGCGTGCATTGAATAAAATAAGAATATATTTAATAGGGAGACCATAGAGAAGTATGATTCATACATCTAACCCTGTCTAGAACCTTAAAGGGTTCTTCGGCTGTCCCCATAGGAGAACACTTTGAATAACCCTTTTGGTTCCAGGTAGACATAAACCATTGAAAAACACTGCATCCAGATGACAGTTATGCTACGTTGTGGCTTTCTTGAGGTTGCACAGTCACAACACACTTTCTGTTCAGAGGCTGCTAACGAACAGCAAGCAGTACGTCAGTCTACAACTTCTACAATGAACAAGCTCAAACAAATTTGGCAAAACAAATAGATCACAAACCCGGACCGGCATTCTCCCTCACTGACTGTTGCAATAATCCAAGATTAGGTGCATTTCCCCCTTTCAGGGTGTGCTAATGAACACACCCTGGCTTTACTGACTTTTCCCCCTGGATTTATGGCCTGCCTTTATACATGAATGACTAACGGTACTGTGAAGAAGTAGCATGCAAAATCTCCCAAATTCACATGTCTGAATTTGCATGATTGCATCATGGCCATGCAGGTCTTGTTCAGTTATGATATATTGTTTGGCTACTTAATAGTTTGTTATAGGCCCTATTGGCATATAGGCCCTATTGGCATATAGGCCCTATTGGCATATAGGCCCTATTGGCATTGGGCTTTAGCCTATTGAAATGTTCGGCTATAGCCTAATAAAGTGGTCTTTATCGTAATAATGATATATTTCTCTTACGAACAATATTTTTTATTTGTTCTTATCTCATAATAATTATATACAAATATATATATATTATGAGTGGCAGCAATAATCCACTATAATTTTGTTATCAAAGCTTGAGTTTTGAAATAGTATTTTATTTTATTTTTATTTATATTTATTTTTTTCACCTTTATTTAACCAGGTAGGCTAGTTGAGAACAAGTTCTCATTTGCAACTGCGACCTGGCCAAGATAAAGCATAGCAGTGTGAACAGACAACAACACAGAGTTACACATGGAGTAAACAATTAACAAGTCAATAACACAGTAGAAAAAAAAGACAAAAAAAGAGAGTCTATATACATTGTGTGCAAAAGGCATGAGGAGGTAGGCGAATAATTACAATTTTGCAGATTAACACTGGAGTGATAAATGATCAGATGGTCATGTACAGGTAGAGATATTGGTGTGCAAAAGAGCAGAAAAGTAAATAAATATAAACAGTATGGGGAAGAGGTAGGTACAATTGGGTTGGCTATTTACCGATAGACTATGTACAGCTGCAGCGATCGGTTAGCTGCTCAGATAGCAGATGTTTGAAGTTGGTGAGGGAGATAAAAGTCTCCAACTTCAGCGATTTTTGCAATTCGTTCCAGTCACAGGCAGCAGAGAACTGGAACGAAAGGCGGCCAAATGAGGTGTTGGCTTTAGGGATGATCAGTGAGATACACCTGCTGGAGCGTGTGTTACGGGTGGGTGTTGCCATCGTGACCAGTGAACTGAGATAAGGCGGAGCTTTACCTAGCATGGACTTGTAGATGACCTGGAGCCAGTGGGTCTGGCGACGAATATGTAGCGAGGGCCAGCCGACTAGAGCATAGAGGTCGCAGTGGTGGGTGGTATAAGGTGCTTTAGTAACAAAACAGATGGCACTGTGATAAACTGCATCCAGTTTGCTGAGTAGAGTATTGGAAGCCATTTTGTAGATGACATCGCCGAAGTCGAGGATCGGTAGGATAGTCAGTTTTACTAGGGTAAGTTTGGCGGCGTGAGTGAAGGAGGCTTTGTTGCGGAATAGAAAGCCGACTCTAGATTTGATTTTAGATTGGAGATGTTTGATATGAGTCTGGAAGGAGAGTTTACAGTCTAGCCAGACACCTAGGTACTTATAGATATCCACATATTCTAGGTCGGAACCATCCAGGGTGGTGATGCTAGTCGGGCGTGCGGGTGCAGGCAGCGAACGGTTGAAAAGCATGCATTTGGTTTTACTAGCGTTTAAGAGCAGTTGGAGGCCACGGAAGGAGTGTTGTATGGCATTGAAGCTCGTTTGGAGGTTAGATAGCACAGTGTCCAAGGACGGGCCGGAAGTATACAGAATGGTGTCGTCTGCGTAGAGGTGGATCAGGGAATCGCCCGCAGCAAGGGCAACATCATTGATATATATGGTTTGATAAGAACAATATTGGCAGGCCAGGCATAAATCTATTATCCTGTGATAATGTATTAGTCCTACTGCCCAAACCTCATTCCTAGAGAACTGTTTTTATTAGGTTAATGTTACATTTTTTAAGAGATATTTTTACTTTTTTTATCTGAGTGGTAAAGCTCAGCTTGCTTTTTGATCACTTTGAAAGTGATCTTGACTCAGAAAAGGTTGGTGACCATTGCTGTAGACCAAGGGTCTCCAACAGGTCGATCGCAAACTCCCAGGAGCTCGCAGCCCACCTATGAGTGGCTCGCCAATCACGCAAACTGTCATAAACAAATCTCACAAGTATCCGACACTGTGCTCCCAGCTACTATCCAATCAAAATAAAATTGACATTATCACACCCCTGTTAAGTGACAATTGGCTTAAAAAGCCAAACGTAACACAATATCTGCCAATACGTTTCCAGCAATATCGCCCCTGTCTGTGTGGTGTGCCATCTATCATTTTGTGTAGCCAGTTGGATGGTAGACAGAAAGACTACCTGGCAGAAGTATTTGTGTCAATCAGTATGCCTCCGGAAGTAGGGGTGCTGAGGGTGCTGCAGCATCCTCTGAAAAATCTGAATTAAAACCATTTTAAAAAAATGAAAATGGAAACAAAGTGTGCACTGGGCCTTTACTAGTCCTGTATTAGCAGACTGATATATAAACACATCAATGACCTGGGGAAGAGTTGCAGGTGAGATGAGAAGAAAAGAGTATGCCTATTTGAAAGCTAGAAGAAAAATTGTAGGTCGGGACATGTTCTTTTTTTTTAAGTAGAAAAGGCTGGAGAACCCTCTAGAACATTACGTTACTTACATTTGCTCTCCACTAGAAAGCGGCAAAGTCTCTCTTTGACACTGTCTGTCCTTATCTGTTGTCAGACCAGTGTTGATGACCCTCAGTCATTAATTTAACTGTACCACTAACAACATACACATATCTCAATGCTAGACGCAGTAAACTTTACAAAGGACACAATAGAAATATAAACCTCCCAAATGAGCCCATTATGATGTAAGTATTGAAAGCAGCCAACGATCATCATAGGCTGCTTATGACCTCTACATAATGGCATCGTAGCAGGTTGTGAAAGGTTATGTCTTGTCAACTTTTAATGGATATGTGTACTTTGATGGTGTCCTAACATGGATAGTGTAAATGTAAGAGCTGTGTAGTGTGACAATCAGAGAAAAAGAAAACAAATCACCCATACAAAATAACAGCTTTTATTTGAGCATTTATTTCGTCAGATGACATTGTCTGACATGACCAGATGGCGCGAATTCGATTTTAATAACGATTTACTTTGACAAGAAAACCGTGATGATAATTGGCCTCGCTAAACAGTGCATTTGTTAAAATATACCAAATGGCAACAAATGTAATTTTTTTTTTTAAAAGACAGCCTATTTGTTGATATTTACATTATAGTACATACAGTCATATCGGTATACACACGATACTGACATAATAAATAACTGGTTAATCAGTGTTCATCAAGGCTTTGGGGCTTGACAGGTCCAACTTGTAGTGTCAGGGTGGTAGAAAAACCCCTTCCTGGAGAAACAAGGGGAAAAAATGTGGTCAGAATCTGTCTAACATCATGCCATAAACGACATAGATCATGGGTTGTAAATTATTACTGTACGACCATCGATGTTGTAATGATTTAGATAGTCCTCTGCTGCACAGGAGGCTACTGAGGGGAGAACAGTTCATACGAATGGCTGGAACGAAGCAAATGGAATGGCATCAAACACCTTGGAAACCAATGTGTTTGGAGTATTTGATATCATTCCACAGCAGTCATTTACCACAAGCCCATTCTCCCCAATGAAGGTACCAGCAACCTCCTGTGCTCTGCTGCCATTCTTAAGTCTTTTATTGTGTACTCACTCTCTCCATTTGGGCTCAACAGCGCCACGACACAGCAGGCCTTCATCACATGGGCAGATCTGGTTGATGCTGAACGCTAGGCCGCCTTCGGGAACGAAGCAGCTCTCATCTCGCAGCAGATGCCGCTTGCACAACTGCTCACCGTGATGACGGGCACAGCACATAGACTCGCCGCAGTCCCTGTCTACTTTACACCTAGCACCTAGACAAGACAGAACCAAACAGTGAATCATTTCATGAAAGTGAATAATAATTAAATGAATGAATTAGTTAATGAAGGCATGAATTATACAAATCACTACTTGATCAATTAGTCAGTAAACATCCTGTCACCCTGTGGTCATCATGAAACCTGTCTCCCTTGTATTATTATTTGTAATGTAGACAGGTCCCTCCCTTAGTGCCAGCACTCAGTATAGCAAAAAAAAAAGTAGCACAGCGTTTTTAAATGATTATTTTTTTTTTAAATCACCATGAGATACATTTACTTCAATCAACTGTACTGTGTCCACCACAAATGTTCAAGTGAGTCGCAATGACCTTGTCACTTAGCCTACCCTCTTGTCCCTCAGAAATGCGCCGGTGGCACTTCCCAAACATGCAGCTGAGTCCTCGGACACACTGGGCATCTCTCCTGCAGTACTGGCCCTCCCCACGGAGAGGAAAACACAGGCCAAAGTGACGGTCACAGGAGAAGCTTCGACCACAGGCGCGGTCATGGTCACACACACCCTGAAAAACAAAGCAAGAGCATAGAAACTGTGATAATGATGATACACACCCATAAGCAAATCATTGCATTCACATCTGGTATAACATATACTCTCTTGAAACAAATATTAAAATAATGGTATTTGTCATGTTTTATGGGAAATAAAGTGAAAATGAGTTGTGTTATTAAAGACTGAGCGAGATGCCGTTGCGATGAGCAGCACCGCAGCTATTGAGATGGGCCCGATGCAAGATCGCTCTCACAGAGTAACTGTGCATGTGCGCTTCACGCTGGTAAAAAAGTGTTAGTATTGGGAGCAAAACAGCGGAGAAGTTTAGCCTAAGGCTTCAAGGCTCTGAAATCGTGTTCACTTCATGCACGCAACTTCATTGTGCTGAGTCTACATTTAGGTTTGCTTAACTGGATTTGAGCTCGTTGAAACCAATGAAGAAAACCAAGAAAGGAAACCAAGGAAGATCAATGATGATACACTGAGAACCATCTAAGTAAATAAACCATTCAGAGTGTTGCTGCCCATTTACTGCTGCTGTGATTGAGAGCCATTATCAGTCGAAGATTGGTGCTCTAAGGTCCTAATTTTTTCTAACCACTTCCAACACAATACAAACAGAGAAAGCTACTGGAATAGAGTAGCGCCGTCACTAACATGCTAATGTGCCATTTACAACTCTGGAGTATTGACAATGGTTCAGCTACTACTGAATACATCCAGCCTTTATGCTTGACTAAGCTACTTCCCGAATCTTGAAATGTGTGTGGTTTTTATCTGGACAAACAGATAGAGACAATGTGTCGTTGACTTTTAGCAAATTGCATTCTTCGACCAGATTGACCATGTGAAAATGCTACAAAAGCAGATACACATGTGTGTCAATTCAAGCTCAGGTAAAATAGCAAGAGATTACCACTTCATTAATTAGGAAAATCAAAAACATTTCAGAACTCCTTCAGTAGGACAAAACCTGTTTAAGCAAACAAGATGCTTTCAAACACAATAAAATGATGATCTGGGTCTTACCGAGGATCCTTTGGTGTTGACTGGAGGGGTGCTCTCCATGAGAGCCATGGGTCCTTTTTGGGGGGGACTGTGGGGCATGTTGAGCATCCAGGCCCAGATACGGCCCTGGGCCAAGGGCATACACAGCCAGAGAGACAGGAGCCACAGAATCTTGGTTGACATCATCTCCACAAAACGTGTTATTAGGTAGGAAAAGAGAGAACGAGAGAGGAAGAGAGAAAAAAAATGAGCTTGTCCGAATGGAGTTGAAGAGGTATTGAGACAGAGAGAGAAGAGAGTTTCCAAAACGGAGGGTCTCAGCCGATATAGATGTCCTGTGTGTACAGTCTAGGCAGGAGGGTTTGATATCAAGCTCCTCTTGTGCCCCATGGCTTATAAAGGCTCTGGAGGCCCCTCTCTCTCCCCCTGCTATGCTGTTTGTTCAAGCCACAATGTGGGAGTAGACAATTAGTGGTTAATGGCTTAACTAAATTGACTGAGACACCCCCTACGACCAGAAAAGGATGGCAGAATTATCAGCTGTGGAGGCAGAAAGGGGGAGAGTAGGGGTGTTGGTCCAGGGGTGGGGTAATGGGCTTGATGGATTGACAACATTGACAACAGGGGCCACACAATGGAGCAAGACAGGCACCTTCAAGGCTTATCTCACTCAGACAAACAAGGTGGGGAGTGTGAAGACAAAAGCAGACAGAAACGACATGTCACAGATTCATGGCCTGGGTCGTTGAGTGGCAGCCCCACAGGGCCAACGCAGTTGACCCTAGCTAGTGGCCCTCTGTGCTGGACAAGGGCCCCACACTGGGAGTAATTTGCTTCAGTGCACACTGCAGACAACCCCCAGATCTCATTAAACGTAATTATCATCAGGGAGGTTGGAATACAAACTCTGGCGGGACGGCTCGCTTTCTCAAGCTGCCATTTAATAGATGTTGGTCCTCTTGTGTCTTCCTCCTAACTTTTTACACATTTCCAGAGTTAGGACACTAATCATACTAATTTGGTTATTGTATATGATCAAACTTCAAAATAATATTGTTGATTCAAATGACCCCCCCCAAAATAAGCAACTGACAAACAAAGATTTTTTTTAAAAGAGGTCTCCTGATGAAGACCAAAGAGTAGAGATGTTGTGTTACAAAAGGACACAGTTTTGTCTACTACTAATTGCCTTAAAGATGATGGGCAGTTGTGGTTGCCTTGCATAACAGAGGCAAAACTCTCATGTATAATAACCACAAATGTCAAAATCATCAAAAAATATTTTCTAATACTTGTTTTGTTTCAATAGCTCAACCAAGCACACCTTAAATGACTTAAAAAATGTTTTTTGTCACTCGGGAGAGCCATGACAATGAAGTATGACCTACTTGATTCACTATCTCAGCAATTCTAGTTAGCTAAAGATGTTGTGTGTCCAACCTTAAGCCCTCTGTTTGGAAAAAAGACTGACATTTAATATATGTGTATTTTAAATTGATAAAAGTTTTCTTTGTCTGTTTACAACCTTTTTTTCCCCCATCTTACAGATTCCCTTTCTTGACTTTTGATGCAGCAATCTTCAGACCAAAGTAGGTCTAATTTACAATGAGCTTTGCAGCATGGCTACTTGGAGTGAGTTGCTGTCTGTTTCTTTAACATCTGGTCTTTTTCGTTTTGCTAGGGCCCAACTCTGGTTACCTAAGCTAACAGATGCGGATGTTGCTGACTATATTATCTGCTCTGTGGGTGACAGTATCAATCTATGTGTTACTCACATATCTGTCACAACTTTAATTACGTATTTGGAAAGACTGGAATACAGAGTTTGGCAAAAACTTGACTGTAACATGATTACCATACTCAATATTTATTACACCCTTTACAGTGTAGAGCAGAGATGTATCCTTTCACCCTGACTCCCCTTACTCTCCCTGTCCCACTCTTTCTTTCCCTACCCTCCTGTCTTTCCCCATCATTCCATCTTCTAGAGACAGTGCAGTCGATCTCGCCTCATCTGTTCTGGTTTTGGAGGTGGCAGTTAATGAGGGACACTCAGCATGCCTGTGTTTGGCCGTTTAGCACTAAATGGATAACATCACTAAATCCCCAGTCGTTGGTGCACCAGAGCTTACTGCCTGGCCCCAGAGGCCCGGGAGGAGCCTTTATGTGGAGCTCTAACTCCCACCTCATTTAGGGAGTCAATTATACTGAACAAAAATACACTGAACAAAAATATAAACGCAACATGTAAAGTACTGGTCCCATGTTTCATGAGCTGAAATAAAAGATCCCAGAAATGTTCCATACCCACAAAAAGCTTATTTCTCTCACATTTTGTGTACAAATGTAATTGCATGTCTCATGTTTCAGCATGATAATGCACGGCCCCATGTCGCTATTCCTGGAAGCTGAAAGTGTCCCAGTTCTTCCATAGCCTGCATACTCAGCAGACGTGTCACCCATTGAGCATGTTTGGGATGCTCTGGATCGACATGTACACCAATATGAGGCAACTTCACACAGCCATTGAAGAGGAGTGGGACAACATTCCACAGGCCACAAACAACAGCCTGATCAATGTGGCAAATGGTGGTCACACCAGATACTGACTGGTTTTTGGATCCACACCCCTACATTAAAAAAAAGGTATGACCAACATATGCATATCTGTATTCTCAGTCATGTGAAATCCATAGATCAGGGCCTAATGAATCTATTTCAATTGACTGATGTCCTTATATGAACAGTAAATCAGTAAAATGGTTAAAATTGTTGCATGTTGCGTTTATTTTGTTTGGTATAAATAAAAACAAGCAAAATCAAGTATGAAAACTAACTGAAATAAAACAGAATAATTTTTTTTTTTAAATGAATAAATGAACTGTAATAACCTTGGTGTCAGCATAACCACCCATTGATTCAATGGCAGATCTTTAGGCTTTGGACAGGTTGCATGATGTTTATATGTTTCTAGTGGTTGTCAGTTTCATCTTCATCATAGACTACCATTGCACAGTTGTCTCTCTTCAAACTTTCCTTGTCAATTCATTTGATAGACTAGGCCTACGTTGTTTTAGCTTCATCCTAGGCCTAATGCAGCTTTTTGATAGCCAGGATTTGAAGGTGGGCCTACACTCTAAAGGGGTTGTCTTGAATTTGACAGTATCTTCCAGGCAGCTCGCTGGCGGGTGAAATGCTCTCGTTCATACTACAGTACACCTACTGTAATATAAATAGCACCAAAGCAAGTACCGTGTAAAGACACAGTGCAATACCGTAGAATTGACTGTAGAAAAGTTCATGCTACCGCAATAGGAATTAATGAATGAATGAGGGATTGGTGCAAGCAGGTTGGCTGCTAAGTAAATTGTTTACACATTACAGAATTGAAATGAATATTTGGTATTTTATATCACTTGCACTTCTAGAGGCTTTACCAAAGGCTTCCAAACTGGCAGCAACTACAGGACAAAACAGACCAGGACAAGGCACAATGCTCAACAATTCAAGGTTTAAGACTTGCCGCCACTCCAATATGTCCCCGAAACACTTTACATTTCATGGGGCACTATAACCACATAGGAGTTAAATTAGTTACATTAGTACAGCATTCACACTCATTGGTGCAATAGCCTCTTACAAGATATGCCTCAAATATGTTAATGAGCCAGAAACAACAATACCACAAGTGGTCAAAAGGTTTCTGGAGCTCCAAAGATATGATACTATGAGGTGGATTTACAGTAACATTCGAAATACAGCAATTTTCACACAATAAATGTACAGCATTCCGCAGTAACATGTCTTTTTGGTGTTGATAGTACCAAAAATGACCTTATAAATGACAGTTTTCCGTTACTGTGTAGGCTTTAAATACGATTCTGGGAAAGGAGAAATGTGATTTGCTTATGTGTCTGAGATGTTCCGGTGGCTTTGATTGACAGGTCCTTTAATGTGTGTGTGTGTGTGTGGGGGGGGGGGGCTCCATCTCTTTAATCAGAAAGAAAGAAGGACTGGTAAAACTGAAATGAGCATAACAAAAAGTGTCATGATGATCAGCATATGTGTGAGGGTTAGGAATGACGACAGATGCCAGTTTTGTGTTTCCTCTCTCATTAAATGAGATGCAACTGAAGAAAAGGTTGTTCCTTTCATAATTGAATCATCTTAGAATATTTTCAGTAGCTTAAGCTATATTTTTTAGTTCTCTTTATGGCGTAGCCAACTCTCTAGCCACTTTAAACAACTCATTGCCAGTGCCACTGCCTTCTCGGAAGCAAGAGAATGACCACAGAAGCAGGCACTTGTGACATTATGCGAATATTAAAAAGTGGGGGGGAAACACATCGGACTTGGTGTGAATGGTTTTGCGCTTCGAAATCAGAATTCAGATTTTTTTTAAACAACCCAGTTGGTGGGAAAAGGCCTTTACTTGATTTCTCATCCTTGGTGGTTACCAGGTTTGTCATTACCCTCCAAACATTAAACAATGTTATTATAATACTGTTGTTGTAGGTTTAATGTAACACTTGTATAATATTGTATGACTTTTTATTTATTGTTGACAGAAATCTGTAAATGGTTCAGTTGGCAAGTGAAAATTACCCCCCCCCCCCCCCCACTGGGAACACATTGGTTGAATCCATGTTGTTTCCACGTCAATTTCAATTAAATCACGCTGAACCAACGTGGAATACACGTTGAATTAACGTCTGTGCCCAGTGGGCGACTCTTGAAAAGTGGACTGCGTACAATCAGTCAAATGTGAACACAGTTCGAGACACCTTGTCAGTTTGGTGACGTGTAGGAATCCATTTTGATTTGATTTGTCCCATGCGCCGAATACAACGGGTGTGGACTTTACTGTGAAATGCTCACTTAGGAGCCCTTCCCTACGATGCAGAGTAAAACAATTAACAATAGTAACACAAAAGGGATACAATATACAAGAATTAAGCTATATACAGGGAGTACCAGTAACAGATCAATGTGCAGGGGTACGAGGTATTTGAGGTAGATATGTACATGAAGGCAGGGTAAAGTGACTAGACATCAGAATAGATCATAATACAAGTAAGAATAAAGGACAGAGTCGCAGCAGCATATGTTGAGTGTGAAAGTGTGTGTATGTGTGTGTTTTGTGCGTATGTCGTGGTTGATAACCAATTGCAAGTAACTTTAGCGAAACAATTCACTTATTTACAGTTAGTTACTGTGGCTGCTGCGTCAGTCTTTACTCCAAACATAATGCCGCCTCCCACAAATGTATGTTTTTTCCACTTACAAACACCGAAATAAAAATGTCAAAAATGTTTTCATTTTGATGTTTGCAACAGCTCTACTTTCCAAGCATTTGGGCTGCAAGACTTATAGCCTATAGACACATTTTCAGTCGAGGTCATGTTTATTTTTTTTATGTTGCAGCCTTTCTCTATGTAGCTCATATCTGAAAGTGTTTTCGGTCTCTGCTTCTGGCAGTCAAGCATTTATCGAAACACAATGGCGCAGCCTCCCTCTATCCCTTCTCTTCCTCTCTCACTATATCTATCTCTATATCTCTCTACCTCTAATGAGTTGGTCATATCTGTCAATATTTGGAAAGGTCTGGGCCTGATCTTATCAGTGGGCTGTTTTGCACACAAACAAGGGCGACTCAACAATGGAATTACTAGCCTTACTACGACTCCCACTCCCCTCCTCTATCACGTCTCTCCACGCACACAAATCTGATATAGCCACCCTCACCAGCTATATTATGTCTACACTCAGGCACACACACACACACACACACACACACACACACACACACACACACACACACACACACACACACACACACACACACACACACACACACACACACACACACACACACACACACACACACACTTGTTGAGTTATTCCCAATCTCCAACCAGATAATTGTCTCCAAACAATCTCAGCGTCATCTCCCCCCACCTTTCTCCTCCCTCCCCAGCGTTAATGACCATGTTAATGGGGTTCGTAATGAACGTGGTTGCTGTCACAATCAACACTGGGGTCGCACTCCCAATTAGGCAATAACAAATAGAGCCAGGCAGGGTGATTTGTCCATTGTAATGTACCTTGACCCCTGGGGGGAGAACTAAATGGCACGGGCATGTGTGTATTCAGCATTGAAATGAATGGTAAATCATGTATTGTGTCATTTTGGAGTCACTTTTATTGTAATTAAGAATAGAATATGTTTCTAAACACTTCTACACTAATGTGGATGCAACAATGACTGCGGATAGTTCCTGAATAAATAGTGAATAATGATGAGTGAGAAAGTTACAGACCATACACCCAAGACATGCTAACCTCTCACCATTACAATAACAGGGGAGGATAGCCTTTTTTGGGGGGGACTATCTGTAATCACGGTAGTATCCACATGAATGTATTAGTGTTTAGAAACATATTCTATTCTTATTTACAATAAAAGTGACTCCAAAAGTTCACAAAACAATTTTTACCATTAATTTCGATTGGACACAAAATAATCTGAAACACAACCAAAGCAAACAGCAAATGCATCCAACAAGTTTGTAGATTCACAAGCTTGATGTAATCATTGCGTGCTAGGAATATGGGACCAAATACTAAACCTTTCACTAATTTAATACACATATAAAATGGGGGGACTATGTACAAAAAGTGTTGTAATTTCTAAAAGGATCACCCGAAATGGGTGAAAATACCCTTTTGGAGCTCACAATATACAGTACCAGTCAAAGGTTCGGACACACCTAGTAATTCAAGGGTTTTTCTTTATTTTTTAAAACTATTTTCTACATTGTAGAATAACAGTGAAGACATCAAAACGATGAAATAACAAGTAGTAACCAAAAAAGTGTTAAACAAATCTAAATGTATTTTATATTTGAGATTCTTCAAAGTAGCCACCCTTTTCCTTGATGACAGCTTTGCACACGCTTGGCATTCTCTCAACCAGCTTCATGAGGTAGTCACCTGGAAAGCATTTTAAGTAACAGGTGTGTCTTGTTAAAAGTGAATTTGTGGAATATCTTTCCTTCTTAATGTGTTTGAGTTTATCAGTTGTGTTGTGACAAGGTAGGGGTGGTATACAGAAGATATTTGGTAAAAGACCAAGTCCATATTATGGCAAGAACAGCTCAAATAAACAAAGATAAATAACAGTCCATCATTACTTTAAGACATGAAGTCAATGCGGAACATTTCAATAACTTTTAAAGTTTCTTCAAGTGCAGTCGCAAAAACCATCAAGCCCTATGATGAAACTGGCTCTCATGAGGACCGCCACAGGAAAGGAAGACCCAGAGTTACCTCTGCTGCAGAGGATAAGTTAGAGTTGACTGCACCTCAGATTACAGCCCAAATAAATGCATCACAGAGTTCAAGTAACAGACACGTCTCAACATCAACTGTTCCAGAGGAGACTGTGTGAATCAGAAGAAGATACTTGCTTGGGCCAAGAAACATGAGCAATGGACATTAAACAGGTGGAAATCTGTCCTTTGGTCTGATGAGTCCAAATTTGAGATTTTTGGTTCAAACCGCCGTGTCTTTGTGCGAAGCAGAGTAGGAGAACGGATGATCTCCGCATGTGTGGTTCCCACCGTGAAGCATGGACGAGGATGTGTGATGGTTTGGGGGTGCTTTTCTGGTGACACTATCAGTAAATTATTTACAAATCAAGGCACACTTAACCAGCATGGCTACAGGATCATTCTGCTGCGGTCTGGTTTGCGCTTTGTGGGACAAACATTTGTCTTTCAACAGGACAATGACACAACACACCTCCAGGCCGTGTAAGGGCTATTTGACCAAGAAGGAGAATGATGGAGTTATGCAACAGATGACCTGGCCTCCACAATCACCCAACCTCAACTCGATTGAGATGGTTTGGGATGAGTTGGACAGCAGAGTGAAAAGCATGATTATGTATGTGTTATTTCATAGTTTTGATGGCCTCACTATTATTCTTCAATGTATAAACTAGTCAAAATAAAGAAAAACCCTTGAATGTGTCACGTTCTGACCTTTATTTCCTTTGTTTTGTCGTTCTATGTTTGTTTTTCTATGTTTTGGGGTATTTCTACGTTTCGGCCTAGTATGGTTCTCAATCAGAGGCAGGTGTCATTAGTTGTCTCTGATTGAGAATCATACTTAGGTAGCCTGGGTTTCACTGTGTGTTTGTGGGTGATTGTTCCTGTCTCTGTGTTTTGCACCAGATAGGGCTGTTTTTTTTGGTTTTCCACGTTTATTGTTTTGTAGTGTTCATGTTTATCTGTTTTTATTAAACATGAATCAATATAACCACGCTGCGTTTTGGTCCTCCTCTACTTCACCACAGGAAAACCAGTAAGGTGTGTCCAAACCTTTGACTGGTACTGTATATATATATATATATATATATATATATATATATATATATATATATTTGTTTATATGTATGTCTTGGGATTAATAGATTATTTATTTGTATGTGTTGGGCTTTGGCCGAGATTATACTTTACAAAGTCATTATATTTGTCCAAGGCTCAATAGTTCCTTGACCAGCTGCATTCCTTCTCGCTGTCGATAATTCTATACTGTAACTTCTAAAAGCAACTGTATCCGCCGGCGAATTGGGAGAGAGTTTGGTGAATAAAATCTAAGAGCCAACATCTTTTTGCGTCAGTGTTGCCTGCCAGTAGTCATCGCCTCTGATTGAGATTCAAGGAGCTTTTATCGTTAAGTAACATAGTGGGTGCAATGCATTAAATATGCACTTCAGCATGAATTTTGTAACTTTGTCCCAGAAGCATTTAAATGCAAGGCACTTCCACATTAGTATGAAGGAATGTGCATACCTTATTTAGGGGACACAGTGAACAGTTGGGAGTTGGGGACAATTTCATCGTAAAACTTTTTCTTGGTGTTATATCTAGTCTGTGAACAAACTTAAGGTCATATTTTTCCATATTCTGTTCCAGTTACATGGTTGTTCAGGCCCTTTTTTTCTCAATTTCTGCCTGAATGATGCGCCAAAAGTAAACTGCCTGTTGCCAAGGCGCTGAAGCCAGGATATGAATATAATTGATACCATTGGAAAGAAAACACTTTGACGTTTGTAGAAATGTTCAAATAATGTAGGAGAATATAATACAATAGATATGGTAGGAGAAAATCCAAAGAAAAAACAGCCAGAATTTTTTTAACAGAAAGACCATCCTCTTAGAAAGGCAAGTAAAAGGTCACATTGAAAATTCGCTCCCTGTATGCAATGCATATGGCTTCCACAGGGTGTCAGCAGTCTATGTTCAAGGTTTTAAGCTTGTAGCTTCAAAAACAAATAAGAAATATCGGTTTTAGTACAGGGACACAGTCTTGGAAATTCGTGTTTGCGCGCGCCAGTTCCCCTTTGGGAACTCACCCGTTCCCCCTTTGGGAACTCACCCCACCCCCCCTGAGCTGTAATGTGGCGCAGGGAACGCAAGAAATAATCCTAAAAATATTTAACCTCCACAGAATCGCTTGAAAAATGGCTCAAATGAAAGATAAAGAAGTTATTTATCTACCCAGCAAGTCAGATTTCTAAAATGTTTTACGGCGAAAACATAGCACATATTTATGTCCAACCACCACTGCATACATACCTCATTAGCTTAGCCAAGTAGGAAAAAATATGCAATCAACAAACGCAGGATTAAAAGAAAAATAATTTCACTAACCTTTTGAAATCTTCATCAGATGACAGTAATATAACATGTTACACAGTACATTCATTTTTTTTTCAATAATATGCAATATATATCCATAAATCTCTGTTTACAATTATGCATCGTTCAAAAAATGCTACTGCAATGTCAGGAGAAATAAATAGCTCCGGCAGATAACGTCAGCTAAACTTTGACTAAATATGCATGTTTTACATATGTATGGCAAGATAAACTTCTTCTAAATGCAATTGCTATGTTACAATTATTTTTAACGTTACATTTGGCGTTTACTAGGCTATAATAGAGTCGGCGCTCTCATTTAGCATGCTGACTCCTCTATCATGGAGTCGGCAGAAACCCAAAATGAAGACGTAAATATTCCCTTACCATGGCTGTTCTTGCTTCAGAAGACGTGGAAGGGTTAATACTCACCAAGTTAGCATTCAGTTTGCAAGTCTGTGTCTTTCCGTTCTCAAACTAGACACTTTTCGGTCGAAATGTATGCAAATTTCAAGTGGCTGCGCACCAAAACGTCGAAAGTATACATTATATTTCGAGTAAACTTGTCAAACTATGTTTATAATTAAGCCTTAGCATGTTATAAAGGTCTACAGCAATCGTGAGGGCGAACAGATTAGCACACGTTGTTCAGTCTGTCCTGGGAGATCTCACCAATCTCCCATTGGTGAAACTTTTTTTTTGCGTCACCGGGACGTTTGGTCACGCTGAACGTCTCGTGAGCACGTGATTCTCACAGTTACAGGCCTCATCGAAAGCAGGCTTCACGCTGAAGACATAGAACGTGTTTCCATGGTTATAGCTGTTTGGGAAGTGTGTATACAATGACGTCAAAGTGATGGCAACTTTTCCCATTACAAGAGAGACTTTGGGAGAATGCATGCCCTGAGACTTCTGCTTTAGCTAGAGACAAAATTTAAACGGTTTTATAAGCTTTAGAGTGTTTCCTATTCGATAACAATTTTTAATTGCATATATTAGCAACTTTTGACAAAAATTTATCATGGTTTATATGGGTGCCGAATTCCTCCAGAAGGGGCAGTATTCAGGGCTAGCCCTAACAGGTTTTAAGACAGGACGCACCTGCTAAAATCGGTTTCCTATTGAACATACTTCTTTTCGTAAGAAATATTATAGTTTGATTACATTTTAGGGTATCTGAGGAGTAAATTGGAATGTATTTTGTCTTGTTGAAATAAAGTTTAGGGGTAGATCTTTGGATTCCTTTCTCTGCAAGTCGAACGAGTGGATTACTCAAATCGATGGTGCCAACTAAACAGACTTTAGTAGGACGCCTATCCCTAATTAATGCCTAGCTCAGAAGACAAGCTTTCCAGTACTAAAACCGATATTTCTTATTTGTTTTTGAAGCTACAAGCTTAAAACCTTGAACATAGACTGCTGACACCCTGTGGAAGCCATATGCATTGCATACAGGGAGCGAATTTTCAATGTGACGCTCCACACCGCGTGGCCGCGGCCACCCTAATCTGGTGGTCCCAGCGCGCACGACCCACGTGGAGTTCCAGGTCTCCGGTAGCCTCTGGAACTGCCGATCTGCGGCCAACAAGGCAGAGTTCATCTCAGCCTATGTCTCCCTCCAGTCCCTCGACTTCTTGGCACTGACCGAAACATGGATCACCACAGACAACACTGCTACTCCTACTGCTCTCTCTTCGTCTGCCCACGTGTTCTCGCACACCCCGAGAGCTTCTGGTCAGCGGGGTGGTGGCACCGGATCCTCATCTCTCCCAAGTGGTCATTCTCTCTTTCTCCCCTTACCCATCTGTCTATCGCCTCCTTTGAATTCCATGCTGTCACAGTTACCAGCCCTTTCAAGCTTAACATCCTTATCATTTATCGCCCTCCAGGTTCCCTCGGAGAGTTCATCAATGAGCTTGATGCCTTGATAAGCTCCTTTCCTGAGGACGGCTCACCTCTCACAGTTCTGGGCGACTTTAACCTCCCCACGTCTACCTTTGACTCATTCCTCTCTGCCTCCTTCTTTCCACTCCTCTCCTCTTTTGACCTCACCCTCTCACCTTCCCCCCTACTCACAAGGCAGGAAATACGCTCGACCTCATCTTTACTAGATGCTGTTCTTCCACTAACCTCGTTGCAACTCCCCTCCAAGTCTCCGACCACTACCTTGTATCCTTTTCCCTCTCGCTCTCATCCAACACTTCCCACACTGCCCCTACTCGGATGGTATCGCGCCGTCCCAACCTTCGCTCTCTCTCCCCCGCTACTCTCTCCTCTTCCATCCTATCATCTCTTCCCTCTGCTCAAACCTTCTCCAACCTATCTCCTGATTCTGCCTCCTCAACCCTCCTCTCCTCCCTTTCTGCATCCTTTGACTCTCTATGTCCCCTATCCTCCAGGCCGGCTCGGTCCTCCCCTCCCGCTCCGTGGCTCGACGACTCATTGCGAGCTCACAGAACAGGGCTCCGGGCAGCCGAGCGGAAATGGAGGAAAACTCTCCTCCCTGCGGACCTGACATCCTTTCACTCCCTCCTCTCTACATTTTCCTCTTCTCTCTCTGCTGCTAAAGCCACTTTCTACCACTCTAAATTCCAAGCATCTGCCTCTAACCCTAGGAAGCTCTTTGCAACCTTCTCCTCCCTCCTGAATCCTCCTCCCCCTCCCCCTCCTCCCTCTCTGCAGATGACTTCGTCAACCATTTTGAAAAGAAGGTCAACGACATCCGATCCTCGTTTGCTAAGTCAAACGACACCGCTGGTTCTGCTCACACTGCCCTACCCTGTGCTCTGACCTCTTTCTCCCCTCTCTCTCCAGATGAAATCTCGCGTCTTGTGACGGCCGGCCGCCCAACAACCTGACCGCTTGACCCTATCCCCTCCTCTCTTCTCCAGACCATTTCCGGAGACCTTCTCCCTTACCTCACCTCGCTCATCAACTCATCCCTGACCGCTGGCTACGTCCCTTCCGTCTTCAAGAGAGCGAGAGTTGCACCCCTTCTGAAAACCTACACTCGATCCCTCCGATGTCAACAACTACAGACCAGTATCCCTTCTTTCTTTTCTCTCCAACTCTTGAACGTGTCGTCCTTGGCCAGCTCTCCCGCTATCTCTCTCAGAATGACCTTCTTGATCCAAATCAGTCAGGTTTCAAGACTAGTCATTCAACTGAGACTGCTCTTCTCTGTATCACGGAGGCGCTCCGCACTGCTAAAGCTAACTCTCTCTCCTCTGCTCTCATCCTTCTAGACCTATCGGCTGCCTTCGATACTGTGAACCATCAGATCCTCCTCTCCACCCTCTCCGAGTTGGGCATCTCCGGCGCGGCCCACGCTTGGATTGCGTCCTACCTGACAGGTCGCTCCTACCAGGTGGCGTGGCGAGAATCCGTCTCCACACCACGTGCTCTCACCACTGGTGTCCCCCAGGGCTCTGTTCTAGGCCCTCTCCTATTCTCGCTATACACCAAGTCACTTGGCTCTGTCATAACCTCACATGGTCTCTCCTATCATTGCTATGCAGACGACACACAATTAATCTTCTCCTTTCCCCCTTCTGATGACCAGGTGGCGAATCGCATCTCTGCAGGTCTGGCAGACATATCAGTGTGGATGACGGATCACCACCTCAAGCTGAACCTCGGCAAGACGGAGCTGCTCTTCCTCCCGGGGAAGGACTGCCCGTTCCATGATCTCGCCATCACGGTTGACAACTCCATTGTGTCCTCCTCCCAGAGCGCTAAGAACCTTGGCGTGATCCTGGACAACACCCTGTCGTTCTCAACTAACATCAAGGCGGTGTCCCGTTCCTGTAGGTTCATGCTCTACAACATCCGCAGAGTACGACCCTGCCTCACACAGGAAGCGGCGCAGGTCCTAATCCAGGCACTTGTCATCTCCCGTCTGGATTACTGCAACTCGCTGTTGGCTGGGCTCCCTGCCTGTGCCATTAAACCCTACAACTCATCAGAACGCCGCAGCCCGTCTGGTGTTCAACCTTCCCAAGTTCTCTCACGTCACCCCGCTCCTCCGCTCCTCCACTGGCTTCCAGTTGAAGCTCGCATCCGCTACAAGACCATGGTGCTTGCCTACGGAGCTGTGAGGGGAACGGCACCTCAGTACCTCCAGGCTCTGATCAGGCCCTACACCCAAACAAGGGCACTGCATTCATCCACCTCAGGCCTGCTCGCCTCCCTACCACTGAGGAAGTACAGTTCCCGCTCAGCCCAGTCAAAACTGTTCGCTGCTCTGGCCCCCCAATGGTGGAACAAACTCCCTCACGACGCCAGGACAGCGGAGTCAATCACCACCTTCCGGAGACACCTGAAACCCCACCTCTTTAAGGAATACCTAGGATAGGATAAAGTAATCCCTCTCACCCCCCTCCCCCTTAAAAGATTTAGATGCACTACTGTTCCACTGGATGTCATAAGGTGAATGCACCAATTTGTAAGTCGCTCTGGATAAGAGCGTCTGCTAAATGACTTAAATGTAAAATGTAAATGTTATAGATATCAGTGCTTTCTGGAGACCAAATCATGTATTTATAAATCCCATCATTGTATAGTTTGGTAGTTAAATATTCCAAGGGACTCCATAGGCCAGCATAGATTACGTAAATTGTAAATATAAAAAAAGGTAATGTCTGGTAAAGTCCTGTGTGGCACAGTTGGTAGGGTATGACTGTCAGAATGTCAGTGTCAGGGGTTCAAGTCCCATGGGGTGTGATAAGAAAATAGTTACCCTCACTTCTCTAAGTCCCTCTGGATAAGAGTGTCTGCTAAATTTCTCTATTTCTTCCTTTGAAATGTTCTCAAACCTATACTGGCAAGAGTACGGATTTCACTTCTGGACCATTGGTGGATCGCAATACATCATTGTAAAATTATATTGGTGATTCCCCTTGCATTTATTGTTTTTGGTTTCAGTTTGGTCTTGCCTTCACCTACTCAACATGGCATCTTATTGGCTGGTTTGCGTAGCTTGCTTATGAGGGAGGATGTTTCAGTTAGAATCGTCCCAGTGAACAAGCACCAAACCAGCGGTAAGTTGTTGGTTGCAATGCACTGTACGTCAAAGTGATTTTTATACTCCCAAGCAATGATTTGAATGTACAATTTATATCAATTTGTTTGTAAATGTTATTCGAACATCACACATAAGATGCAGCGTTTTTGTGCATATTTGTTGTGCATTTTGTTGTAGAGAATTCCAGCTAATGCTAGCTAGTAACTTACTGTGTCTGGTGGGGGGGATTGTATATTTTGTACAGTGCGTGTGTAACCGATGTGAAATGACTAGCAAGTTAGCGGTGTTGCGTGCTAATAGCGTTTCAATCGGTGACATTACTCACTCTGAGACCTTGAAGTAGTGGTTCCCCTTGCTCTGCAAGGGCTGTGGCTTTTGTGGAGCGATGAGTAACGATGCTTCGTGGGTGTCAGTTGTCGGTGTGCAGAGGGTCCCTGGTTCGAGCCCGGCGAGGGGACGGACTAAAGTTATACTATTACATTGGTGCCATGACCCGGATCACTGGTTTCTGTGGAAAAGAAGGTCAAAAGGGGGGTGAGTGTAACCGATGTGAAATGTTGGTGTGCAGTGGGTCCCTGGTTCGAGCACGGGTAGGGGCGAGGGGATGGACTAAATTTATACTGTTACACGTGAGTGCAGAGTTGGATGGTGAGCCGTGCATTGCATGACGTGCAATTTTGTGCTGTTTTGTGCTGAATAAATTTCCATGACTGGTGCTACAAGTTGGAGTTTGCGTCGATGATTGATTGTACACAACGCAAGAAGATCAAATCAAATCAAATGTATTTATATAGCCCTTCGTACATCAGCTGATATCTCAAAGTGCTGTACAGAAACCCAGCCTAAAACCGCAAACAGCAAGCAATGCAGGTGTAGAAGCACGGTGGCTAGGTAAAACTCCCTAGAAAGGCCAAAACCTAGGAAGAAACCTAGAGAGGAACCAGGCTATGTGGGGTGGCCAGTCCTCTTCTGGCTGTGCCGGGTGGAGATTATAACAGAACATGGCCAAGATGTTCAAATGTTCATAAATGACCAGCATGGTCGAATAATAATAAGGCAGAACAGTTGAAACTGGAGCAGCAGCACAGTCAGGTCAAGAAGAGTGCTATTACAGTGGTGCCGTGACCGTTCTTCTGGATCGGATCATCCTTCGCTGGTTTTCCATTTCAGAACTTCGCTGTGGTTGCCGTTCGAGAATCAGATAAGATGTTGCTTGTGCAGTTTATGGCGATATCGCATTTCACCACAAGAGGGAGCTACGTCAACATTTTATTTTTTATTACTGAAATTTATGATTTCTCTGAGACTTTCTATATTGTTTGGGACTTTCTCTTCACAGATGAACTATATAACTTTTGTGTTACTTGTTTATTTGCAATTCTAACGTGTATCTGATATAACTAGGGTGAGTTTTACCAGTGTACTAGATATAGGTTAGATTTTGACGTGAGTTTTTATTTTAATATATATATATATATATATATAAACTGGAGGGTTTTGAGTTCTGATGATAGTTTCCCCATGGAAATGCCCAAGGATGTGAATGAAAGAGGTTTGCCAAATATAAGGAGTGGGGAGGTCTCCATGGATTTCATACAGACATTGTACAGCAGATTGGTCATTCCATTGGGGAGAACAGCGGGGATGGTTCTGAAAAGTGCACAGTGCATGAGTGGGAGGATATGGTCATTGTTTACATGCATAAGAGGGGCGTATCTGTGATGGACCAAGCAGATGAGGTTATGGTCAGGCTTATGGGAAGGGCCCGCGATGTTGTTAAAGTGGGCATATGCAGCAGTCCCTCTGTTGATTTATCTAAAGGCCCAAGTCCCATCTTTGCCATTCTGAAACAACATTTTAGTGACACTGCTTTTTCAAGCATGCCCCTCGCTAACTTTTATGACACATGACCTCGGACTGATGAACAACCATTCGACTATTGGCTCAGACTTAACAGTGCTATGAAGGTTGCTGAAGATTGTCTAAAGAGACAGAAAAAAGTGTTGAAGACACATCTCGTGAGCTCACAGTCATGTTCATCAGACATGGCTCTAAAGCTGAACTGTCGCTTATCTTTAAGTGGAAGCCATTACAGCAGTGGACCGCTGCAGATGTTCATGGGAGGTTGGATGAATACAGGAGGAGGGAGCGGAGGTACTCTCACTTATCTAAGGTGAGCCCAACAATGAAGCAGGAAATTGGTGCTGTTGTGCCACTCACCATGCCTGCTGTGAGGCCCCACATGGAATCACCTAATGCGTCACCTCCCCCAGCCCAGACTATTCAGGGCTCAGCTGAGCCGATGATACGGATCCTTGCAATGCTGGAGCGTGTGCTGTAGCAGAGGCCACAACAGTCTAACCGTCAGTTCCAAAAAGGGAATAGGAGCAAATTGAGGTCTAATGGGCCATATGAAGTGTGCGGGGATGCTGGACATGATACTTACTTTCACTGCCGGACCAATCACCTCTGCTTTCTTTGTCATGTAGCTGGCCACGCACACACGCTCTCAGTGCCCCAAGGCCGTAGGCTTTTATTCTATGCCAAGGTGTTAACAGGAGAAGTGGAAGTGAGAGCTATGCTTCATAGTGGGTCCATGGCTTTGTACCTTGAGTTCTAGGGTATTACCTGAACTGTTGCATGCAGGAGTGTTGAAAATGGGTTTTGTAATAGTCCTGCAACCTTGATGAGAATGATGCTAAACTTTGGGGATCAGAACTTTCTTAGCCTGCTGCGTTACCTTCACAACGTCTTGGTCTTTGCACCCACTGAAGATCTGGCTATACAGCGCCTGGAAATGGTTTTTGAGTGTCTCAAGGCTCACAAACTGAAGTTGGCACCAAAAAAGTGTCACTTTATGCAGAGGTCTGTGAAGTTTCTGGGGCATATCATTAGTGCGGATGGTGTATCTACAGACCCTGAGAGGGCCATTACAGGAGTAACAGAAGCTGATCTGATGGAAGATGGCACTGACATTCCATCAAATCAAAACACAAATTTGATTTGATTTTGATTTGACATTCCATCTCAGAAGAAATTGAGGTCATTCCTTGGGATGGTGGTGTATTACCAACAGTTCATTGAAGGTTGCTCGACCATCGCAAAGCCTCTCTTTGGATTGACCACTGGACACAAGGCTCCACGCTGGAAAAAGAAGAGACGCTCACCTGTCAGGAAGTTGATGGTTGCAGAATGGACAGCAGAATGCAGACAGACCTTGTTCCAGCTAAAGCAAGCCTTACTGGACCAGGTTCTGTTGGCCCACCCAAACTTCGACAAACCCTTTCTACTCTCGGTGGACGCGTCCAGCAACGGCTTAGGTGCTGTGCTGTCCCAAGTACAGGAACAGGGAGCTACATCTAGACCTATAGCCTTCGCAAGCAAGTCCCACAGTTATGGACAGTCGAGGTATCCTGGGCACAGGCTCGAGTTCTTTGCCATGAAATGGGCTATCTGTGACAAGTTCCACCACTGGTTACGGGGGCGGCAGTTCACAGTATGGACGGATAATAATCCCTTGACATCATCCTGACCAAAGCAAAGCTCGATGCTTGTGAACAGAGATGGGTAGCTGAAGCCGACGCTGTGCGCACAGACAGAGCGCAGGACGTGTTTAGCTGGTCCAACCACCCCTTTGACAAAGCCTCTGACTCCAACGAGGTGGTCATTAGCTGCCAGGCTACTGTTGACCCCATCTGGTGCTTTATCAAGACATGAAGTTGCAGCTGTTCTTCATTCACACAAGTGCTGGGTGGGTGAGGTGGGCTCGCATGCACTGCTGTTGCCACAGCTTCCACAGGCTGTTATGTCATCCGAGCAGACCGATTTCGATGTTCTGCCACAAGACCTACTGATGAGTAAGCAGCGTGATGACAACGTGATGAGCAGAGTGATCTTCTTTGTGGAGAGGGGAGAAGACCATCCCAGGGAAAGCGTGCCCATGAGAGTGTTGAGGTTTTGTGTCTTCTCAGAAGTTGGGACAAGTTGACCTGAAGATGGGTGTACTGTATCGTGTTTCGAAGAATGAGGTTACAAAGGGGAACACGTATATGTGGTTCCAGTCTCCATGAAAGCAATAGTGTTGAAGGGTGTCCATGAGGAAGCTGGCCACCAGGGCCAAACGATAACAGTCTACCTGACAAGACAGAGGTTCTTTTTGCATGGCCTTGAGTTTTATTTAATGTATTTATTTCACCTTTATTTAACCAGGTAGGCCAGATAAGAAGTTCTCATTTACAATTGCGACCTGGCCAAGATAAAGCAAAGCAGTTCGACACATACGTTCCCAAGGTAAACGGCCTATTTCTCTGGACCAGATGCTAGAATATGCATATAATTGACATATTTGGATAGAAAACACTCTAAAGTTTCCAAAGCTGTCAAAATATTGTCTGTGAGTATAACAGAACTGATGTTGCAGACGAAACCCTGAGAAAAATCAAACCAGGAAGTGGCTTCTATTTTGAAAACTCCATGTTCCATAGCCTCCCATTGCTCCATTTAAAGGGATGTCAACCAGATTCCTTTTCGTATCGCTTCCTCAAGGTGTCAACAGTCTTCAGACATAGTTTCAGGCTTTTATTTTGAAGAATGAGCGTGAACGACCACATTGCGTAAGTGGATAGGTGGGGGCTCGTCGAGTGAATTGTGCGCAAAAGAGAAAGGCGGCCATTGTTACTCCCGGTCCTAGTGAAAAGCCAACTGTCCCGGTTGATAATATTATCGAATAGATATTTGAAAAACACCCTGAGGATTGATTATAAAAAACGTCTGGCATGTTTCTGTGGACATAGGAATTTTTGTCTGCGTTGTCGTGACCGCTCTTTCCGGTGGATTCCTGGGCATAACGCACCAAACTAATGGTATTTGGATATAAAATATATCTGTATGGAACAAAAGGAACATTTGTTGTCTAACTGGGAGTCTCGTGAGTGAAAACATCCGAAGATCATCAAAGGTAAATTATTAATTTGATTGCTTTTCTGATTTTCATGACCAAGTTACCTGATGCTAAGTGTACTTGTTGTTTTGTCGAGTGATCGCTAAACTTACACAAACGCTTGTATTGCTTTCGCTGTAAAGCATAATTTCAAAATCTGAGACGACGGGTGGATTAACGAAAGGCGAAACTGTGTTTTGCAATATTGCACTTGTGATTTCATGAATATTAATATTTTCTAGTAATATTATTTGACTGTGGCGCTATGCTATTCAGCGTTGCTGATGACAATTATCCTGGATCCGGTATGTGTGGTTCAGAGAGGTTAACATAGTCTTTGGCTCTGTCATAGAGAACCCAGAAGTTATCAACTATGACCAGTTTATTCAGTCCTTGAGGAGAGATCTTGAAAGAAGCCATGAATACAGCACAGGCATCTGCAGCAAAGCAGTTGAGGCATGCTGACCTGTATGACAGAAGAGTCAGAGGAGCACCCGTGGAGATTGGTGATCGAGTGTTGCTGGCTAACAAGGGGGAGCGCGGTAAGCGGAAGCTCGCTGACCGTTGGGAGGACACTGTCCACCTTGTCACTGGATTGAATACTGACAATTAAACGTTTAAGATTCAGAACAGCTCCACTGGACAGGAAAAGATGGTACGATGGTAAGATCACAACCTGATAATGCCAGTCAACTTTCTTCCTCTTCCCCATGCTGCCATTGATGATGGAACAGACATGTCTGGATTAACAGAGTCTGAGGACATGAATGATGGCCTTGTGGTCTCAGCTGCCATGGACACTGCAGTGGATGATGATGCTGAGTACAGAACAAACGTGTGCGTGTCGGAGTTGTCTTCTGAAGGAACAGGTGACACAAGCCTGGAGGGTGATATGCAATCCTTGGATATTCCACCTTTGGATTCTGTGGAAGATGTACTGCAGCTGGAAGGTCTGCCTCGATCAGAGAGTCTTCATGAATCTGACCAAGACCATAACAGTGTAGTGAGTGAGCTAATTGACCAGCTTACAATATCCGTACTGACCTACCAAACTCGGACCATTTCCTACCTGATCAGTTACGCACTGACTGTGTTGACAGACCCACTATTGCAACAGCACACAACACTGTCACTCCTTATGCAGTTGAAGGTACTCTGGGTCGTTTTATGTCAAGGGCAGGAAGACTATTTAAACCAGTGTCAAGACTGATTGAGACGACGAATCAGCAGAAAGTTCTCTCTTGAAGGTTAAATATGTGAATAGAGGGTCAATGGTGTTGACATGTTTGATTTGTTTTGTATTTACATCATTGTGACCATGATTAGAGGTTGCAGGATGGTAACGTGACGGATTTGATAAAGTCACTTATGCTGGTTTATTTGATTCCTTGGCTGTTTTAAAGTCGCTGAGTGTACTTAACATGTGACAGGCATGTTTACTTATGAGGGCTAAGGGGATTGATCAACCACTTTTCACTCTAATTCTCGTGGAGAATAGTCTAATGGCTGGAATATTTCGTGACTGTTTTAAAGTAGTGTCTGCATCCTCGATATACACAGCTTTACCTTTTAGTTTTCTCTATTAGGTGTCTAAAAATATGTATTTTTTTCTCTGGATTATTCTGTACATATGTTGAGTGTCTCTTTACCTGATATGTTTGCACAGTGCAGTTTTGTATTTTTATTATTTTTGTTTGCAAGTGGAATTCAGTAATGGGGAGTGTAACAGGGTTATATTGGTTATTCCCCTTGCCATTTTATTGTTAAGCCAATGTGCTTTTGGTTTTAGTTTGGTCTTGCCTTCACCTACTCAACATGGCATCGTATTGGCTGGTTTGCGTGGCTTGCTTACGAGGGAGGATGTTTCAGTTAGAATCGTTCCAGTGAACAAGCACCAAACCAGCAGTAAGTTGTTGGCTGCAATGCACTGTAAGTCAAAAGTGATTTTTATACTCCCAAGTGATGATTTGAATGTACAATTTATATACATTTGTTTGTAAATGTTATTTGAACATCACACATAAAATTCAGCGTTTTTTTGTACATATTTGTTTTGAATTTTGTTGTAGAGAATTCCAGCTAATGCTAGCTAGTAACTTACTGTGTCTGGTGAGGGGGTTTGTATATTTTGTACAGTGCGTGAGCAGAGTTGGATGGTGAGCTGTGCATTGCATGACATGCAATTTTGTGCTGTTTTTATCAGGTACTGTCACGATCGTCGTAAGAAGCGGACCAAAATGCAGCATGGTATGTGATCATGATGATACTTTAATAAAAGAAAGCACTGAACACTGAATACAAACTATACAAAACAATAAACGAATAACGACCGTGAAGCTGTAATGAGAACTGTGCTGACACAAGCAACTAACATAGACAATCACCCACAGAATATGGCTGCCTAAATATGGTTCCCAATCAGAGACAACGATAGACAGCTACCTCTAATTGAGAACCAATCTAGGCAACCATAGACATAACATTTACCTAGAAAGGAAACAGCCCCATGAACATACAAAACCCCTAGACAAGAGAAAACACATACATCACCCATGTCACACCCTGACCTAACCAAAATAACAAGGAAAACAAAGAATACTAAGGTCAGGGTCTGACAGGTACAATGTTAACTCTTCCGCTCAGAACTCACTTCGTTACTCCTCCACGGGGCGAACTCCTTTCCAGTGCGTCCTGGGACACCAGCCGGCCCTGGCTCCGTGGACTCCGAGCCAGACCGAGAGGTCCCGACACGCAGAGGAGGTGTGGCACGCCACCCACTTGAGGCTCCAGCGCGCTGTCCACCATCAGAAGGACGAGGTGGACTGCCACCGCAGTGAGGCGCCCCATGTTCCATCCTGATGACTGCATCTGGCTCTCTGTCAGGAACCTCCCACTCCGCCTGCCCTGCCGGAAGCTGAGCCCACGGTTTGTGGGGCCCTTCAAGGTCCTCCTGAGGGTTGATGAGGTAACTTACCGTTTACAACTCCCCACCAACTACCGGATCTCACCCTCTTTTCATGTTTCCCTCCTCAGCCCGGTGGTTCCTGGTCCCCTTGCTGATGCGACACCCTCCACCTCCCCTGGACAACAATGGGTTCCCTGCCTACGCTGTCAGGCCCCTTCAGTACCTGGTGGACTGGAAGTACAGCCCAGAGGAGTGCTGTTGGGTTCCGGCGGCCGACATCCTGGACCCCAACATTGTCCGGGATTTCCATCTCCGCCGTCCGGCCCGCTCCTGCCCTTGGGGCCATCCTCCTGGCCGATGTTACGCTTCGGGGCCGGTGGGCTATCAATATAACACCACATTCCGGACGGTCGAGGAACAGGGTCATTTACTCCTCTCTCTGGCTCTCGACTAACCACCGGGCCTGGCAATCCGCATTATGCACACCTGGACTTCATCATTGTCTTGATTACATCCTCGTTATTTAGCCCTCAGTAGCCTCAGTCTTCAGACCGTATATATGGCTACTTGCTAAAATATCAAGACAGCTGGAACATTTTAATTCCACAAAAGAATCGTTTAGTTTTTTTTTAACATAATTGTTATCTTTAGAATTGATAAGCCCATGGATGTAAAATGAAAAGCAGGACCCACAGGAAGCAGGAACCACAGGGAAACCAATCAATCAAATGTATTTATAAAGCCCTTTTTACATCAGCCGATGTCACAAAGTGCCCACCCATTGGTCGCTACCCACCCAGAAGACCCTCTCTATAAACCGTTCCCCCTTCCCCCAGGGACAGACCATTTATAATGAGTTTCTGGAGAGTGAATGTGTACTTCAGTGTAGAGTGTAGCAATGAACAGAGTCTTTCGTTAATTATTTTCTATATTATATAAAAACATATGAGTAACACTTGACTTGCAGCCAATCAGTATAAAGCTTTATTAGCCTACTTGTTACATGCATGTATGAGCCTTAATCATGTCTTATTATAAAGCTTATAATATGGTATTGTATATCTCTTTATGTATGACATTTAGGACTCAAGGTGTGTGCTATTTAATCAGGATAATTTTGAGATGATCATAAAACATTATAAGGGTGTCATAGCTGCTTATGACAAGTCTTATAATGGATCATTGCCGCATCATAATGTTCTCTCAAGGGAAAAGCTGATTTATTTCTCCCTAGATAGGCCTGATGATTATTTTGACAATAGGTTAATTATTTTGAGAGAGTGAAGACAAAAGACTGTTACATTCTTCAAGGCATAGGTTCTCCTTCACTGCAGCCGACGTGAGGAAAACATTTAAACGTGTTAACCCTTGCAAGGCTGCAGGCCCAGACGGCATCCCCAGCCGCGTCCTCAGAACATGCGCAGACCAGCTGGCTGGTGTGTTACGGACATATTCAGTCAATCCTTATCCCAGTCTGCTGTTCCACATGCTTCAAGAGGGCCACCATTGTTCCTGTTCCCAAGAAAGCTAAGGTAACTGAGCTAAATGACTACCGCCCCGTAGCACTCACTTCCGTCATCATGAAGTGCTTTGAGAGACTAGTCAAGGACCATTTCACCTCCACCCTACCTGATACCCTAGACCCACTCCAATTTGCTTACCGCCCCAATAGGTCCACAGACGACGCAAGCGCAAACACACTGCACACTGCCCTAACCCACCTGGACAAGAGGAATACCTATGTGAGAATGCTGTTCATCAAACTACAGCTCGGCATTTAACACCATTGTACCCTCCAAACTCATCATCATCACCCGCCCTGTGCAACTGAGTACTGGACTTCCGGACGGGCCGCCACCAGGTGGTGAGGGTAGGTAACAACATCTCCACCCCGCTCATCCTCAGCACTGGGGCCCCACAAGGGTGCGTTCTGAGCCCTCTCCTGTACTCCCTGTTCACCCACGATTGCGTGGCCATGCACACCTCCAACTCAATCATCAAGTTTGCAGACGACACTACAGTGGTAGGCTTGATTACTAACAACAACGAGACGGCCTACAGGGAGGAAGTGAGGGCCCTCGGAGTGTGGTGTCAGGAAAATAACCTCACACTCAACGTCAACAAAACAAAGGAGATGATCGGGGACAGGAAACAGCAGAGGGAGCACCCCCCCCTATCCACATCGACGGGACAGTAGTGGAGAGGGTAGTAAGTTTTAAGTTCCTCGGCGTACACATCACGGACAAACTGAATTGGTCCACCCACACAGACAGCGTGGTGAAGAAGGCGCAGCAGCGCCTCTTCAACCCTAGGATGCTGAAGAAATTTGGCTTGTCACTAAAAGCACTCACAAACTTATACAGATGCACAATCGAGAGCGTCCTGTCAAGCTGTATCACTGCCTGGTACAGCAACTGCTCCACCCACAACCGTAAGGCTCTCCAGAGGGTAGTGAGGTCTGCACAATGCATCACCGGGGGCAAACTACCTGCCCTCCAGGTCACCTGCACCACCTGATGTCACAGGAAGGCCAAAAAGATCATCAAGGACCACAACCACCCGAGCCACTGCCTGTTCACCCCGCTATCATCCAGAAGGCGAGGTCAGTACAGGTGCATCAAAGCAGGGACCAAGAGACTGAAAAACAGCTTCTATCTCAAGGCCATCAGACTGTTAAACAGCCACCACTAACATTGAGTGGCTGCTGCCAACCCACTGACTCCACTCCAGCCACATTAATAATGGAAAGATTGATGTAAAAATGTATCACTAGCCACTTTAAACAATGCCACTTAATATAATGTTTACATACCCTACATTACTCATCTCATATGTATATACTGTACTCTATACCATCTACTGCATCTTGCCATCTTTATGTGTTACATGTATCACTAGCCACTTTAATAAACAATGCCACTTTTATATTTACATACCCTACATTACTTATCTCATATGTATATACTGTACTCTATACCATCTACTGCATCTTGCCTCTGCCGTTCTGTACCATCACTCATTCATATATTTTTATGTACATATTCTTCATCCCTTTACACTTGTGTGTATAAGGTAGTAGTTGTGGAATTGTTAGGTTAGAATAATCATTGGTTATTACTGCATTGTTGGAAATAGAAGCGCAACATTTCGCTACACTCCCATTAACATTTGCTAACCATGTGTATGTAACAAATAATAAATAAATAAATAAATAAAGGTTGCAGGACTTTAACAACATCTTGCAAATGTCCTCGAACACCAACAGCTGGTTGCAGAGCAGGGAACACAGTCAAATGGGCTTAGCTGTTTTGGCTTAGGATATAAATACTTTGCTGGTGAATCTGAATAACTCACATCAACAAGGGCTATCCAATATTCTCTCCAGATATTATGGGGAGAAAGTATTAAAAAAAATACATTTATGTTAAACCAAGACAGAATTCCTTCTGTAGTGCATTTGCTTATTGTACTAAATGTAGTTCATGGACATTAGTTAATACATGATGAGTTTGGTTGCTGTTTTACACAATTATGGGGTTGTGATAATGAGTTCACCAAATGATGTGTTGATGGTGGCAGTAAGAATGATAGCTTTCTAGGAGTTCCATACTAACTGACTGTATGACGATAAAGCTGTAAACAGTCTTCAGCCATTAACAGGTGAAAATATTACTGACATGACTATGACTGGTCTGTCAGTTGTGATAATTCTAGTACAGAGATATGCAGGGGATCAACATTATTCTATTTCACTTCGCATGCTAACATTATAGGAGGTTTTTTTTAACTCCTTTTTCTACCCAATTTCGTGGTATCCAATTGATAGTTACAGTCTTGTCCCATCGCTGCAACTCCCGTATGGACTCGGGAGAGGCGAAGATCGAGAGCCGTGCGAAGCTGCACTGCTTCTTGATACAATGTCTGCGTAACCTGGAAGCCAGGAAACACTGCGCACCTGGCGACCTTGTCGGCGTGCATTGCGCCCGGCCCACCACAGGAGTCACTAGTGTGCGATGGGACAAGAACGTCCTGCCGGCCAAACCCTCCCCAAACCCGGACGACGCTGGGTCAATTGTACGTTGCCCCATGGGTCTCCCGGTCGCGGCCGGCTGGGATGCAGTGCCTCAGACCACTGCGCCACTCTGGAGGCGTATAGTAGAGGTTTAAACCAATTAGAAGCAATGTACTGACTACGCTAGACCTTCTCCAGTAGGTTGAACTGTGCATGCTAGTAGCATAGCAGAGGTTCAAACCACTAAGAAGCAACTTGCTAAACAAACTATACTGTCTCTGGCTGGTTGCACTGTGCATGCTAACATGCGAGTAGCATAGCAAAGTTTCAGACCAAATCAGAAGAAATGTGCTAACCACTCTAGACTGTCTACAGCTGCGCAACATGTTTCCTTTGTAAACACTAAATAGACTTGGGCTGATGTGCTGGTAAACTGTCTGGTGTGTTGTAGTCATGTCTGGGCCTTCTGCTCTCTACACAGATGCCGATTCATAAGCATTCACAGAAGGCTATACTTAGTGGCGGACCTGGATTCAAATATGATTTGCTTTCTTAAAATACTTTCTATGCGCTTGATTGAACTAACCTACTGAAATGGAACTAATGGAATAGTCCCAAAAATGCAAACAATACCCATCTGGCACTTAATGCAGGCTCAATCAAACACTCAATGCATTTGAAATAAATACTATTTGAACCAAAGTGTGCTTTTTTGTGTGCTATGTAGAACCTTTTGCATAGAACCCTCTATAAATGGTTCTTCCTAGAACCCTTTGATCGTCTAAAGGTTCTTCCTAGAACCCAAAGCGTTTTACTATCATTCTTTATGTCATTTATCTTTGTTTCATAGTGTAGTTTATTTTTTTATTATTATTCAGTTTAGTCACGTAATTTGCAGTACATTTGCCAATCGGCTGTGCAGCCAGACTTATTTGCCATTCCTTTTGCCTCATCCCTATCAACCATACCATTTTTCTATTCCTCTTCAAGCCACGAGAATTTAACTGTTTTTACAGTCATTTTCATAATGGGTGCATGCTTATTAGTAAATGTGTCAAGTGCAACGTCTGTTTGCGCCTCATTACACACCACGGACCAACAAATATTATTTACATCAACAACATAGGAATCACTACAAAACTTTGTAAGACCTCTTATACACTATATTAGTCCCAGCCTTTGGAACTTGTTTATCCTAGATTTAGTGGAGGTTTAGGGTTTTGTGAATCATTTTTCCCAAATACAATGCTTTTAGTTTTTGAAATAGTTAGGACTCACTTATTCCTTGCCACTCATTCTAAAACTAACTGCACGTTTTTGTAAAGTGTTGCAGTCATTTCAGTCGCTATAGTAGCTGACGTGTATACTGTTGAGTAATCTGCATACATACTGTAGACACACTCACTTTACTCAAAGCCAGTAGCATGTCGTTAGTAAATCATTTAAAAAGTAAGGTGCCGAGACGAGTGCTCTGGGGAATTCCTGCTTCTACCTGATTATGTTGGAGAGGCTTCCATTAAAGAACACCCCCTGTGTTCTGTTTGACAGGTTACTCTTTATCCACAATATAGCAGGGGGTGTAAAGCCATAAAACATACGTTTTTCCAGCAGTAGACTATGATCAATAATGTTAAAAGCCGCACTGTAGTCTAACTAAACATCCCCACAATCTTTCTATCGTCAATTTCTCTCAGCCAATCATCAATTTGAGTAAGTGCTGTGCTTGTTGAGTATCCTTCCCTATAAGCGTGCTGAAAGTGTGTTGTCAATTTGTTTACTGTAAAATAGCATTGTATCTGGTCAAACATAGTTTTTTCAAAAACTTTACTAAGTGTTGGTATGATAGCATCGCTGTGAGAGAGAGTGTTTTCTGGTTTGTCCAAGCAACTTTGAAGGTTAGGTAGTTATCAGTCTAATAGTGGCTATCAATGTAGCAAGAAACTAACTAAAACTTGTTTTAGCTACATATGGCAAGTTTAGAGTTCGTTTTTGAAGAACACGACAGAACACGACAGAAAGGCAACAGAAGACAGAATATCCAAGCTTCACAGAAGACAGCAGGCATGTAGCTACGACAAGAGCCAGAGCAGCATGGATACACAAGATGCAGCGAGCTCAAGCAAGAGAAAGAACAAGACAGATGGAGGGAGCTGCAACCTCTTTTTTTAGATATTTTTTTGTATGTATTTAGTATTTTCTTATTTATTTGTTAGACATGTTTGATGTAGGAATGTAAGTTGTTGATAATTTTGTATGAAAAAAAGAGAGGAGTATTTCTGTCTGTAATAAAGCCCTTTTGTAGTGAAAAAACAAATTCTGATTGGCTGGGCTTGGCTACCACGTGGGTGGGCCTGGCTCCCAACTGTGTGAGCCTATGCCCTCCCAGGCCAAACCACAGCTGCGCCCCTGCCCAGTCATCTGAAATCCATAGATTAGGGCCTAATTTATTTAATTAAATGAACTGATTTCCTTATACAGTGGGGAGAACAAGTATTTGATTTTTTTATGCCGATTTTCCTACTTACAAAGCATGTAGAGGTCTGTAATTTTTTTAATCATAGGTACACTTTAACTGTGAGAGACGGAATCTAAAACAAAAATCCAGAAAATCACATTGTATGATTTTTAAGTAATTAATTTGCATTTTATTGCATGACATAAGTATTTGATACATCAGAAAAGCAGAACTTAATATTTGGTACAAAAACCTTTGTTTGCAATTACAGAGATCATACGTTTCCTGTAGTTCTTGACCAGGTTTGCACACACTGCAGCAGGGATTTTGGCCCACTCCTCCATACAGACCTTCTCCAGATCCTTCATGTTTTGGGGCTGTCGCTGGGCAATACGGACTTTCAGCTCCCTCCAAAGATTTTCTATTGGGTTCAGATCTGGAGACTGGCTAGGCCACTCCAGGACCTTGAGATTCTTCTTACGGAGCCACTCCTTAGTTGCCCTGGCTGTGTGTTTCCGGTCGTTGTCATGCTGGAAGACCCATCTTCAATGCTCTTACTGAGGGAAGGAGGTTGTTGTCCAAGATCTCGCAATACATGGTCCTGCCGTGTAGTTCTGGGCTGATCCCTCACCTTCCTCATGATCATTGATGCCCCACGAGGTGAGATCTTGCATGGAGACCCAGAACGAGGGTGATTGACCGTCATCTTGAACTTCTTCCATTTTCTAATAACTGCGCCAACAGTTGTTGCCTTCTCACCAAGCTGCTTGCCTATTCTCCTGTAGCCCATCCCAGCCTTGTGGAGGTCTACAATTGTATCCCTGATGTTGGAGGTTGGAGTCTGTTTGATTGAGTGTGTGGACAGGTGTCTTTTATACAGTTAATACAGGTAATGAGTGGAGAACAGGAGGGCTTCTTAAAGAAAAACTAACAGGTCTGTGAGAGCCGGAATTCTTACTGGTTGGTAGGTGATCAAATACTTATGTCATTCAATAAAATGCAAATGAATTACTTAAAAACCATACAATGTGATTTTCTGGATTTTTGTTTTAGATTCCGTCTCTCACAGTTGAAGTGTACCTATGATAAAATATACAGACCTCTACATGCTTTGTAAGTAGGAAAACCTGCAAAATCGTCAGTGTATCAAATACTTGTTCTCCCCACTGTATATGAGTAAAATTGTTGATATTGTTGCATGTTGTGTTTATATTTATTTATATTTTTTTGTTCAGCATAACATTCAAAATGGGTGAACCTTTCCTTTTAAGCAGGAAAACAGTGATTCAAGTGGTACTGAGGAGAGTTTAAAGAGAGCTTGTGATCTCCATATGGAAGAAAACGAGGGTGGGACAGTGGCACCTTATAAAGAATAGTGTTCTCCACTAGTCGCCATGCTTCCTGTCTGTCTATGACAGACATTGTGTGGTTGGAGCTTCCTGTGGTCTCTCCCTGAAGTGGCCTGTCCCATATGTGAGATACTGAAACAAGCATTTGAAAGAGAACCCTTTCATCTTTGAACGTTTCTTCCTAAAACTCTCTATGAATGGTTCCGCAAGCCTTATTAGTCTTTAAAATGAAACACTTTATGACAATACTGGCACACCCTGATCTGTTTCACCTGTCTTTGTGCTTGTCTCCACCCCCCACCAGATGTATCCCATCTCCACTCAATGTCCCTTGTGTATTTATACCTGTGTTCTCTGTTTATCTGTTGCCAGTTCGTTTTGTTCGTCAATCCTACCAGTGTTTTTCCCCTTGCTCCTGTCTTTTCTTTTCCCGGTTTTGATCATTTTGACTGCCCTGACCCCGAGCCTGCCTGCCGTCCTGTCCCTTGCCCCACCACACTGGATTATTGACCTCTGCCTGCCCTGACCCTGAGACTGCCTGCCGTTCTGTACCTTTTGGACTCTGATCTGGATTACTGATCTCTGCCTGCCCTTGATCGTTTTGCCTGCCCCCTGTTCTAGTAATAAACTTTTGTTACTTCGACACTGTCTGCATCTGGGTTTTCTCTAAAACGTGATAGTACGAACTGGCCATGAACAACCCAGCAGACTCAGACCAGCTCCACAATGCTGTCTCCCTGCAAGACACCACCATTGGGTGACACAAGGAGTTACTGCAAAGTTTTATGGAGGGACTCCATAACCTGGCAGAACGCCATGACCAGGCATTCGAGTCATTGCTGGAGCAATTCTGCGGATTCCCCACTGGGCAGCTGGTCACGTCACACCCGTAATCTCTCAGCCTACCCCAGTGTCCCGAGAAGCCGGCTTACCTCCTCCAGAGCGCTACACTGGATATTCCAGATCCCGCCGGGCTTTTCTCTCCCAGTGCTCCCTCATTTTCGAGCTGCAGCCTTCTTCATTCCCCTCGGACCGCTCGAGGATAGTGTACATCATAAATGCTGATGTCCGGGAGGGCACTCAAATGGGATTACGGTGGTGTGGGATCAACAGTCTGCCGTCTGCCTCAGTCTAGAGGAGTTTGTGGCAGAAGGTGTTCGGAAGGTGTTTGATTTGCTGTTGTCCAGGAGAGAGGCTGCTCGTACGCTGCTTCAGCTACGTCAAGACTCCCGTAATGTGGCAGACTATGCATTGGATTTTCACACGTTGGCAGCTGAGAGTGCCTGGAACCCAGAAGCATTGTTCGACATGTTCCTTCATGGATTATCTGAGGTAGTCAAAGATGAGCTTGCAGCCTGGGAGCTGCCCGTGGACCTTAACTCCCTCATAGCCTTGACCATCCGGATTGATGGGCAGCATCGAGAACGTGGGAGGGATAGGGAATCTGGGCTCTGTCGCCCTTGTTCGCCCTCGATTCCCACCTTGCCTCCGAAGAATTCCGGAGACCCCTGAAGTCTACATTTCAGAGTGAACCCGAGTTCTTTTGGGAATCACGAGGGCTGCCAACTCGCCTCCTTCGGAGTCCAGGCACATAGGTAGGGCTAGATTGACTCCGGCTGAGCGCTTACGCCAATTCCACACCCAGAGCTGTCTATATTGTGGAGCTAAGGGACATTTCATAGCTACTTGCCCATTAAAAAAACAGGCTCATCAAGATGGGGAGAGTACTCTGGTGGGCCTTATGGAGAACTTTTACTCTCCCCTTACTCCAACCCCTTTCCATGCCATCCTGCTGTGGAAATCTCGATATCTCTCCAGGTACTCATCGACTCTGAGGCCAATGATAGTTTTTTGGATGCTACCCTGGCGTCCGAGCTGGGCATCCCCACTCAGCCCCTCTCCATTCCCATGGATATTAGAGCGCTGGACGGGAGCTCTATAGGCCAGGTCACTCAAAATACCACTTTCATTACCCTACGAGTGTCAGGGAACCACAGCGAGGCAATCCAATTTATGCTGATTAAGGTTCCTCAGGTTCCGGTGTTATTGGGATTCTCTTGGCTCCAGCTACACAATCCCATCATAGACTGTACTGTTGGTGCCATTATGGGCTGAACCCTGTTCTGCCATACCCATTGTCTGAAGTCAGCGCAGCCTGACCATGGTCTCTGCGTTCATCACCGCCTGCACGGTCTGTGTGCAGGACAAGACTCCTTGGCAAGCTCCGGCTGGTCTTCAACTAATGCCTGTCCCTCACCATCCCTGGTATCAAATATCCCTGGACTTCGTCACGGGTCGTCCCCCATCAGATGGCAACACAGCCATCCTGACAGCAGTGGACCGGTTTTCCAAAACCGCCCACTTCATTCCTCTCCCCAAGCTACCCTCTGCCAAAGAGACCGCCCAGCTCATGGTGCAGCATGTTTTTCGGACATGGTCTCCGTCCGAGGTCCTCAGTTCTCGTCCCAGTTCTGGAAGGCGTTCTGAATGCTCATTAGGTCGTCGGGCCAGCCTGTCCTCCGGGTTCCACCCCCAGTCCACGACCGTCCAACGGCCAGTTGGAGTGAACCAACCAAGACTTGGAAACCACTCTTCGCTGCCTGGTCTCCGCCAACCCCACCACCTGGAGCCAGCAACTAGTGTGGGTCAAATATGCCTGCAACACCCTTCCTTGCTCTACAAAGGGTCTCTCGCCCTTTGATTTTTCCCTGGGCTATCAGCCCCTGCTCTTCCCTGAGCAAGAAGAAGATGTTGGTATACCTTCGGCCCAGATTTTTGTCCACCGCTGTCGTCGTACCTGGTAGAGAGCCCGGTCGGCCCTTCTCAAGACCACCTTCAGGTATCGACGTCAAGCAGACCGCCACCGGACCCCGGCTCCCCGGTATCGTCTTGGGAATAAGGTATGGCTGTCCACCCAGGATTTGCCCCTCCGGGTGGAGTCCCGTGAACTTTCCCCCCGGTTAATCGGTCCTTTCCCCATCTCCAAGGTCATTAGCCCCTCTGCTGTTCATCTTCTGTTGCCCCGTACCCTCTGTATACAAGCTTGGCACACTGTATTTGGGGAGTTTCTCCCATTCTTCTCTGCAGATCGTCTTAAGCTCTGTCAGGTTGGATGGGTAGCATCGCTGCAGAGCTATTTTTAGGTCTCTCCAAGTCCGGGCTCTGGCTGGGCCACTCAAGGACATTCAGAGACTTGTCCCAAAGCCAATCCTGCGTTGTCTTTGCTGTGTGCTTAGGGTCATTGTCCTGTTGGAAGGTGAACCTTTGCCCCAGTCTGAGGTCCTGAGCGCTCTGGATCACATTTTCATCAAGGATCTCTCTGTACTTTGTTCCGTTCATCTTTCCCTCACTCCTGACTAGTCTCCCAGTCCCTGCAGCTGAAAATCATCCTCACCAGAAGATGCTGCCACCACAATGCTTCACCGTTGGGATGGTGCCAGGATTCTTCCAAACATGGCACTTGGCATTCAGGCCAAATAGTTAAATCTTGTTTTTATCAGACCAGATAATCTTGTTTCTCTGAGAGTCTTTTGGTGCCTTTTGGCAAACTCCAAGCGGGCTGTCATATGCCCTTTTACTTAGGACTGGCTTACATCTGGCCACTATACCATAAAGGCCTGATTGGTGGAGTGCTGCAGAGATGGTTGTCCTTCTGGAAGGTTCTCCCATCTCCACAGAGGAAATCTGGTGTTCTGTCAGAGTGACCATCGGGTTCTTGGTCATCTCCCTGAACAAGGCAATTCTCAAGGCACTTAGGTATTCAGTTTGGTCGGTCGGCCAGCTTTAGGAAGAGTCTTAGTGGTTCCAAACTTCTTCCATTTAAAAATGATTGAGACCTCTGTGTTCTTGGGAGCCTTCAATGCCGCAGACATTTTTTTGTACCTTTCTCCAGATCTGTGCCTCGACACAATCCTGTCTGGGAGATCTACAGACAATTCCTTCGACTTCATGGCTTGGTTTTTGCTCTGACATGCACTGTCAACTGTGGGACCTTATATTGACAATTGTGTGCCTGTCCAAATCATGTCCAATATATTGAATTTACCACAGGTGGACTCCAATCCGGTTGTAGAAACATCTCAAGGATGATCAATGGAAACAGGATGCACCTGAGCTCAATTTTGAGTCTCAGAGCAAAGTGTCTGAATAGTTATGTAAATAAGGTATTTCTGGTTTTTATTTATAATACATTTACAAAAAAATCTAAAAACCTGTTTTAGCTTTGTCATTATGGATATTGTGTGCAGATTTATGAGGATGTTTTTTTTATTTTTATCCATTTTAGAATAAGGCTGTAATGTAACAAAATGTGGAAAAAGTTAAGGTGTCTGAATACTTTCCGAATGCACTGTATCTTTTTAAAATGATCAGATTACTTTAACATCAAGGTGAACTGAGGTAAATACTAATGCTCAGACACTATTTATATTCATTTTTACAAAAATAAAATTGGTTCGATTTGCAAAAGTAAGAGATTTGTCTCAACTCAACTAAATTCAATGACATGGTGATATTTTTAGTTGATTTCACGTTGAATTCACGTCAGTGAAGAGTTTTGCACACCCGGATTGTACAATATTAGCCCATTATTCTTTTCAAAATTCTTCTAGCTCTATCAAGTTTTTTGTTGATCATTGCTAGACAGCCAGTTTCACGTTTTGCCATAGGTTTTCAAGACGATTTAAGTCAAAACTGTAAGTAGGCCACACAGGAACATTCAATGTCATGTTAGTAAGCAACTCCAGTGTAGATTTGGCCTTGTGTTTTAGGTTATTGTCCTGCTGAAAGGGGAATTTGTCTCCCAGTGTCTGTTGGAAAACAGACTAAACTAGGTTTTCTTCTATGATTTTGCCTGTGCTTGTAGCTGTATTATCTTTAAAAACTCCATAGTCCTTGATGATGACAAGGATACCCATGACATCATCATATTGCTTGACAATATGAAGAGTGGTACTCAGTGATGTGTTGTGTTGGATTTTCCCCAAACACAACACTTGTGACAAAAAGTTAATTTCTTTGCCACATTTTTTCTGTATTACTTAAGTGCCTTCTTTCAAACAGGATGCATGTTTTGGAATATTTTTATTCTGTACAGGCTTCATTCTTTTCAGTATTAGTATTGTGGAGTAACTACAATGTTGTTGTCCATCCTCCGTTTTCTCATATCACAACCATTAAACTCTGTAACTGTTTTAAAATCACCATTGGCCTCATGGTGAAATCCCTGAACAGTTCCCGTCTAGGAAGGACGCCTCCATCTTTGTAGTGACTGGGTGTATTGATGCTCAAAGGGATATTCTGCGACTGCTTTTTTCTATACACTTACCAGTCAGTGCTCTTCTTTGCAAGGCATTGAAAAACCTCCCTGTTATTTGTGGTTGAATCTGTGTTTGAAATTCACTTATTGATTGAGGGACCCCTTCACAAAGAGGTTGGATACTTATTGACTCAAAACATTTCAGCCTACATGTTTTATTATTGAAAGAAAATGTCTACCTACAAAATTCCACTTCGACATTATGGCGTATTGTGTGTAGATGAGTGACACAAAATATCAATTAAAAACATTTTCAATTCAGGCTGTAACACAACAAAATGTGGAAAATGTAAAGGGGTGTGAAAACGTTCTGAAGGCACTGTAGTTATCTTTGTTAGCTTTACAGGAAGAACATCAAACATGTAATTGTTAGACACTTACCCAATTCACCCTGTGATGGACACCGTATGTCATTTTACAACTTGCAACGTCTTTGAAGGTGTCTTTATCACTGGCCAGACACATGGTCTTTGTCAATTGTTCTTTTGCTTGCTTTGTAGAAATCTCTCTGTGGTTGGGTGTTACTGTGAAGAGACTTGCATGAGGTCATTCGTTTCCAGGGTTTGACCATGCTATGGTTTTAAAGGAGGGAGGTGGGATGTCGTGTTGTCAATTAGTGTTTGTCATGTCAACCTTTTTTCATTTTCAACATCTATCAAAGCAACACGTAGGGTAAAATTGACCTTTGAACGGACTGCTTTTAAATTGTGTAGGCTACTGTACTGTGTGTTGTGCTATGTGTGTTACGTAAATCCCGTCTCTTGTATCAGTTTGGACATCCTGTAGCTTGTATCAGTTTGGACATCCTGTATCTTGCATCAATTTGGACATCCTGTCTCTTGTATCAGTTTGGACATCCTGTATCTTGTATCAGTTTGGACATCCTGTATCTGGTATCAGTTTGTACATCCTGTATCTTGTATCAGTTTGGACATCCTGTATCTTGTATCAGTTTGGACATCCTGTATCTTGTATCAGTTTGGACATCCTGTATCTTGCATCAGTTTGGACATCCTGTAGCTTGTATCAGTTTGGACATCCTGTATCTTGTATCAGTTTGGACATCCTGTATCTTGTATCAGTTTGGACATCCTGTATCTTGCATCAATTTGGACATCCTGTATCTTGTATCAGTTTGGACATCCTGTATCTTGTATCAGTTTGAACATCCTGTATCTTGTATCATTTTGGACATCCTGTATCTGGTATCAGTTTGGACATCCTGTATCTGGTATCAGTTTGGACATCCTGTATCTTGTATCAGTTTGGACATCCTGTATCTTGTATCAGTTTGGACATCCTGTATCTTGCATCAGTTTGGACATCCTGTAGCATGTATCAGTTTGGACATCCTGTATCTTGTATCAGTTTGGACATCCTGTATCTTGTATCAGTTTGGACATCCTGTATCTGGTATCAGTTTGGACATCCTGTATCTTGTATCAGTTTGGACATCCTGTATCTTGTATCAGTTTGGACATCCTGTATCTTGTATCAGTTTGGACATCCTGTATCTTGTATCAGTTTGGACATCCTGTATCTTGTATCAGTTTGGACATCCTGTATCTTGCATCAGTTTGGACATCCTGTATCTTGTATCAGTTTGGACATCCTGTATCTTGCATCAGTTTGGACATCCTGTATCTTGTATCAGTTTGGACATCCTGTATCTTGTATCAGTTTGGACATCCTGTATCTTGTATCAGTTTGGACATCCTGTATCTTTTATCAGTCATCACCACACAAGAAGTCCCCTCACGTGAGAAACAGGATTCTGATATCAATCTGGGGGCCACAGGAAAGCATCTAGCAGGCCTTATGTGGCTCCCGGGCCTTGAATATAAGACCCCTGCTCTAAGTAATGCTGTGCCAACTCTCTCAACTCCTCTTCAGATCGACCTTCTGTATTTTCTATTGCAATGGTGTTGGAGTATTTAGAGTGATCACATTTCTTGGTGATACATTTTTTATTGTCATTTCCAATTTTAATTAAACAAATCTAAAATGTATATCCCCCACCCACCTCCTAGCAAAAACGGATCTGAAAAACAAGAAAAAAGGCTGCAATGTCACAGCGAGGCGCTCATTCAGCAAATTCCAACCTCTTCTTACCCTTACTACATACCTACATTGAACTGTTTCGTAATCTTGTTCCACCTTTCTTTTTCTTTCTCTTTAATCGTTGTTCTCTTTTTTTTCTGCTAAGTAGTCAGATGTTCAGATTGGATTTCTGGTGTTGCTTAAATCACGTTCTCTCGAACCTGTCTCCAATTGGAACGAGGGAGAGGAGTGTGATTCCTGCTATAATGGGAAACAGCCCTATCTATCTGGTGCCAGGTATAAGAGAGAGAAAAAAAAGAGGGGAAAAAATGAAGAGAGGATCTGGAGCAAGGGTCAGCGTGGCCACTGCTCACCTAGAAAGAATGAGGTCATTTGGGTGAGCCATGTTGCTGTCGCACACACAGACACACACGCACGCACACACACACAGCAGCCATGAATGCATGCTGATACAGTACGTATCAGGGTTGGGCCTCATAAATTCCAATTCAATTCTTGAATTTGAATTGAAGTAGCGAACAGGATACATAATTGTCATTCAATGAAATTCAAATGCCTCTTCTATTCTATATTAGGTGTAGTTTATACAAATACACATTGTACATAAAACATCAAACATGATGTTATACTGTGGGCATACATATAAATTATAGTTGATTATTATTGTTTTCAGAACAAAGTCTTAAATTGAATGCTCAAGGAAAACAATCTGTATTCCACGTTATTATATTGCAGTAATCACTTCAATTTTGTTCAATATAGGGAAAATACTACATTTCTCAGAATGCATTAGTTTAACCCTCAAGTTGACTCTGAGGCCTTTAAAAAGAAGCCAAACAAATTAAATGGTTGGTGGAAATATAATTGGCTATTCTGAGAGAAAAGTGTTACATTCTTTGGTTTCTGATAGTGACCTGACAGATTCAACGAAACTCTCAAGTTCTATGACTGAGTGGAATTTCTTTGAATTGCACTGAATGAAATTCAACTTCCTGTCACTCAAATTCAAATTCAAATTCTACATCCTGTGGGGTGTGGCCAATTCAAATTTCAACTCATGAGTTGAATAGGAGTCAATTCCAAAATTCCCAATTGAGCCCAACCCTAGCCTTAATGCAGTTCGTTCTGGACGTCATAACGATCTTTACACATAGTTTTTATTTTGCCTTTATTTAATTAGGCAAGTCAGTTAAGAAAACAAATTCTTATTTTCAATGATGACCTAGGAACAGTGGAACATCCTTGTTCAGGGGCAGAACGACATATTTTTACCTTGTCAGCTCAGGGATTCGATCTTGCAACCATTTCAGGATACTAGTCCAACACTCTAACCACTAGGCTAGCTGCCGCCCAGAGTGACTTGAGTCATAAAGTAGCGTCATATACACAGAAGAGGCAGCATTATTGAATAGTTCCAATGAAAAACAAACAAGTAATTCATAGTTTATTACTGTGTAACATCTGGTCATTACTGTACCGTAAAATTTGTTACAGAAAACTGGTTTTGTTCTTCGGTAACATATTTTACGGCACAGTAATGACCAGATGGAATTACATATTAATTACACAGTAATAACCTATGAATTGCTTGTTTGTTTACTTGGACATTTGAAAAACCGTTGCATTTGATCATTTAAAAAAAATCTCAAATCAAATATATGAAAATTACAAGGGCATCAAAATGAGCAGAAACCAGTGTCGATCACATTCCCTTGGTCCTATTTTATGCTATGCTATGGTGTAAGGCTTAAGCTATAAAGGATATCAGGTTATATCAGGTAATAAAATATATCAAGTGGTAATCGTATTGATAAAGAGACCATTATGTTATCTTCAGGAGTCGTAGGTTCAAATCCCACTTCTGACACACGAAGGAGACGGGTCATCATTATATTAGCTTTAGTAAAACTAATACAGATGTGAGTAACGGGCAAAATAGCCAGGCTAAGTATGTGGATTTGGGCCTGAGAGCACTGCTCACAACACTCACCAAGGGGGAAAACAGTCTACGACGGAGGGGAAAAGAACCACAAGGCTGTCCAAACTCACCCCAAAATCGTTAAAACATTTTTATCGTCTTGTTAGACCTATAAAAAGGGGCTATAACTTTTCCCCATGCTCTGAAGTCATTGTGCGAGCATCTGCTTAAAAGCTGGAAAAACAAATTATTCATAACTTTGTGAAATCCCCCCATTTCTGTGTTTCACTAACCCAATGAACGCAATATAGGTTTTAGGTTATGTCCACCCACCCCCCCTCACCATTTTATCCTAGCACATTACTCTTTCTCTCCGTCACCACTATTATATGTATATATATATATATATATATATATATATATATATATATATATATATATATCGGCCCAAATCCCCTATTGTACAACCCTCTATTGCAGGTATTCCCGAACTGGGGTACGCGTACCCTTGCCGTCGGGGGTACGCCAAATAATAATATTATTATATATTTTTTTTCATCTTCACATTTTGAAACAGTACATTTATATTTTCCAACGGGGCTATACATTTGGGTGAGTTTTTTTTCTCACCTGAGTAGCCTTGTTGCACTGCCAAAAATAAAAGCGAAATTACAACACAATGTCAAATACAGGTAGCCTAGGCAAATAATTAACATCCAATCACATTAACCGTTACACTCTCACGGGAAACCTCAACTCTTGCGAAGACATTTAGAAATTAAACTTGACCATTTGAAAAATAAGTCATGGGAGTTTTTTGAGTGAGAATAAGGACAACTTTCAAATAGTAAGACATGTATAACAGCAACAGATACCATTAACAAGAAGGGGCTAGAAGAGTGTTATATAGTGAGCTACCAAGTAGCTAGGACAGGCAAGCCCATATTATTGTGGAGGACTTCATTCTTCCTGCTGCCGCAGATAAGGCTGGGACAATGCTGGGGGAGAAGGCCAAAAACTATACAGACAATGACTTCATCAAACAACACTGTTTCACGATGCATCAGTGACATGGCAGGAGATGTTTTGAAACAATTACAGCTTCGCATACAAGCTAGTGAATTATATGCGTTACAGCTGGATGAGTCAACAGACATGGCGGGTCTGGCACAGCTCCTGGTATATACCCGTTACATTTATGGGGGGGGGGGGGGGGGGGTCAATTAAGGAAGACATCCTCTTCTGCAAACCACTGGACACCAGGACAACAAGAGAAGATATTTTTAAAGTACTGGACAGCTTTGTGACATCAAATGGACTTTGGTGGTCAAGATATGTTGGTATCTGTACTGATGGCTCAAAAGCCATGACAGGGAGACGTAGTGGAGTGGTAACGTGAGTGCAGTTGCTCCCGACGCCACTTGGGTACACTGCAGCATCCACCGAGAGAGAGGCTCTTGCTGCCAAGGGAATGCCTGACAGCTTGAAAGACTACAGTGAAAATGGTTAACTTTGTTAAAGCAAGGCCCCTGAACTCTCATGTATTTTCTGCACTATGCAATGATATGGGCAGCGACCATGTAATGCTTTTACAACATACAGAAGTTCGCTGGTTATCAAGGGGCAAAGTATTGACACGTTTTTTTATTTTTATTGAGAGATGAGCTTAAAGTTTTCTTTACTGACCATAATTTTCACTTGTCTGACCGCTTGCATGATGACGAGTTTCTCACTCGACTGGCCTATCTGGGTGATGTTTTTTCTCGCCTGAATGATCTGAATCTAGGATTACAGGGAATCTCCGCAGCTATATTCAATGTGCTGGACAAAATTGAGGCTATGATTAAGAAGTTGGAGCTCTTCTCTGTCTGCATTAACAAGGACAGAGTGCAAATGAACTCACGCTTACGGACAATGTCAAATGTGATATAGCGAAGCACCTGAGTGAGCTGGGTGGACAATTACGCAGGTACTTTCCCGAAACGCACAAACAACTGGATTCGTTATCCCTTTCATGCCTCCAGTCCACTTACCGATATGTGAACAAGAGAGCCTCATCGAAATTGCAACAAGCGGTCCTGTGAAAATGTAATTTAATCAGAAGCCACTGCCAGATTTCTGGATAGGGCTGCGCTCAGAGTTTCTTGCCTTGGCAAATCGCGCTGTTAAGACACTGATACCCTTTGCAACCACGTACCTATGTGAGAGTGGATTCTCGGCTCTCGCTAGCATGAAAACTAAGTACAGGTACAGACTGTATGTGTAAAATGATTTAAGACTGAGACTCTCTCCAATACAAACCAACATTGCAGAGTGATGTGCATCCTTTCAGGCACACCCTTCTCATTTACCTGCGGTGAGTTATTCACCATTTTTTGATGAACAAATAAGGTTTTATATGTAAGATGGCTAAATAAAGAGCAAAATGATAGATTATTATAATATTATTATTTGTGCCCTGGTCCTATAAGAGCTCTTTGTCACTTCCCATGAGTCTAGTTGTGACAAAAACTCACACTCATTCTTATGTTTAATAAATGTATCGTATAAATGTATCGTATGTATAGTGTGTGTGTGTGGCAGGCTTACAAGGATGGCAAAAAACAACATTTGAGAGTGCACTGAACCTGGTGCTAGAGGGGATACGCAGCTGGAGGTTGAATGTTTGAAGGGGTACGGGACTATAAAAAGTTTGGGAAGCACTGCTCTATTTCAATTAAGCTGTATCCATGACCTGTCAAACAACCTCCTTGCCCCTGCACACCCCAGCCTCCTCAACCTTCAGATAAGCCCTGTTATGGAGAGGTCTCTCTCTCTCTCTCTCTCTCTCTCTCTCTCTCTCTCTCTCACTCTCACTCTCACTCTCACTCTCACTCTCACTCTCACTCTCACTCTCTCTCTGTCTGTCTGTAAAACTCTTATCTGCCTGCCTGCCCTGCCCGCCTGCCTGTCTGTCTGTCAGAGGTGGACGCCCATAATTTAGACCAGCAGCATGGCAGCAATGCATCCTGGGGGAATGGAGAGGTCCATCACAGTGGCAGACTCTTTTCATAGTGTCTCCAGCCATGGAAAAAGGACAAAGAGGAATAACGTATAGATACACACCATGACTGACAAGGCCTATCAATCAAAAGAGGTAATGAAGAGACAAACATGAAACTCTGGACAGTTTGTTATAGGGATGGGCCTGCAACTGGTGGCCCGCGCACCAGAACCGTCCCGACCTTCCCCTTTTTTTATCGTTCAGGTGTATTTTTTACCGTATTTTATCTCTACCAACATATTTTCCACAAATAGTCTATCCATAATAGATTACAATTCAAATCAAATCAAATCAAATCAAATTGTATTTGTCACATACACATGGTTAGCAGATGTTAATGCGAGTGTAGCGAAATGCTTGTGCTTCTAGTTCCGACAATGCAGTGATAACCAACAAGTAATCTAACTAACAATTCCAAAACTACTGTCTTATACACAGTGTAAGGGGATAAAGAATATGTACATAAGGATATATGAATGAGTGATGGTACAGAGCAGCATACAGTAGATGGTATCGAGTACAGTATATACATATGAGATGAGTATGTAGACAAAGTAACAAGTGGCATAGTTAAAGTGGCTAGTGATACATGTATTACATAAGGATGCAGTCGCTGATGTAGAGTACAGTATATACGTATGCATATGAGATGAATAATGTAGGGTAAGTAACATTATATAAGGTAGCATTGTTTAAAGTGGCTAGTAATATATTTACATCATTTCCCATCAATTCCCATTATTAAAGTGGCTGGAGTTGGGTCAGTGTCAATGACAGTGTGTTGGCAGCAGCCACTCAATGTTAGTGGTGGCTGTTTAACAGTCTGATGGCCTTGAGATAGAAGCTGTTTTTCAGTCTCTCGGTCCCAGCTTTGATGCACCTGTACTGACCTCGCCTTCTGGATGATAGCGGGGTGAACAGGCAGTGGTTCGGGTGGTTGATGTCCTTGATGATCTTTATGGCCTTCCTGTAACATCGGGTGGTGTAGGTGTCCTGGAAGGCAGGTAGTTTGCCCCCGGTGATGCGTTGTGCAGACCTCACTACCCTCTGGAGAGCCTTACGGTTGAGGGCGGAGCAGTTGCCGTACCAGGCGGGGATATATAATTTATAGTGCCATCAAGTTTGATTGTTATTAGCTTCTCATAAGCGCTCTGTTTCAGTCGATTTATGGATTGTACCTTGGGACAGAGGAAGAGCAAAATTGTCTCACTCGGGATGAGTTGTCTGAAAGGTCAACATTTCTGCAGTGAATCTCATTCCAAAAATGCCCTAGTTTTCATCCCCTCGCTGTATGTGCTACACTGAACGCTGGGGAATTCATCATTGAGATACGCGCACTTAAATGGAACTTAATTCCTTTTGTTATGCACTTTCTTCTCCGTGCGTATTCTGACCTTGAACTAAAGCATGGGGGAATGCAAGTGCCAACCTGGTCCACGTTTGGGGTTGATATCCCTGAAATGGAGGTGTGGTAGAGGTGTGTCTACAGATAAGAGAATTCTGATTTTGGCTTAATGCTGCTTTATAACCAAGTAGGAAGGTGGTAATTACCAGTTGTGAAGTTGTAAATACCAGTTGGATGCATTCACTTGCTTTGAACTCATTGACAAAAGCTTATTGGCTAATGGCCAACAAGCTGTGTAAACCAGAAACTAAATGTTCAGCTATAGTATCACTCTTCTAAACAAATTATAGTGTTCAAAAACGATATTAATAGATTGCCTTTATATATAATGTTTTTTGTTGCATTTAACTGCCCATAAATGCTGTTGTTGAGATAATTTCCTTAGTAGGCGCCGTCAGAGGTCAGCATGTGGGAGAAGTCGGAGCTCAGGGATGATAGACGAGTCTCCCACTAATAATTACCAGTTGGAGGGGCGTTCAAGTGAATTTTTCCCAGTCATATATGATAAATATCACCTTCCCACTTGGTTATGAACACAGCATAATTCCCTGATAATTCCACTACCTTTATGTGTGATAAAACCTAGAATAAACCTAGAAAATCGCTTAAGTTGGAGACTTATATCTCCCTCACTAACTTTAAGAATTATCTGAGCAGCTTACCGATCGCTGCAGCTGTACATAGCCCATCTGTAAAGAGCCCACCCAACTACCTACCTCATCCCCATATTGTTTTTATTTACTTTTTTGCTCTTTTGCTCCCAAGTATTTCTACTTGCACATCTTCATCTGCACATCTATCACTTCAGTGTTCATTTTCTAAATTGTAATTACTTCGCTACTGTGGCCTATTTATTGCCTTACCTCCTCACTACATTTGCACACACTGTATATAGATGTTTCTATTGTGTTATTGACTGTACTTTTGTTTATCCTATGTTTAACTCTGTGTTGTTGTTTGTTACACTGCTTTGCTTTATCTTGGCCAGGTCGCAGTTGTAAATGAGAACTTGTTCTCAACTGGCCTACCTGGTTAAATAAAGGTGAAATAAAAAATATATTTAAAAAATAAGTTAAAATGGGAAATTACAAGATTGCAAAATGTTGTTGACCTCTAAAGCATAATTTAGGAAAAATTAAATGACTAAGATGTTGTTTTGTTTTTTTCATTTGAGGAAATATTGAAAAATATGCCCTACCAGGTGGTTAAGTTTCCCATGAAATGTATTTAACGCAAGTTACGCACTTGCATAAGGTCTGAAAACAAACGACTGAGAAATGCTTCAATCCAAACATGTAGACTGTATATTCGTACAGTAAGTTGGAATCGGGGCCTGTGTGAATTGTGTTTTGTTGATCAACACAGGCCTTTTTACAAAAACAGTGTCTGCATCCTGGAAAATCTTTAAAAGTTTTGTTTTTAGTTTCTGGTCTATTGCCATTTTAATTCATTATATTAGTCGTAGAGTCATGAAACTTTCACAGAACATGGAGGGGAAACATAACATTCACATACAGTACATTGTAAAGATGTGCACTGAGAGTCGGGAAGCAAGTTCAGGAAGTGAGTGTTTTAATTAAATAAATGGAACATAATACGAAAGAACCTCGAACAACGCACAGACATGAAACAGAAACGGAAACAATGACGCCTGGGGAAGGAACCAAAGGCATTGACATATACAGGGCAGGTAATCAAGGAAGTGATGGAGTCCAGGTGAGTCTGACGACGCGCAGGTGCGTGTAACGATGGTGACAGGTGTGCGCCATAACGAGCAGCCTGGTGACCTAGAAGCCGGAGAGGGAGCACAAGTGACATACATGCACATAAAGTGAGATATACGTTTTTCCAGGACGCCCAACAATAGGCAAACCAACTTTGTTTTGGCTGTCTACAGCCGGCTATTTAGACAGTGTTGTTTATTATCAAGGGCTCGATTCAATTCATATAATTCAAGTTCAGCGCTATAGCTCGATTGTAATTTAAAGGTATATTCCGATTGAGCCAACATATGCAGCGTTTACAGTGAAATCAGTCTCCGCAAATTTCAATCACAGGATGATAACTTACCTTTGCAGCTCACCTGCTGAACCCTCTGAGTGTCATTCTCAGCCCTGACCTCCAACAGTCTCCCTCCATTTCCTGACAATCTAATGAGCATTTCTGTCTGCAGTTAGTCTCATACGTGTCAGCCTGAAAAGGGGCTGTGTGTGTGTACTAAAACCTCTGTTTTTGTGTAGGTATGTGTGTGCGCAAAACCTATTTTTGTGTGTGTGTGAGCTAAACCTCTTTGTGTGTGTGTGTGTGTGTGTGTGTGTGTGTGTGTGTGTGTGTGTGTGTGTGTGTGTGTGTGTGTGTGTCTTCACCTGTGCCAGTACACATTGTGTGCGTTTGTGCTCATCGGTCTTTAAAAGAATGAAAGAGAACGTGTTTTGCTCAGCTCTCCTCAGCTGTAGAGTCCGTGGGAGTATTGACATTTAATCATCCACAACAGCTGTGCAGGATTTTACCAGACTTGTTCCACTTCATTTTAACAGTGTGCCAACAACGCACAACACAATTACCCTACTCCTTCCAGTCGCCATGGGGATGGGAAGAGGCACAGTGTAGGGGTGTCTAAATATTGGTGTTGGCACTACTTTTTCTCAGCCACATGGACATCCAATGTCCACAGTTATGAGTATTGCGGCGTAATACACCAATAAAGGATCCGATGTCCGATGTCACTGCTCCATAGCAAGTGTTGAGTAAAGCTTGTTTTTATGTTTTGGTGTATTTTAAACATGACTGATTATTTGAGTGACTGGATCAACACACGTTCTGTCGCACAGTTCTACTGTTTGACTAGTTAGTTTTTGTTTTGACGGATGTCCACAGGAGGGTGCCACGTGCCTGGCAGCTTCTGTGGAAGAAATATATAAATATTTCTATGTAGGGTAGTCTCAGCCCTGCGTCTAAATCAGAGCAGTGCTCAGGAGAGGGAGAGAAAGAGAGAGGGGAGGGGGGAGTGAGAAAAAAGAGGGAGGGTGACCGAAAACTAAGAGAGGAGAGCGAGAGACGAGGAAAGGAACAGAAAACCTGCAACACCTCATCAGCTGTTTGTACTGCTTGTCAACTCTTCTTTTACCATGGCTACAACATCCCAGGACTTAGACTAAGGAGGAAACAAAGACACGAGTGTGAGAGAGAAAGAGAGAGGAGAGAGAAAAAGAAAAAAGCAAGAACCCTTCACTTCTAAGTCAAAAAGGAAGAGTGAGAGTGAAAGGAGAGAGAGGAAAGGTGGGCGAGAGGAGGAGTAGGCACCCTTTCCTGGAAGAAGTAAGCGTGCAAGGGGAAAAGGAGAGAGGAGGAAGGAGGGAGCGCACTCTACTGTGTGGACATGGGGTTGTATGCTGTTCTGTTGATCTGTCTATCCCAGGCACAGTTTGGGAGAATTTGGGCGCAGGAGCGAACAGGTAAGATCTCAGCTTGTATCACATGAACACACACACACAAACAAACAAACACTAGCACACACATACACACACACAATACACTTACATACCTGAGGTAAATAGTCCCAGAACTATCTTCCCACTGTCAAAATACTGTGAAAGTGTGTGTGTGTGTGTGTGTGTGTGTGTGTGTGTGTGTGTGTGTGTGTGTGTTGTGTGTGTGTGTGTGTGTGTGTGTGTGTGTGTGTGTGTGTGTGTGTGTGTGTGTGTGTGTGTGTGTGTGTGTGTGTGTGTGTGTGTGTGTGTGTAAGAGAGAGAAAGAGAGAGAAAGAGAATGTGTGTGCGTGCGTGCGTGCGTGCGTGCGTGCGTGCGTGCGTGCGTGCGTGCGTGCGTGCGTGCTGTGTGTGTGTGTGTGTGTGTGTGTGTGTGTGTGTGTGAGAAAGAGAGAGAAAGAGAATGTGTGTGCGTGCGTGTGTGTGTGTGAAAGAGATTTGTTTTCGATACATGGACAAAAGTTTGTATATGTGGCCATGCCTTACTCTTCTGAACATCTGTGCAAGCTATGCTAAAAGGCTAACAGTCCTTTCAAAACTTATCTCTGTGAGTCAGAGGAAACAGTTGAAGGCACTGTGATGGATTTGATTTTCTACCCACTCTTTGTCATCATCACCAGTCATGAGTGTGTGTGTGTGTGTGTGTGTGTGTGTGTGTGTGTGTGTGTGTGTGTGTGTGTGTGTGTGTGTGTGTGTGTGCTGTGTGTGTGTGTGCATGCATGTGTGTGCATGCATGTGTGTGCTTGTGTGTGTGTGTGTGTGTGTGTGTGTGTATTTGCATGAGGGAAAGTATGTATGTGTGTGTCTGTGTGTGCAAACACCTTTATGTCTGTTCAACCACATCACAGTGTTTGCCTATGAGTGTGTGCGTGTGCGTGTGCATGTGTGTATTTCAGTACTCCTTGGAGATGCAGTATTTTTAGCAGCCTCCGTTCTTCCACCGCTCCTCCTCCTACAATCAGTGCTGCTCTAGATTCACTGCCCTCTCCTGTGGTCCCCCTCCCTCTGATCAGGGGCCCAGCTCTGCAGTGAAGAGCCCAGCCCAGAGAGGCCCCTCTGGGCCCCCAGTGAGAAGAGACAGACCCCAGCCCCATATGCCCACCACAGGGGCCCCATATCGCAACAGCAGAGCCTGGCAAGAGAACAGTGCTTTCCCCTTGGATGAGGAGGTCGTCATGCCTCATGAAGTGTTCCTCGATCCTGGTCGTGGAGAACCACTGGATGTACAGCCTTCTAGTTCCATCACACAAATGATTTAGATATTGTTATCGAGGGCTTGATGTGTCGATGCAGGGGTGCTAATGCTCGGCTGGAACATAAGCCTGCCCGCCATGTAGGTATACCCAGGTCCATGATGGAAGAACTGGCCTAATGTTAAAGGAACATCCACAAATCAGATGATGGTGAGACTACAGGATAAAGGAACATTAGAGCCCTCGAATCACACTAGCTTGACGTGCTTTGAAAGGTCAGTTAGGTGTCTCGGGATTGAGAATAAAATAAAAAATGACGTAATAGACAAGTCTAGACAACCTGGGAGGGGTCAGAAGAGCGCTCAAAAGGTTCTCAAAGATCAGCTATGACTTTGTGTTAAAGATGAAGGACTCAAATCGAAGTGGACATTGGTGAACTTTCATCCGTCCAGTTATTGCAGATGAGTGAAAGGAGTTAAGAAAAGGAAATATGATTATCAAGCACTCATTTAACGAGCATAAACTGAGCATTTGCAGACTTGGCATGAACTGTCTAAGCATGTGCGTACCGAGCACAACCTGATTGTGTGCAGACCAAGTACAACCAGAGCATTTTTGAAACGAACAACGGGGAAACACACCAATCGTGGTTAAACAGACATTTTTCTGTTATCGTCATCTTTTGACTGTACGACTCTATTGATCTGAAGCTCAATCCCTTGTCTGCAGCCTCTGGCAAATATAGGCAACCTGGAACACACTCAAGACGTTTGTCACTCTCTGTGGGCACATCGGTGGTTGTAAATGTTTGCTTATAGTGTTTAACTTCCCTTAGGGTTCTATATAATGATGGCATGAGGATTTCATATATTTTTGAAAGGGAAGAATGTAGCATGTGAGTTTACCATTGTAGAATGACTACATGTAAATGCAACTCTCCCTGAGGTAATTTGTGTGAATTAGGTCACTTAACCTGGGGTGATTTTCCTGAAACATTCGTAGCACTAAGACCATTGTTGGTCCATTGCCTAGAAAGTACTTATAAATGGACTGCTGTGACAAATTGTCAAAAAACTTCACTCGGGGCAAGGAAATTATTAAGATTGGGACAAAAAAAAACGCGGAATCTATCCCTTTAAGATGATCTCTGTGCTACGAAGTGTCTGGGAAACTGACCCCCGATTGAAGAACAGTCAATAAAAAGATAGTGGTGTTAATAAAGCCCTTTGTAAGACAGCAGTGAATCCAAATCATATTAACTATATTGCTCCCTATAAACTATTACAGGCCCCACTCAATGAGGGTTTGGCCACAGAGTTTTGAAACCCAGAGGCCCAAAAAGACCGATACTTCCAGGAATGCCTCGCAAAGCAGACTCAACAGACTAGGTTTTGGGATTTTGAAAGTCAATGAGAGAAGTGAAAAATTCATCCTTATAGTTGTTCATTTTCTGGATAAAAAACAACTATATTTTGATGATGTGACCATTGACAATCAGTTTTTTGAAAATCCTATATCTTGAACTTAATTGCTGACATGCAGAGTAATAATACCCCAAAATAAAAAATAAAATATAGGTTTTTGTGGATTATTCTTTAAATAGATGAACATGGTATTACTCCAACTTTGTGAAAGTGTCAAATTGACATATTTTATTTTGTGTCAAAGGATTGCCTTTGATTTGGCTGCCTGGAAATGTGCAGTTCAGTACGACATGACCGTTAGACCCGCTGACGTGTTTCTACTCATGAGCTTAGCTAGCTAACATCCCCATGACATCGCTTACAAATGTGATCAAGGATTTATATTGGAGAAGCAATTTCTGTTGCCTGGCTACCCAAACTCCAAACACTACGCCACGCCCCCACAGACGTTAGCTTATTCTCTGCAATGAGTCTGGATCTGAGTACCTCCCCAACGATTTCTAGAATGAAAATGTCCCTAACCATTCTGATTGGTCCCAGAATCCGATGGGTTGGGCCAGAGATGATCCAATCGATGATGACTTTGTTTTGTATAACACCCCTCATTTTGACATCGCCACAAATGACTTCAAGGATGGCATTCTCAGACTGAAGTATGTAGGGAACATAGAGCAGTAGAAGAATTTCAGTTTTAGTCGTCAGGCAACAGTTTTTAAGCATCTTCATACTAAACCATCTTTGGTTTGGCATCAGTATGACATTATGGAACAACTACACGAATGTGATCTTATGTGAAGTTAATGTGATAACATGTGACAACATGTAAAGCAATATGTGATGACATGAAACTACACGTGACAATATGTGAGCACGTATGAAAACATGACCTTGTGAAATAAATGTGACGAAATGGGGATGTCACATTTTAACGTGATAACATGAAACTACACACACAACAACAGGTAAACACATGTGTGTAACGGCTTTCTTCCTGGGAAGGAGAGGACCAAAACGCAGCATTGTTGAAGTTCATAGTTCTTTAATAAGAGACACTTAACATGAACAACCTACAAAATGTGGCAAAACCGAAACAGTCCTATCTGGTGCATAAAACACAAAGACAGGGAACAACCACCCACAAAACCCAACACAAAACAGGCTACCTAAATATGGTTCCCAATCAGAGACAATGACTAACACCTGCCTCTTATTTATTTTTTTACCTTTATTTAACTAGGCAAGTCAGTTAAGAACAAATTCTTATTTTCAATGACGGCCTAGGAACAGTGAGGAGCAGAACGACTGATTTGTACCTTGTCAGCTCGGGGGTTTGAACTTGCAACCTTCCGGTTACTAGTCCAACGCTCTAACCACTAGGCTACCCTGCCACCTCTGATTGAGAACCATATCAGGCCAAACATAGAAATATACAAACTAGACACACAACATAGAATGCCCACCCAGCTCACGTCCTGACCAACACTAAAACAAGGAAAACACAAAAGAACTATGGTCAGAACGTAACAATGTGAAAACATCTCGTGAAATAAATGTGACAATTGTAACGTGATAACATGAAACTACACTTAACATATAAGCAGAGTGGCGATTCTAGCTTGTATGGCTCCCAGCTTGTGTGGCCCCGCAAAAAAAAGCACCATTCTGCAATAACTGTCATTTTTATTCAGACATTTGGAACAACACAAATAAATAATCATAGTAAACATAATCATAACCATTTAAAACTATATAAATATATATACAAAAATAAGACTCATAAATATCAAAATGAAGTAACAAAAACAAATAGAAACAAATTGTAGTATATAAATACAAATAAAAAAGAGAATCAAATTATTACGCTATTACCCTAACAAAAAACACAAATACAACTAAATTGCACAAATCCTATGTCAAAAAATACACAAATAGAATAACATACTTATAAAGAAGAGAACCTGATTTTAATTTTACCTTTATTTAACTAGGCAAGTCAGTTAAGAACAAATTCTTATTTTCAATGACGGCCTAGGAACAGTGGGTTAACTGCCTGTTCAGGGGCAGAACGGCAGATTTGTACCTTGTCAGCTCAGGGATTTGAACTTGCAACCTTCCGGTTACTAGTACAACGCTCTAACAACTAGGCTACCCTGTTGCACTTCAAACAAGAAACACACAAACTAAATTGCATTACTAATTGCATTAGTACTGTACAAAGTTAGAGGTGCGCTATTTGATAGATTCCCCCGCTCCCACTACCTCGGGCTTCCAGTGGGGACCTGAGGTCAACCTACCCCCACCCCCCTCCCCATCTCATTCTTCTGAGTGGGAGGCCTTCCCAGGCAGTAGCCTGCCTAGCTCATAAACAAGAATCAGGAGACCCACTCCGACAAGGTTAATTGATCCACAGTCCATGCTGCCCATGTTGCCGATGCCTAAATCCGACACTGTATGAGCACATGTGACAACACAAATTTTAACATGGGAAGTCAGGGCCAGGGGCACATATTGTAGGTGCATTCGTAGCTGCAGTGAGAGATATAATTCAAACACGATTTAAAAATCATATGAATCATATTTACATTTTCAGAGAAAAGCTCTTCTCTATGTTATGATATGTGCAGCATAAACACCTTTTTTATCCCACACCCCTATGACCTTTCACTTGAATGTGAAAACGTGTTTTTGGAACACTTCACGTGAAATGATGTGGGTTTTTTTCCCCGTAAGAGTATACTTGCATGAACAGAAGCCATATTTATTTCAGTCACAAGACCACAGTCATTATAATGATTAGCAGTCCCCCATAAACATTTTGCTCCACCTCAAAGATAGCCATCTCCTTTTATTAAAAACGATTTTACTGACTTAAACTCTGGCCGTTCTCCCTTTCTTTGTCTGTCCTCAGGGGTTTGAGCATGCGTGTCTGGGCAGAGGAGACGTAGGCATTATTTGTGTGCGTCTGTAAGTTGTTGTTCGCATGACTTAATTCCCTAATAATTCCACCACCTGTACACGTGAGGAAACCAGGAATTAACGTCCAGCAAACCTACCAGTTCCAAGTGGAAAAAGCATCTACTTTTTTTTTTTCTGATAGAAATAACACTATTCTCTATGCATAGCTAGGTAAATGAGTAATCAATTCATCGCTGGAGACAAATGTGAAACCAGTCATATGGCAGCAAACTGAAACATATCAACATATCAACTTTCCCACAGTAAAGTTTATGAAATGCTGTGCCATTATGCAGAATTTTAATTGTACAGCCTTTTAACTTGGAGAGATCGGCGCTGTCAAATGTCTTAATCATAGACTACTCCGACTTTCCTATTTCTATCATGTTAAATATTAGCCACTATCAGTATTGACTGTCAGTAGGTCTAATAACACATATTCAACTGCCAGTTAACTGTCAGTTCCCTTCAGTTGGTATAGCCTGCATTATTATTCCATTTAATTCCGTTGTTTAGTTTACCTTCATTTGTTTCCTCTGTAAATGCTGTCACGGCCATGTGGTTGTTGCTGAGGATCATTAGTAGCAGTTCATAATATTTTTTAAAAGACCAGTCCGTAACAGTTTGAACGCAAAGCATGGTGCAATATTTGGCATCACACAGTTCCGTGGGTAGTGCAAGTTATAGATAAGATAAGGAGATAGCCTACACTATTGTACAATATTCTTCCGATTATAAGTCTATGTACACTAATCTTTCAACAGTACCATGGGTTAAAGAACTGCAGTTGATTTCGGAGGTTTACGTACCCTTAGGTTGTTTAAGCACTCCACAAATTTCTTGTTAACAAACTATAGTGTTGGCAAGTCGGTTAAGGAATCTACTTTGTGCATGACACAAGTCATTTTTACAACAATTGTTAACAGACAGATTATTTCACTGTATCACAATTCCAGTGGGTCAGAAGTTTACATACACTAAGTTGACTGTGCCTTTAAACAGCTTGGAAAATTCCAGAAAATGATGTCATGGCTTTAGAAGTTTCTGATATGCTAATTTACATCATTTGAGTGAACTGGAGGTGTACTTGTGGATGTATTTCAAGACCTACCTTCAAACTCAGTGCCTCTTTGCTTGACATCATGGGAAAATCAAAAGAAATCAGCCAAGACCTCAGATAAAAAAATTGTAGACCTCCACAAGTCTGGTTCATCCTTGGGAGCAATTTCCAAACGCCTGAAGGTACCACTTTCATCTGTACAAACAATACTATGCAAGTATAAACACCATGGGACCACACAGCCGTCAAACCGGTCAGGAAGAAGACACGTTCTGTCTCCTAGAGATGAACGTACTTTGGTTCAAATCAATCCCAGAACAACAGCGAAGGACCGTGTGAAGATGCTGGTGGAAACAGGTACAAAGTATCTATATCCACAATAAAACAAGTCCTATCTCGACATAACCTGAAAAGCCGCTCAGCAAGGAAGAAGCCACTGCTCCAAAACTGCCATATAAAAGCCAGACTACGGTTTGCAACTGCACATGGGGACAAAGATCGTACTTTTTGGAGAAATGTCCTCTGGTTTGATGAAACAAAAATGGAACTGTTTGGCCATAATGACCATCGTTATGTTTGGAGGAAAAAGGGGGACGCTTGCAAGCCGAAGAACACCATCCCAACCGTGAAGCATGGGGGTAGCAGCATTATGTTGTGGGGATGCTTTGCTGCAGGAGGGACTGGTGCACTTCACAAAATAGATGGCATCATGAGGTAGGACAATTACGTAGACATATTGAAGCAACATCTCAAGACATCAGTCAGGAAGTTAAAGCTTGGTCGCAAATGGGTCTTCCAAATGGACAATGACCCCAAGCATACTTCCAAAGTTGTGGCAACATTTCTTAAGGACAACAAAGTCAAGGTATTGGAGTGGCCAACACAATGCCCTGACCTCAACCCCATAGTAAATTTGTGGGCAGAACTGAAAAAGTGTTTGTGAGCAAGGAGGCCTACAAACCCTACTCAGTTACACCAGCTCTGTCAGGAGGAATGGGCCAAAATTCACCCAACTTATTGTGGGAAGCTTGTGGAAGGGTACCTTAAACATTTGACCCAAGTTAAACAATGTAAAGGCAATGCTACCAAATACTAATTGAGTGTATGTAAACTTCGAACCCACTGGGAATGTGATGAAAGAAATAAAAGCTGAAATATATAATTCTCTCTACTATTATGCTGACATTTCACATTCTTAAAATAAACTGGTGATCCTAACTGACCTAAGAGAGGACATTTTTACTAGGATTAAATGTCAGGAATTGTGAAAAAGTGAGTTTAAATGTATTTCGACTTCAACTGTAAATGTGGCAATTTTCATAAATAATCAAACCAGGATTTTTTAAAATTTAGTTCGTAAAGGCTCTCCAAACCATTTTTTATGATTCACAAATACTTTCCTTACCCTAAATAATCTAAAAGACCAGAGTATTATTAAATCTACCAATTGTTGCTGAAACAGAGACGACTATGCATATATTGAGGTGGCGTTCTGTCATTGATCCCTAATATTCTGAACCCATTCTGTCAATATATTCTATTGAGTCTGTTGACAAATTTCTAACTTAAAGGTTCACCATATTTAAAGGGATGGCTTAAAGATAAATGTACTGAAAACCCTGTTGAATGAAAACCCCATGAGAAAATATGTTGGCCAGCAAGTGGGAGGGATGAATTACATTTATTCAGCGTGTGCAAGGGAACCATGCATGCAAAGCCCGTTTCACACCTTCATAAGGTAAGTCTGAATACCAACTACTGAGAAGTGCGTAGCAAAGGCGTTCTTAATTAAGAAATGCGCAATCTCCTACGTTTGGAATATTTACCCAACAGTATGAGCGCCATCCGTTAAGTCAGCAAAAGTAATTTATTGTTCATTAATGTATTGGAAAAAGCTTAAAGTACGAAGTCCATTGACTGATGTCTCCCTGCAAAAGAAAGTACATAAGTTATATGCAGCTATAAGAAAAGGGGCAGTATGGATTACCTTCATTGTCACTCATTTTGTTGGATGAAACTGAATTTAGACAGCTTGAACTTCAGTGCATTCAGCATGGAGTATGGACGTATTGTCTCATGATAATGCTGAGGCTTGTGAGATAACTGTGGATGGATGATATGCTGACAGAGAATGGGGGAAAGAAAATAACGATAGTGAATAGTTCAATTTGAGAGACTCAGGAGATGGATGACAGTGTATTGTCCCATACAAAAACTGCTAATAATGAGTGATTGTGACGCTTAATTAACCTACATAATTGAGTGAGATAATTATTTTGTCTCGATAAGGTAGTAAATAGTAGCTTCACTTGATGTGGGTTTATTGACGCTAGGCCTACGGATCGCTCTGTGTGTGTGTATGTGTGTGTGTGTATGTGTATGTGTGTGTGTGTATGTGCATGCATGCGTTTCTGAGCATGTTACCCAGTGTGGATGATTTAGGGATTTGTTCTTACCAGTGTATTATATAGGCCTATGTATCTGTACTGTACATATGTGGCTGATGATGCTTGCCCTACATTGGCTTCTTTCCTTATATGTGTTTCAAACACCCACCAGATTTGCAAGGTTGGTGCCGCAATGCAGGCACTCCAGAGGGATGTTCTAGGGCGGACACATCTCCCTTTGTCGTAGTGTTATCTCACATAAAGCAATGGTGCCGTCCTGTTCCAAAGGATCTATAGAAAACCTGGGTTCAAACAGTATTTGTTTTGTTTCAAATGATGCAGTTGATTGAGCTTGCCTGGTACAATGGAACCAATGGAATAGTCCCAGAAGTGCAAACTGCAAACCCTGCCCATCTGACACGCAGGCAGGTTCAATCGAATGCTGAAAGTATTTGAAAGAAAATGGATACTAATTTAACATAGGTCTGGTGTAGAGGGGTGCACCTATTGTAAGACATGTATGTACTGTGCAGTATATAGGATTGTCCTCCCATTGATTGCCTTTAAGATGTGCTGAGATTTGTTGGATCGTTGAGGGAGAACCACTGATGGAGCAAGACCCAGTGTGTGTGTGTGTTTTGCAGAACAGTGTTATGACAACTGTCCATTCCTTGAGTCACTGTCCATCTTCCTCTCTCTCTCTCACCCTCTCTCACTCCTCCTCTTCGTCCTCCCTCCGTACTCGGACACCCCTCAGCTAAGTCCCATATGGCACCCCTTTCCCTATATAGTGCACTACTTTTGACTGGTCAAAATGGCACCCTATTCCCTATATAATGCACTACTTTTACTGGTCAAAATGGCACCCTATTCCCTATATAGTGCACTACTTTAGACTGGTCAAAAGTGGTGCCCTATATAGGGAATAGGGTGTCATTTGGGATGCAGCCCTCATCTTCTCAGCAGAGATAAATGCAGCCAAATCGACCCAATTAAACAGCTTTGATTGTGAAGCGTCAGAAATAGATCCTCTTCCGCTGTTGCAGTGAAATCAAACAAAACCCCTTATTAGAACCACCTCCCCCCTGTGTATGTTTCTCTCTCTCTCTTTCTGATGTTCTCTCTCTTTCACTCTAGCTGTCTCTTTTCGACAACATCCTTTCTTTTCGACGACATCGAGGTCCACATTGGAAACAAGTGTTTTAATTAAGGGAGTGGCTGCATGACCAGGCTCAACACGCCTCTTCCTGAAAGCGAAACAACCTTAACGTCTCTGCATATGCTACTTTATGCAAAAAGCCATTTACATCGCTCCTGTTCTCCATCACCCCATGTCTTTAAAACTGCTTTGTCTGTTGTAACTGCAAATGATATGATCAACATTTTGTACAAACTTTTTTGTCTGTAGTTACTGTAATAAACAACATGATCAACATCTTTGTACAAACTTCTTCGGCTGCCCAGAGGCAGAACTGTATTGAAGACCATTCCTCTTCCGATGACCTGATTGCACTAATTGCTCCAAATTGGTGCAGGCCACGCCTTGTTCCACTACACCTGTTCCCACACCTGTTCTCACTCCCAAATCACCACTCCTAAGCCTTTTCTCACTCCTCACCACCCCATATAACCACCATCTCCCCTTCTGAACACTAACAATACTTTCATGGGGATGCCATGGGTGGCATGTTCTCCTTTTATTTATTTATTTTTTGCTGGAAAATAATAAGTGAGTGCCTTATTCATTGGAGAATGTAACATGCTGATGTTAGAGATGCTTGCAATGGCTGCAGTTTGTACCCTACTGTCATTACCTTGGTACACCTATTGTCAGTAGTTTATGTCCTTTTTGTTATCTTTTAGACATTTCAGTTTTATAATCTTCACCTATAGTTTTGGCACGGTCAGTCATGCTTGACGCTCTTATCTCCCGTTTTGTATTTCCTCTGCAGAAACTGCCTAAACTTTGCAGGTGAGACAGCAGTGATTCGCTAAGGGGAAGCCACAACTCAGGAATGGCAGCTCACTGCTGGTGGTACGGGTGGTGTTTGCTCGGGTTTAGGGGTTATAGCTGGGTTGGAGTAGTGCTGTGCACTGGACCTTGAAGGGGTGTATGGTTCCTGTAACCTCAACAGTGCAAACAGTGCTGCATGGTCCTGAAACTGTTCTCCATTTAGTTTTAAACAGTGCTTCGTGGGTTTGGAATGTTTTAACCATTTTCTGCGTCTGAGCGCACGTTTGTGGTCGTTGTTGAATGGTCCCTGCAGTGTACCTTTGCAAATATGTCTGGAACAGTAGCAACAGAACGAAACGCATCAACAGCAGAACTCAATCTATAAACCAGACAAAAAAACTAAACGTAAGTTAGTGACCTAACAGCTAGACTTTGTTAGAATGTACCACATCTCTGGTGAGCACAACGGAGAAATGTAATATTGTTTAGAAAAGAGATGCGTGTCAGCTGCTGTTAGTTTAGCTATCTTGGATGGCAGCCATGTTTGTTAAACAAGCGAACTTTCATCCCAGATTGTTTATTTGCCTCACAGTGAATTGCAGAGTCAAAGATGGCTGCGCCCATTGCCTGTAAAATATTAATTTAGTTTGGGTACTTTAAAGGATATTATAAGTTTTATATCTACTTGTTAGTGTTTACAAGAACTGGAGCACATGACTTGACAAGTTGTTTACAGTTTGACAAAGCAAATAATGTTATCACAAGATCATCATTGCAAATGCAAGCCTACTGCCTAACCGTAGCGTGAAAGTAAAACAGGGCTGCCAGACTTGGTTGAAACGATTTGTAGGGGGATTCATTTCAGTTCTGGGGAAATGCAGTAAATGTTACTATGATGGGGGATTTCAGTAAATTGGGGTGGGGGGGGGGGACAGGAAACAAAGTTTTTAAGGTAAATAAGACCTTCTAGAAAGGGGGGGGTCTGAGCTGGCAACCCTGAGTAACGATAGTTACAATCTAAGTTGGGTGAACAATCCATTTTGTTATGACATCCAGAAAGCATTGTATGATGTCAAACATGGCACGATGCATAGCTGGCATTTAGCTTAGCATTAGCTCAGTACAACCTTCCAAAAATGATTTTACACACGTGTCATTACAATCTATACAAGAATAAAAATGCATGATTTGTCACCATTATTTGAAAATGTGATTAAAACAGAATATACATTATGCTCCCTAGTGTGCAACAGTAGAAACGACAACACGATATGCAGAAACTATAATGACAATATAATAAGGAACTTTGAAAGGAACGCACATATGTCCAATGTTGTCATTAGTAAAGAAAACCACAGAAGCAATGCGGGCGCCAGCCGGTATATTTGCCAGGAGGAAAGAGTTTGCAAGTTACAGTGCATTTGGAAAGCATTCCGACCACTTGACTTCTATATTTTGTTACCTTACAGCATTATTCTAAACTTGGTGAGTTTTTTTGTGTGTATATAAATCTACACACAATAAACCATAATGACAAACCCGTAAACATTTATTTTTAAAATTTTAAATGTATCAAGTAAAAACATACCTTATTTACATAAGTATTCAGACCCTTCGCTATTAGACTCAATTGAGCGCAGGTGCATCCTGTTTCCACTGATTGCCCTTGAGATGTTTCTACAACTTGATTGGGAACCAGCTGTGGTAAATTCAATTGATTGGACATGATTTGGAAAGGCACACACAGATACTTTACACAAATCCCATGTGGATTGTATGAGGATATGGATTAGTAGTTGTGGTTTCTACAGGGGTAACACAAAGAGGAGAAAAACAATAGGGGTGCGCTGATCTCGTCATACTTACATTTGTAATCCTATCTGTTTTATCACACCTGAAACTCAGTGTGATAATCGGATTTACTCGTGATCTAAAAAACATAAGTGCACTAAATGCTAGTAAGCCTATACCCCAAGTGCGTATGACTGCACTATCAATCCAAACACATCTCAGAGCACATCTGTATGTTTCTTTACAAGTTGTTCCAAGCTAAGAAACATTTCCCGACAGCTGAAAATGCACATGATTTACTTACTTAGTCCTATTCAATTATCCACGAAATAGGCTAATAAATAATGCATGGCTGGCTACTGCTGACCTGCATTTATGCCAGACACAGATTTAGTTGAAGGTATTCACTCGCCCTATACTTTAAATCAAAGTTTATTGGTCACGTACACAGATTTGCAGATGTTATCGCAGGTGCAGAGAAATGCTTGTGTTTCTAGCTCAAACAGTCCAGTAAAAACACCTAGCAATAAGCACAAAATCCAAAAAGAAAGAAATACCCCATAATTAAAAGCGAAAACAAGTTTTTAGACATTTTTTCTAATGTATAATTTTTTTTTTGTAAAACTTGATTGGACATGATTTGGAAAGGCACACAGTTGTCTATATAAGGTCCCACAGTTGACAGTGAAAAAACCAAGCTATGAGGTAGAAGGAATTGTCCGTAGAGCTCTAAGACAGGATTGTGTTGAGGCACAGATCTGGGGAAGGGTACAAAAAAATGTCTGCAGCATTAAAGGTCCGAAAGAACTCAGTGGCCTCCATCATTCTTAAATGGAAGAAGTTTGGAAGCACCAAGACTATTCCTAGAGCTGGCCAACCGGCCAAACTGTGCAATCGGGGGAGAAGTGCCTTGGTCAGGGAGGTGAACAAGAACCCGATGGTCCCAGAGTTCCTCTCTGGAGATGTGAGAACCTTCCAGAAGGACAACTATCTCTGCAGCACTCCACCAATCAGGCCTTAATGGTAGAGTGGCCAGACTGAAGCCACTCCTCAGTAAAAGGCAAATGACAGCCCCCTTGGAGTTTGCCAAAAGGCACCTAAAGTACACTCAGACCATGAGAAACAAGATTCTCTGGTCTGATGAAACCAAGATTAAACTCTTTGGCCTGAATGCCAAGCGTCACGTCTGGAGGAAACCTGTCACCATGGGGGTGGTAGCATCATGCTGTGGGGATGTTTTTCAGCGGCAGGGACTGGGAGACTAGTCAGGATTGAGGGAAAGATGAAAGGAGTAAAGTACAGAAATATCCTTGTTTAAAAACCTGCTCCAGAGCGCTCAGGACCTCAGACTGGGGCAAAGGTTCACCTTCCAACAGGACAACGACTCTAAGCACACTGCAAAGACAACGCAGGAATGGCTTCGGGACAAGTCTCTGAATGTCCTTGAGTAGCCCAGTCAGAGCCCGGACTTGAAGCAGATCGAACATCTCTGGAGAGACCGGAAAATAGGTGTGCAGCAACGCTCCCCACCAACCTGACAGAGCTTGAGAGGCTCTGCAGAGAAGAATGGGAGAAACTCTCCAAATACAGGTGTGCCAAGAAGACTTGAGGCTGTAATCGCTGCCAAAGGTGCTTCAACAAAGTACTGAGTAAAGGGTCTGAATACTTATGTAGAAATTGAAAAACCCATTTGCTTTGTCATTATGGGGTATTGTGTGTAGATTGGTGGTGGTGTGTGGGGGGGGGTGAATACATTTTAGAATAAGGCTATAACCTAACCAAATGTGGAAAAAGTCAAGGGGTCTGAATACTTCCCAAACGTACTGTAGGTAGATCAATGCTTGTTCTGTTGGTCATAAACATTATTATACTTGGTTCACAGCAGTCCAATCATCCTGATACACCACCGTGTCTGTGTCAATGACTGATTTCACCTTTATTCCATTTACTTTGCACTTAAGTAAATCACAACGCTGTTAAAACTACACGAGAATCGATTTAATTTAACATAGTGATTTCAGGAGTAACATCTAAACAGAATGATATGCCCCACCAACATTAAACAACTATACAGAAAACCCTCATTGCTTGAATAAGTACATTAAATGTGTGATTAGAGAAGAGTCAGATTAACTGAAATAGGTGAGCAGGTGGCTATCCTTTTCTAAGAGGTGTATTATAAGTAATGAATGTGTTGGGGACTTCTGAGAATGCTAGAGACTTTCTTTGTGGCGCAGCAGAAAGATCAGAGTACCTAAAATCCCAGGTGGGGTCATATTGAAAAAAGCAGTACTTAGTGATCATGTCAAATGTAATCATCTTGGCACTGCTTTAAAATGTTTGTTTTTTTACATTATTTTAGCTGAACAGGACCACCACACAATGTCCTGAAGACTGTTAAAATGAATGTCCTGAGCGTGTTAAATACGTCCCAACATGGTCCTCAGTGACATCCTGGTAACTTACAGGAACTAGACTAAGGTCCCCCATAGAATGTTCCCTTGGGACAATCACGCAATGTTTGAGGAGAAGAGTAAAATGAGTCCTGAGAACGTCCTAAAAAAGTATTGACATGGTCCTCAGCGACATCCTGGTAACTTCACAAAGGTCCCACGAACAACGTTCCTTTGGGACCATTATGAAATGTCACTAAGGATGACGTTCTATCAGAACCAAATAGGAACCTATTTGTAATGTTCCCTCGTGGACATCAAAATAGCGTCGGGTAGTTTGGGTCCTGAATGCTGATTGGCTGAAAACTGTGGTATATCAGACAATATACCACAGGTATGATGCGAAAAGTATTGTTTACTGTTCTATTTATGTTGGTAGCCAGTTTATAATAGCAATAAGGCACCTTGTAAAAAATAAATATATATATTGTTGTTGTAATTTTTTTATTTTAATTTATCCATATCCTAGAACTTGGCACACCCCTAATAAACATACATGTTACTTTACTTTACTCTCTTTATTGTTCCCTTGGGGAAAATGTGTTGCAGTATCATGTAGACATTTTAAAATGGTGTTTAAGAAAAGAACCATACAAAAGGACAATACAAATTCATGACCTTTATATACAGTATGTTTCTCATGGTTCGCGCTTGGCCCCTTAATTCCAGCGAAGATAGATACAGTTTAACTCTACAGCATACAATGCCATTCTAGAAGATTCTGTGCTTCCAATTTTGTGGCAACAGTTTGGGGAAGGCCCTTTCAACACGACAATGCCCCCGTGCACAAAGCAAGGTCCATACAGAAATGGTTTCGTGATTGGTGTGGAAGAACTTGACTGGCCAGCACAGAGCCCTGACCGAACACATTTGGGATGAATTGGAATGCCGACTGCGAGCCAGGCGTAATGGCCCAACATCAGTGCATGACCTGACTAATGATCTTGTGGTTGAATGGAATTAAGTCCCCACAGCAATGTTCCAACATCTAGTGGAAAGCCTTCCCAGAAGAGTGGAGGCTGCTACAACATCAAAGGGTGGACCAACTCCATATTAATCCCCATGATTTTGGAATGAGATGTTCGACGAGCAGGTGTACACATACACTACATGACCAAAAGTATCTCTTATACTGTATATAGGACAGACTCTTCAAAACCTGGTTCCTTATGATACATTTCTTGACTTTCTGGTTTGCCATTTATGAATGTGTTATTCAATGCGATTATATGGGATACAGTGGCATAAAGTACTTAAGTAGTACTTTAAGTAGTACTTTAAAGTATTTTTTACTTAAGTCGTTTATTGGGGGTATCTGTACTTTACTATTGATATTTTTGCCTACTTTTACTATACTACATTCCGAAAGAAAATGTCATTTTTACTCCATACATTTTCCCTGACACCCAAAATAACTTGTTCGACAGGAAAATGGTCCAATTCATACACTTATCAAGAGAACATCCCTGGTCATCCCTACTGTCTCTGATCCGGCGGACTCACTAAACACAAATGCTTTGTTTGTAAATTGTGTTGGAGTGTGCCCCTGGCTATCTGTCAATAAAAAGAACAACTCCCGGTGAGTTCACCCTGTTGAATGTGCTGTCACTAAATAATAAACTGGATGAGTTGGCAGCAAAGGGCTAAATTTGAAGATTCATTTAATCTGCTTTACAGAAACGTGGCTCAAGCAGGACAATGTTGATGTGAACATTGATGGATACACTTATTAGAACAGATCAAGACATCACAAATCAATAGGTTGGGGGCTATGTATCTTCGTAGATAATAGTGTAGTGTGATTGAAATTCCTGTTGTATCATTCGAGTCGTATCATTCAGGCCATTCAATCTACCACGTGAGTTTGGGCAGATTACCTTTATTCTGGTCTAAGTGCCTGGACCAAACAATAAAGAAGCTGCTGTTAGGATTACAGATGGTTTCAATGCTGCACTTTCACAATCAACTGACCAGCCAGTATTTGCTTGGGGGATTTTAATACACTCTACTTCTCCTCGCACTTCCCAACTCTGTAACAGTATGTCACCTGTCCAACACGCTCAACTTGTATCCTGGACCAGAGGATGCATACAAGGCAGTGTGCAGAGCACCCATCGGGAAATCAGACATAACGTTATCCATCTCCTATCGAGATACAGGCAGTAGGTGAAACGAAGAAAAAAAACCTGTAGAGAAATCCATTCAGGTATGGACAGAGGAGAGTAAGGAGGAGCTCAAGGATTGCTTTGACGTCACAGACTGGGAGGTACTCTTTGACTCGTGCAGGGATCCCCACGAGTTGAGTTGACAGACAGCATCATATCATACATACAGTATTTCCCAACAACAAGCCCTGGGTCTCCAATGACTTGAAAATGTGCCTCAATGAAAGGAAGTTTGCATCCCTGAAAGGAGATACTGATGCTATAAAGAGTGAATTCCGGTCAAAAATGTTGAAAGCTAAAAAAGGACTACAAGGATAAAGTGGAGCAGTCGATCTATCCAGCCAATCCAAAACAAGAATGGGAAGGGCTTAATGCAAGGATGGGAGGAGAAAGGAAAAGAGAGAACAATAACATATGTAGCAGACTGTTTATCTTTTGTAAACGACCATAGATTCGATAACGTCGATTTTAAAAGACTAATGTAAACAAATATGAGCGCATCCCCAAATCCTCTCCTGTCAGAGAACGAGGTGGCTTCAGGCTTGTCACATATTAAGCCACATAAAGCACCGGGCCCAGACGAACTATGGGGCAAAGTACTGAAGGTCTGCGTCAACCAGCTCAAGGGAGTCTTCACACGACTGTTTCAACTCCTGCTGAGCACCTGTACAGTGCCAAACTCCTGGAAGGAAATCACTGTACCAGTGCCTAAGAAGGCAGATGCTAAATCATCAAATGGCTTTCGACCTGTGGCCCTCACACCGCCTTCAGGCCAAATGCATGGAAAGGGGTGTGTCCTTTCACCGTTGTTGTTCTCCATCTACACTAATGAGATGAAGATCCAAGGAAACAATGTGAGCCTTTTCAAGTACACGGATGACATGGCTCTGTTTTTAAAAACATATATATTTTTTAGATGCTACGTCAGATGGGGACAGCTATTTTAAACAGACCAACAACCTTCAAGAATGGTGCTGGTCAAGTGGAAAAGACAAAGGAGCTAATCAAAAAAAAGAAGAAAGAAAGCCAACGCCTGTTTTTAAATCGGGATATTGAAGGGGTTTGGGATCCGCCAGGATGTTCTGGAGAGGGTGTACAGCAGCTTGGTGGAGAGCATCCTCACGTTCAATATGACAGTCTTGTATGGTGAGGAGCAAAATCAAACTCACCAGAATAGCAAACACAGCCAGCAAAGTGATTGGTTGACCACAGGCAACATTTCAGCAGTCTGTTCCACAAAGCAACCAAAGAAGAAGGCAACGGCTAACATTTGTTCCTTGTGCCCCTCTACACCCTCCGTTCGAGAGGCTTCCCTCTGGCCGGTGCTTGAGGATGCGTTCAAACATGAATTCGTTCCTTGTGCTGTTGTATCAGTATACATACTTATCTATCCAGTGCAGTTGGGAAAGCGGTCGCTTGGGAGTGAATGTGTCAATGCCCTCTGTTTAGTGTATGCAACACGATGGACTGACTGGTTTAAATGTGTATGATGTGTGAATGTATGTGATCCTTTTCATGGAAGGTGATGCTAAAGAAAAATGTCCATCCTGGATGGGCAATAACATTTTATTCTGTTCTTTATTCAGTACTTTGTTGAAGCACCTATGGCAGCGATTACGGCGTTATATCTTCTTGGTGTATGACACTACAAGCTTGTGTGTAAAGCTGTCTTCAAGGCAAATGGTGGCTAGTTTGAAGAATATAAAATATTTTTGAATTTGTTTAACACTTTCTGGTTACTACATGATTCCATATGTGTTATTTCATAGTTTGATGTCTTCACTGTTATTATTATACATTGTAGAAAATAGTAAAAAATAAAAACCCTTGAATGAGGTGTCCAAACTTTTGACTGGTACTGTAGAAGAGCTCACCAACATCCAAGACTAGCGATACATTAATTCAGCAAACAACCCAGCTGATGATCTGACTAGAGAAAAGATTTGATCAGAGCTCTCTAAACCAAGCACATGGCAACGTGGCCCTCCTCTTCTACCCCAGTCTCCAGAGCAACGGCCCAAAGACTCTACTCCTGAGCCATCAGAAGATCAATCAGAGGTCAAGAAATCCTTCTTCTGTGGTACAGTGACGTTCAAACCTTGTGCTCAAGATGTAAGCATACACAAATCCTATCAAGAGCTCCTAGATGCTGCTGCTCAAGTACAACACATGATCAACCACTTAACCGCAAGTCCCTCTGCAGCAGACTACCTTGATGCAGAGCTAGATCTACTCAGAGAAGCCCAGCTAGACCGTTGTAGTGAAGACTTGGCATGCCTACAAGCCCAGGAATCGCTCTCATCCACTAGCTATATACTCGGCTAGGATCTGCAGCACCTCGGGACTAATTCGGGTGCGAGGGATTCTACGTCACAGTGACAGGATGGATGTATCCAGGTACTATTGTCCTAGACCCCTGCCATCCTGTCACAAAGCTAATCATCCAGAACTACGATGACAAACGGAACCATCCTGGGACCTCCCAGCATCCCGTCTCCACCTATACAAGCCAGCCTTCTGTTCCACAGGGATGGATCGCTTCAGACCCTACAACATTAAGCTTGACAGTAAAACAGAAAAGAGATGTGCCATAATGTTCAAATGCTTGACTACTCGGTCTGTGCACATGAACTCCATTGACACTGATTCCTTTCTTGTGAAAGTATTAAAATGAACACTTTTAAGTGCTATCCTCTGGGGACGGAATGGACATCGTGCTGTATGTTTCTACCCAAATAAATTGAAATGGATTTCAATTAAATCCTATATCTCGCTCTCTCTTACTCCTCCCAAATTTGTTTCCCTGTTTTCAGTTATTTTGCCTGGTGTAATCTTTCTTTGTCTTGGTAGCCTGGTGGAACAGGCCTGCTTTTGCTCACATTAACATTTCAATGTGAGCGCAGCAGTCAGTCTGCTTGACCAGGCTAGTCTTTTGTTACATCCGTTGACGCAAAAATGGTCTCAATAAATATAGTTGTCGGCTATGCACATTCTGCACTCAGGAATGGCTGTGTTAGCCAACCTCCCTCGACAAATTATTTTGTTTAAACTTTACATTCCAACGCCATAAATACGGACTATATTTAGTTATACTACCTCACATCATATGGTTCTGTAGAACGAGGGAGAGACAGTTGGTTTTTCAAAATAATCCGTTTCATTCCTACACCATAAGTGGGGGCTATATACAACCTAACATTATAGTTTTTGTATACCTTTAAGGAGAGAGTGAGAGAGAGAGGGGGGGGGGAACACTCGTTCTGCCTCCCTGGTTTGGAATCACTCCTGCTATTTCCTCCCTGGTGAGGGCATAGCGTCACTAGAAAGAGAGATCCAACCAAACCAGCCAAGCTTCTCATGTATCCCCCTTACCCTCTTCACCCTCTGTGTATTTTGTAATAATATATCACTACCTTGACTCAAGCTTATAACGTCCATGTCATAGTTTAATAACCCAGCTCAACTAAGAATGTAGTTTCTGAAGTCCCCAAAGAACTACCACTATATTGTTTGTCTAATGTGTTGGGCTTTCTGTTTTTAACTGCGATCAACTCATCTATCTCCTCCCTCTCCATATGACAGTCTGTTTCTATAACCATTTCTACTGACCAAGTTACTTGGTAAATGTGGTTTTGCTGTAGTAAAATGTCCACAACACAGTAAATCACGATGGAGCCGTTAAACAGGACATCAATTCCTCAAGCAAAGCAATGGCCAGAGTGAACATGAAAACGTAACCCTCTGATGTGTTGACCAGATGACATAACACACACATACATGCGCATGCACATACTCAAACACAAAAACACACACACACCCACGCACACACCCACGCACACACAGGAATTTGACAAATTCCAAATATGTTAGATGCAGGTATTAAGTGTTTTGTCATTCTTCTGACTGTGTGAACTTGAAATATGAAAAGACCATCAAACAACTCGCCAGAAAACATTCGAAACACTAAGCTCTCCGTAAAGCATTGCACATCAAATGTTAACTCTGATTATTTCCCCATTGAGTAACTTGACTCAAAAACCAACTCAGTTAAAACAGTTGTTCAAGGTTAAATTAGTGAAACACATCAATCCTGGTCTTAATTTCCACTTTTAGGTGCAAGAGTGATATGTTTTTCATTCTTAATTTCCTACTTTTAACCCCTCCCCCTGAAACAGAACTGATAGGTGGACTCAGAGATGCTGTGATGTCACGATACCCCTCAAGGGCGTTTTTTAAAATATTTTTCTTTCCTGTAATTACTCTTAATTTGAGAAAAATAAAATCATCAAAATAGATATTTTGTACACGAAGAAAATCAATTAGGGGTCCACATCTAAATATTGCTCCTAGTGTTGCTCAAAGCTCAGAACACTAGTCTTATCGAACAGAAGATGCGTTTCAATATAAACATCTCCACATGGCCTGTCTTCCCTATAGACCTAGGCCTACATTCAAATGCAATAAAAATGCAAGCAATACAGTTCTGAAAATGCAATACGTTTTTGTTTTGTCGCTGATGCTACGTATCAGTGTGATACATTGTTCATATTTCCCCCTTTCAAGGCTATAACATTACAATTGTATCGCTAATAGGCTGTGTTTGTAGATCGACCTGAGGTGAATGAGCCTACAGCAGCCGGGGTAATTTTTGCTTGTTTTTGTAGTTCTTCAAATAGCATTTTAAAAGTTTTGTAATTGTATAGAAATGCAGTAAATCAGCTTCAACTTTCAACCTCCCCCCCTTTCGGACCTCACACAAACTAAAATCCATTTTACGGCCTTTCTACAGTTATAATATAATTGGCCAAACAGCCAATGTTGGACCGAAGATGTTAACTTTGGTAACTTCCTGGGCACGGTTTCCCGGTAGCGATGAAACTTAAGCTTACCAGAGTTTTAATAATGCATCTTTCTACAACTGCCGAAGGTTTCACATGCGTTTCCCAAAACACCGTGTATTGAGAACGTTCAAGTGCGTCGTTGGAGCATGTGTCAATAGGATCGAAAGAAAAGCAGTGCTGCTCTCATATCAGCTTTCGCCATTCAAATCTTACCCTACCATTAGAATTATTCCACAATACTGATGACGGATCAGCTCCTAGAGCAGTTGTATTCAAAGTCATGTTTGAAATATATAGGCCTTTGTAGCCTATACTGTATACTGTTATCTTTTAATCCAGTCATCGCAGTTTTCCTTTGAAATATTTTTTTTTAGCCTTTGCTTGTTTGAAACAATTACAGACATTGGCAAATTTGTCTTTGTAGTCAACTTTGTTCTGAAGTTATTGGCGGTCACAGAGAGCCAGAATCAAGACGTTTATGTTTAGTGGAGATCTTCTGTGTATAAACTGATGCGGAAGAGCAAAGAAGCATCTTAGCACTTAGCAGTCGGTAAATAATGCGAGTTTTCAAAGTGCAACTTTCGTAACAATGGTTTTAGGAAACAGCTCAGAGATAGATACCAATGATTTAGCAGTCTGGTCTGCTTAGTTCATTGACTGTAATGTAACTAGAAGAGATGAGGGATGTCTCGCTTCCTCTTCCGTCTCTGACTGGAGTGTGAATTAGCCATCGAGGAGGTAGAGTGTGGCGATTGTGTCTGCTTCGGGTCTAAACTGCAGCGACTTTCTATTGCATGTAGTAGAGCTAGCAAAGCCATTTTCAGTTTGAATATTGTTGCTATATCCATACAGTAATCCATACAAAAATGTGCTATTTGTGGCCTCACCATAACATTTTGGAATGTAAAATCAAATCGTTCAACTGAAATTGATACCAGGTGGTAGGTAGGTTTGTTGAACGAACTCACCTTTGGTAGAGATGACACACTCAACATAAACGCTCCCAGTTTTCAAGCATTTTTCAAATGGAAAAGGGGGCAGACAGGGCGAAAAGAGGCACTACAGTTACCCTTTTAAGTGATTTGAATGTCTGTACTATGGATTAAATGTCCTGGCATTGTCAGAACACTATTTGTTTCTACAGACTAATTGTTTTTCCTTAATTATACTTTGGCTCAATTACAGCACATTTACGAAACTATTGACCACTTACAAAAGTACTTTTTTTTCAACCTGAAAGTTTCATTCAGCCTGAAAGTTTTGCTCATAATGTGGCAGGGGATAACTTTTTCCACATGTGGCGTGATGCTAAAGCCAGAGAGTGCTAACCCAGTTGATTATTTGGGTCTACAACCTAGAAAATCCCAAGATATTAAGTCACATTAACTTGCTGTAATGCGTATGTCAATGGTCACTGTCTTCTTCCCGCCAATTGCATATGATTCATATGCTGATTTGCTGTGGAATCAAATTCGGTTACAAGGCTCATCATAAAGCAAACACACACGGAAGTGTTACTGTCTGTCCAGATGTGTCGTGTTGAGTTGTCTCTGCAAAGGTGTCCTTGTGGTCTCCCAGAGATAGTTTTGAGTTATTGATTTAATTGTGAATGTTAAAAACTTCCATCCATGTTTCTGTTCATTGCCTGTATTCCGTATGAGGCGCACATAGTTGTGACTTATGGTTTGATGAGTATCTTCCCCACCTAATGCATCACAACTCCATCAATCTTTTTCACACGTCTGTGTTAAGCAGTCAGCCTCAAAGGCAATACCTCCACAACCCACAGACCAATCCAAGTCACTGGTGAAACACTAGGTGCCAAATAAGGCAGTAAGATTTAAGGTTCACCTATGGGTCATAGGACATCGGGTGATGTTCAGAAGGCATTGCTTTACAAGTATAACTGATGTGATGTGTCACCCCCATGCGGGTCACGGGCACATGCCACCTCAGATTTGTTCCGTTTAAAAATTCTAAATAAAATACTAGCCACCTAGCAGTTTTATGAAGTTGGCTTTAGCTAGCCCAGACAGGTTCCCAATGTCCCAACCTCATAACTAGCTACCAAGAAGCCATTTCAGGCTATCAATGAAGTTAAGAGGTAGGCTTACAGTGCCTTTGGAAAGAATTCAGACCCCTTTACTTTTCCCCACATTTTGTTATGTTACAGCCTTATTCTAAAATGAATTCAATAAAACAATTTCCTCAGCAATCTACACACAATACCCCGTAATGACAAAGCGAAAACAGGCTTTTATAAATTTTTGAAAATGTATTAAAAACAAACATATCTTATTCAAACAAGTATTCAGAACCTTTGCTATGAGACTCGAAATTGAGCTCCGGTGCATCCTGTTTCCTTTGATCATCCTTTCTACAACACACCTGTCTACGGTATATAAGGTTCCACAGTTGACAGTGCAGGCCAGAGCAAAAACCAAGCCATTAGGTCGAAGGGTCTGGGGAAGGGTACAAAAACATTTCTGCAGCATTAAAGGTCCCCAAGAACACAGTGGCCTCCATCATTCTTAAATGGAAGAAGTTTGGGACCACCAAGACTCTTCCTAGAGCTGGCCGCCCGAACAAACTGAGCAGTCGGGGGAGAAGGGCCTTTGCTTAGGGAGGTCACCATGAACCCGATGGTCACTTTGACAGAGCTCCAGAGTTCCTTTGTGGAAATGGTTGTCCTTCAGGAAGGTTCTCCCATCTCTGCAGCACTCCACCAATTAGGTAGAGTGGCCAGACGGAAGCAACTCCTCAGTAAAAGGCAAATGACAGCCCCCTTGGAGTTTGCCAAAAGCCCAACCACAATCGACCATCTCTGGAGAGACCAGAAAATAGCTGTGCTGCGACGCTCCCCATCCAACCTGATCTGCAGAGAAAAATGGGAGAAACTCCCCAAATACAGGTGTGCCAAGCTTGTAGCGTCATACCCAAGAAGACTCAAGGCTGTAATCGCTGCCAAAGGTGCTTCAACAAAGTACTGAGTAAAGGGTCTGAATATTTGTGTAAACATTTTGAAAACCCATTACTGCTTTGTCATTATGGGGTATTGTGTGTAGATTGATGAAGGGGGAACAATTGAATACATTTTCGAATAAGGCTACAACCTAACAAAATGTGGAAAAAGTCAAGGTGTCAGAATACTTCCCAAATGCACTGTAAGTAGATCACTGCTTGTTCCGTTGGTCATAAATATGATATTTTCTTTTTTTTTTACAATATGGATTACGGGTTAGGGTACTAGTGGCATAAGAATATACATTTTTGCCTGGGGGGGAGGGGGGGGGTACATTCTCACGTATTTGGTTCCCCCTCAGATTTTTGGGCATGACGCCTCTGAGTATACCTTTTCTGTTTGTTTTTAATCAGTTATGTATTTCTTGTTGTGGTGTTCTCATAGTTTGCATGAGATGTGATATTGCTGTTTCTATCGAATGGCCATGTTATCTTGACTGTTATGTCATCTTTCATGTTTTTAGATGATACGTCACTGCGGATAGATGGGGGCTCGTCTGAGATGGGCAGGATCTACCGAGACCAGCAGCCCTCCCTCAAACATGGTCAGAACCGAGCGGTACGCAACGCACTGGGGGGAGGACTGGACATTGATACCCTGCCCGACAACATGACCCATGTGGTGGTGAGAAATTGAATGAGTTATGTTTAGTATAACTCTTGTAGTGGTAAGGTCTAACTAACAGGCAGCCATCTGTGATGATATCGATAGCAATATTGTTATTTCCCCCTCTGCTCAGCATCTTGTTAGTTGCCATCCTAGCACCCACATCACGTTTGCTCAGGATCAGGCTCATGTGACCGACTGCGTCTCCTGCACACCACATAACACTCTTAGCCCTGTGAGCTAAAGCCTAGGCCCTCTCTGTGACACAGCTGGTAGTAGGTAATTGGCAACATCTTCATTAGTCACCGCTAATAACCACATCTCAATGCATGGCTAAGCACTTTGATAATGGGCAGCAGTGTGTGACCCCAGCAGATGAAGCCAATTGATGGGAACACGTTGGCTGAAGCTATGACCCTTTATCAGGGGTGACTGCTATTGGGATATTAATGACAGGTGTATGGTAATTTGCGAGCGAGCCTTTTTCCCCACAAGGAAAAGCTATTTTAGGCTTTGGGGTTAGGTTTAGAGTTAGAATTAGGGTTTAGGAGTTAAGGTTACGTTTAATTTTAGGGTTAGGGGTTTGAGGTTAGGGAAATAGGATTTTGAATTGGAATACATTTTTGGGTTAATAAAATGTGAGTTTAAATGTGTTTGTTGGATTAGTTGGTGTGGTGGGGACCAGTGTATCATCTTGCTCTTACTACCACATAGGTATAATTTCTGCCAAATAAATTGTGATTAGCTTTTCTCGGCACTACAAATTGACAACAGATCCTGGCCTTGTCCTGTCAACTTAGCGTGTGTGTCCTCTGGTTTCACACAAGACCCTCTAACTAACTTCTCACCGCGGCAGCTCTCGTTGACCAATCTCAATGCAGCTTAGGTGTTTCAGCCCTGGGCAAAGTCTGGGGATCTGCCCTCCTCTCAGACCCGGAGATTCCCCCAGAAACAGTGCCTTGTGTTGGGTCTCGGGGAAGGAGAGAAAGTGGGTCACTCGCTGTATGTGGAGCAGCCAGATCGTCATTGAGAACACTGCATTTAACTGCTCCACTTTCCCAGCCCACACCTAAACCCCAGCACCATTGCTCTCTGTCACCTTGATGCAAGGCACACATTAATAATGTGATCGAGTTCTGAGATCCGTTAAATAGATAGAGAGGCTTACAATGCCAAAGCACTGAGATCATTAGAGTATGTATACAGCTCCCCCACCTGGTGTAAATGAAAATACAATACATGGAAAGGACCTCTGGTGTCACTATGCACAATAGTTAACTCCAACCTCTATTACTAATTAGCATCATAGCTATCATCTTACCATCATAAGGACTACCATCTTCCACAACCATACATATTAAGAATACAATAGAATAGCCTCCTGCTCTAGATTGAATCAAGGGTAATGATTTCATTTTACTACATAGCCATAACACCTTCATTACACATCTATAAGTATTTCATGAACGTGTTATAACAGGTCCTAACCACATTAAAGGTTAATGAAATATATCCATAGCATATCTATAGCGCATTCATAAGATGCTATGCAAAAGCTCACATTTAGGCATCTTAATAGACACATCATTACAACGACAGCGTAGTGTGATCATTATGGCTGTTCTCTAAAATGTGCCATACCAGTGTTAGTGAATATGCCTAAAGGCCAAACCACATTTTGATAATGATGCTGCTATGTAGCCTGTACTAGCCCCATTTCCCGCACCGGCCGGTATAGGCCCGTGACTTAAAGTATGGTCTTTTTCTTCTCAATGAGGTCAATGGTGCATGAAGATCCCCACAGTGTTGAATCCTCAGGGTAAATTTGACAGATCAAAATCGTGTGGTTGAGGGTCAAGGCTCTTTCGCAACTCATTAAACAGCCCTCCTCCACATCCCTATTAGGTTGAGCATACTGGTCTATAACGCACACATAAACGGTCTGTTTATGAATTATATGCAGTCAAAGTAAAGCGTATCTATTTTCCCATTCATTAAGCATTTATAGCTAAGCATTTCATGGTTAATTAACTGTGCAGTTTGCCACTGATCTATAACACCAACATTAAAGGTCTATGTATGATTTCTATGCAGTCAATGTACTGTCAATTCCATTTTTCCATTCAAGTATTTATAAAGCATTTATAAACATGCCTCACTTATCAAAAAGTATACAGACACAACACAATATTAAAGGCCCAGTACAGTCAAAATAAAAACAATTTCCTGTGTTTTTCTATCATATTGTACAACAGCTAGAACTAACATTTTGAAAAAAATCAGTGTTATCAGTGTTAAATCAGTGTTATTTTCTGACAGTTGCTGGTTAAAAATACAATCTACACAGGACCTTCTAATCCGCAGGTTTGCATGCGAGGGAATTTCAGCTTTCCATGGTGACATCACCATACGGTAAATTGGTTAATAGACCAATAACACAGTTCCAAACCACTCCAATAAGAGACTGTTTTTAGTTTTCCCCCTCCCCCCAGATCATTCTCAGACAGTCCTTGCTTGACAAAGTTTTTTGCTAAAAAGCTATTTGTGCCCAGTTAATGGAAATCTATTACTGTAAGGTACTTAATTGTTACCCAGTAATGACTTGATGTTGGTCTAAAAATGGCTGCATTGTGCCTTTAAAGGAAATATGAACATTCTATTTAAATTTTCCAGATGTAGCTAGCACAGACAATAATTGCTGAGGAGAATCCTACTGTTGACATTTGTCAGTTAGACTTTTCTTGAGTAGATTTGACAAAAATTCATATTCAAAGCCTATGTGGTCCTTTGTAGCTCAGTTGGTAGAGCATGGCACTTGTAATGCCAGGGTAATGGACTTGATACCCAGGAACACCCATACGTATGGGTGTATGCATGTATGCATGAATGACTAAGTCGCTTCGGATAAAAGCATATACACTGAGTACTCAAAACATTAAGAACACCTGCTCTTTGCATGACAGACTGTGCAGGTGAAAGCTATGGTCCCTTATTGATGTCACTTGCCACTAAATATTAGGAAGGTGTTCCTAATATTTGGTATGCTCAGTGCATATGAGTCAAACATTTATTATACTGTCAAAATTGACAAATTGTGAATAGTTTAATTTTGGTTATAGTCAGGCTCATCCAAAACCTGAATTTTGTGAGACTTGTGGTAATCAAATTTATTGGTCACATGCATGTGTTTAGCAGATGTTATTGCGGGTGTTGCGAAATGCTTGACTGCATCACAACGTAAATGGAGGTTGGGTTTGTTTCAATCCTGCCCACACGCCCATGGTTGGCAGCACACAAGGAATCATCAATGCAGAGTGCAGTTGCACATGACCCTGTGATAAATGTGGGTTACTTTGGATATCCCTATGGGGCTAGCTAGGGACCATCTGTAAATTACACAATGTACATGGGATAATATGTGACCAACTGCTTCGATTCAGTCTAATGCGGCAAAATAATTTAATTGTGTTTTTCTTTTTACATTAGATAAAAGTAGCGACTCAGAACTACAAAATTTTATATCATACACTGTAGTTGAGGAACAATAGGAAAGTAATTCTGCATTGAAAGTTGAACTTGTAACCCCACTTTTGAGCAAATGGCCCTTGAATGTTTTGGTACACCTACTGGAGAGCTCTTCTTTGTTTACAACTATTGCGCATCGTTCACACCCTCTTAAGTCTTAAACCCACCCATCTCTTTAAGGATTCACATGTGCTAAACAGAGTGAGTAAGGTAGTGTAGTAAAGAACCAAAGATTTCAAGACTGAAAGTAGTAGCCTACAATAAGGAGAAACTCCAGGTAAAAGTACACTAACTAGTCCTTGGCCTATATTCTAATCTGACTTTGGTGCAGGTCATGTTGTTCTTCACATTAACGTCTCTAGTAAACACACACTATCTCAAATAAAATCATTTTTTGTCACATGCAGAGGATGCAGAAGGTGTAAACGGTACAGTGAAATAGTTACTTGTATATTTGCATAGCAGCACTATTAAAAATAGAAAGTGTCCAGATAAAAATATAGCATAAATATTGTATCATTATTAGGTGATGCGTATCCAGACAATAGGGGTGTGCCAAGTAGTCGGACAAACGAGTATCGTAACGGATATGGGCAATTTTCTGGATACAATTATGATCAGAGTATTTTTTTGTAATTATCTATGATCAGAAAAAATATGTTTTTTGGGGTGCCAGCAAGCATGTTTCTTACTTGTGAGAGTTTTTAAATCATACTGTATTGTCTTTGAGTCACTCATATGCGTGGTCTAAATAACTCAACTGGCTAGTTTGTGTGTCTAAAGAGAAGGGCGGGCGTTGAACCTGCTGTTCTGATTGGATAGAGTGAAGCTGTATTTCTCCGTCCACTCGCTTCATAATTTCATCCAAACACTTTTCCTCGCATGTTTTCGATCTGATCATTTAGATTGCTGCTGCTTGTTACTATGGTAAATCGACATGGCGAGGACATTTGTTATCAATGTGCATAATATCTAACAAGTGGGGCAAGGGTTTGGGAAAGATTAAACACTAATGCGCATTCTGACTGAGTGACAGCAAACTTGGCTGCCTGCTGCACATTGAGGACAGATACACATACAAACCCACCCCTCCGCACACTGCTCTTAATCTGCAGCTTTTTTTGCAGTGAGAACATGCAGGGAGGTGTTTTGCCAATATCTATTTAGGCATATTAAAGCACTTGTTTTTTTCCCGATCACGAGTATAATCCGATTCAACAGTCAATTTACGGATACGAATATGGATATGTCGGCGCACCCCTACCAGACACACTTGTCTAAATTGATGGGTCATGTGAAAGAAATGCTATAACCACCCCCCCCAGCCACATCTAGCTAAGTGGATGGGTCACTATTGTCTAGGCGTGTACACATGTTTGTGAAATACAATAGATGGCTGTAATCATCCCCATCCTGGCTAACTTGATGAGTAATCATCTAGCGAAGTGTAGTCTTTTGTTTAGACATGTAACGTTATCTAGCTAGCTAAACAATGAACCATAATCCCAACCCATACTAATAGCAATACAAACTGATTTTCATAGCTAGCCACCATACATGAAATGCTGTAGTATGAATCTACAGCTAAAGTTAACCAACTAGGTTCAATTTTAGCTAGCTAGCTAATATTAGGCTATAACTAACAGTGCAAATGGCTTTCTGAGATACAAATAATATTACTGCATAGATCACACACGTAACGTTTTCTAGCTAGCGAACAGTACGCTTTAATTTGCAATGAAAAAGAAACGTGTAATATTTGAAAATGTAGCTAAACTCTTACCCATATACACAGATGAACGTTTCACAGCAGACTAGAACCCCTTTAACTCTGTTTTGTTTGTACAGCTTGTTTGGCCCGTGTTGTGTCAAGTCGCTCCGGTTCACACTGACCGGGTGCAGAAAGTAGTCCATCACAACTTTTTCCCACTAATCTTTGGCGATAGTGCCTGCTAAATTCAGGACAGGAATGTTAAGAGCAGTCGCAACACTTTTGCAGTAATCCATGGCAAAAGCAAGGATTATCTACACATGCTGAGCAGCTCATGTTATAGACAGAATCATGCTACGTGGCAGACTAATCTGAACTCATCGCTTGGCATGTCCAGTCCATCCATTATCTCAGACAATCATGACTAGCGGGAAGGTTCCTGTCTTTTTCCGTGTCTAAACCAACTAGACTCGTAATTTAACAATTTTATTTGTATTTACAGATGGCATACAAGTTCGTTATTAAGGTACATGAAAGTTTGCATATTACAGAAGGCATTTCTGGCAAAACCAAAACTTATTTTGATAAAAAAAATATAAAAAAATGCCTCTCCTGTGAAGTAGTGACGTGCGACATTAGCATAGCTTCCTGTTACGGGTCATATGTTAAAATTGACATCGCTCCAAACTTCAATGACTTAAACCTAAAACCAACTATAAATTGTAGAAATTCAAATAAAATATTGAAAGCATTTAATGAGAACTAAAAGGATTAAAACAGGAAAATATTGTCATCTACATTGTGTAATTCACTGATGGTTCCTAACTAGCCACGGAGATAGGCAATCCAAAGTCAAACCAACTTTGCAATGGTCGCACACCAGCCGGTTGAAGCTAATTAGTTAAATAATTTGGCTAACTCTTCCCACCATTGAACAAGCACATCAAACCACACATCAAAACCAACTCAGGTCTGAATTCAGTCATTGCTGCAAGCATTTCTAAGAGATTCTCAGGTACTTTTTATACACTGTATAGCCTGTACTAGCCCTTTTCCTCCTCCTCACTTAGGTCAATAGTGCATTAAGATCCCCACAGGGTTGAATCATAAGGGTACATTTTTTTTGTTCTGAAAGTCGCTAGCACAGGCCAAAAGTGTTACCCCAGAACATTGGGTACTACTATCACATATGTGCGGTTATGTGCACCACATTATTGCTCTCTGTCTGCTATGTCCACTGAGCTGTTGTGCCCGCCCTGTAACCTCATTGGATAACGCTGGGCAGGCATCTTGATTGCTGTCACTCAAATGCGAGGGGCTGAAGCTCATTGTCCAGAACTCAAATTGCTAGAGGGCTGGCCCACGTGGGGGGAAATGTAGGGAAAATGGCGCAGCACAGCTTCAAGAAAAGTTACTTTCAAACTAGGGATTTCGTAGTTAATTGAGATGAGACAGTAATTCTGCACATAGATTATGCCTGTATGAACTACACACTCACACATCCAGCCGAAAGTTGCCAAAGCTTGGATGTCTTTAAAACTTCTTTGGGCTAGGTGGGGTGCTAGTGACCCACCTCGCCAACATCCAGTGAAATTGCAGAGAGCGAAATTCAAAATACAAAAATCGTAATATTAAACATTCATGAAAATACATAAATGACCGAATGCACTGTATATCAGCATAATTTTCAAGTCATCGTTTGGCCTTTTTGCATATTCACTAACAATGGTATAGCAGAAGCACACTTTTGAGAACATCCATAATGATGACACTATGCTGTCATTGTAATGATGCATCTATTAACTTCTTATGGCTGCAGGGGCAGTATTGAGTAGCTTGGATGAAAGGTGCCCAGAGGTTCCCAGAGTAAACGGCCTGCTCCTCAGTCTCAGTTGCTAATATATGCATATTATTATTAGTATTGGATAGAAAACACTCTGACATTTCTAAAACTGTTTGAATGATGTATGTGAGTATAACAGAACTCATATGGCAGGCAAAAACCTGAGAAGAAATCCAAACAGGAAGTGAGAAATCTGAGGTTGGTCGATATTCAACCCAGGCCCTATTGAAATCACAGTGGGATATGAATGAAGTTGCACTTCCTAGGGCTTCCACTAGATGTCAACCGTCTTTAGAAACTTGAATGAGGCTTCTACTGTGTTGTGGGCCTGAATAAGAGCTGAATGAGTCAGGTTACTGGCAGAGAGCCATTTCCTGGTCACGCGCATTCCACATGATATCGTCTTGCGTTCCATTGCTTCTCTAGACACAAAGGAATTCTCCGGTTGGAACTTTATTGAAGATTTATGATAACAACACCGTAAAGATTGATTATATACTTAGTTTGAAATGTTTCTTCGACCTGTAATATAACTTTTTGATTTTTTTTGTCCAAAGTTATGCTGGACCTGCACGAGCGTTTGGATATGTGTACCTAACATTATCGAACAAATCAAGCATTTATTGTCGAACTAGGATTCCTGGGAGTGCATTCTGGTGAAGATCATCAAAGGTACAGAAATATTTCTAATGTGATTTCTGGTTTCTGTTGACTCCAACATGGCGGATAATTTTATTTATTTTCTGAGCGCCGTCTCAGATTATTGCATGGTTTGCTTTTTCCGTAAAGTTTAACAAAAATCTGACACAGTGGTTGCATTAAGGATATGTTTATCTATAATTCCATGTGTATAACTTGTATTATCATCTACATTTATGATGAGTATTTCTGTTGAATCGATGTGGCTATGCAAAATCACTGGATGTTTTTTGAACTAGTGAACATAACGCGCCAATGTAAACTCAGATTTTTTTTCTTTATCAAACAAAACATACATGTATTGTGTAACAGGAAGTCCTTTGAGTGTCATCTGGTGATCATCAAAGGTTAGTGATTAATTTGATCTGTATTTGTTATTTTTGTGACTCCTCTCTTTGGCTAGAAAAATGGCTGTTTTTCTTTGGCTTGGTGGTGACCTAACGTAATCGTTTGTGGTGCTTTCGCTGTAAAGCCTATTTGAAATCGGACACTGTGGTGGGATTAACAACAAGATGACCTTTAAAACGGTATATGTATGTTTGAGGAATTGTAATTATGAGATTTCTGTTGTTTTGAATTTGGCGCCCTGCACTTTCACTGGCTGTTGATATATCATCCCGTTAACGGGATTGCAGCCCTAAGAAGTTTTTAAGATACCTAAATATGAACTTTGCATAACATGAGTGCTCTACACATGTGCTATGGATATATTTCATTAACCTTTAATAATGCAGTTGGAACATGTTATCACGTTGATGAAATGCTTATAGATGTGTAATAAATGCATTATGGTGATGTAGTCAAAGTCAATCAAGACCTTGGGCGACTGACCAGTGAATTCATTGAAACTCTGGAAAAGCTTTCTGTGCTAATCAGCGCCCTCTCTCTCAGGAGGACTCTCAGAGGTACTACAGGTGGAGGAGTTACGGGCCAGGAGACAGACGGATGGAGGAACTCTGGGTAGACCTAAATGCTGTGCAACAGAGCAAAGTCAGAGTGCACGGCATCCTGTCCAACACACACCGGCAGGCAGCGGTGAGACATGCACGCATGCGCGCGCACACACACACACACACACACACACACACACACACACACACACACACACACACACACACACACACACACACACACACACACACACACACACACACACACACACACACACACACACACACACACACACACACACACACACACATACAGATGGAAAGTGGTTAGAGTTGGTGGGAGAATGAGACGTACACAAGAGCACAGAAACAATACTGTACATAGGCCTGCATGCAGTCTTTGGACACCATGACATTGCCATCATGACTGATATGCTGTCTGATATGATATATGCTCCTCCTAGCGTGTGGCTCTCTCCTTTGACTTCCCCTTCTATGGACACTACCTGAGACAAATCACCATAGCAACAGGAGGTAAACTGAATTTATATTACTAAAACTGTCCAAACTAGCCGTCTCTTCACTATGCGGTAAATGATTCTATGCGAACACATCCAACAGTATCACATTATTATGTATTGAAAAACTAGACTGTTGCCACACAGATATATTCTTAAACCCTTAAAATTGGGCACCAATTGTTTTGTTTCCTACAAGGTACACTTTGAGCAAGAGAAGCTATTAGCGCTCTGCTTATCCCATTTCCAGAGTAGGTTCCAGATAAATGGAATTCTAAATCGCTTTTCATAATGAAATATTAAGATTGAAAATGGTAACCATTGAGTTAGCCGCTACAGACCCAAAGCCTCCGAATTACAGGGATGTGTGATTTATGGCACCATTACTAATTCATTCACATTCTGCAGTTCCTCCTCTGAAACAATGAGAGGGTTTTCGATATATTTGACAATTTCAATCATTTCTATATTCTTGGAATAAAAGGCTTTTGAGGTAAAACGGTCTTATTGTTTTATTTGTCACTATGCAAGCCACTGTACAGAACAGCATGCTACTTTTGACATCGTTCTGTACATAGGAGTGTATAGGAGATGTTGCACCTACCGTGACAATTAAAACCTACCCTAACAAGAAACTGTGGATAGATGGCGGCATTCGCGCAAACCTGAAAGTGCGAACCATCGCATTTAACCATGGAAAGGTGACTATAAAGGGAAAGGGAATATGGCTGAATACAGTGTAGTTATTCCCTCCGCAAGGCAATCAAACAAGCGAAATGTCAGTATAGAGACAAAGTGGAGTCGCAATTCAACGGCTCAGACACGAGACATATGTGGCAGGGTTTTCCTTTAAAAGGACGGATTTACACGGACACCGATGCCTTGCTTCCAGACAAACAAAACACCTTCTTTGCACGTTTTGAGAATAATACAGTGCCACCAACATGGCCCGCTACCAAGGACTGTGAACTCTCCTTCTCCGTGGCTGACATGAGTAAGACATTTAAACGTGTTAACCCTCGCATGGATGCCGGCTCAGGCGGCATCCCTAGGCACGTCCTCAGAGCATGCGCAGACCAGCTGGCTGGTGTGTTTACGGACATATTCAATCTCTCACTATCCCAGTCTGCTGTCCCCACATGCTTCAAGATGTTCCTGTACCTAAGGAGGCAAAGGTAACTGAACTAAATTACTATTGCCTCGTACCACTCACTTCTGTTATCATGAAGTGCTTTGAGAGACTAGTCAAGGAACACCTCCACCTTCCCAGTAACCCTAGACCCACTTCAATTTGCTTACCGCCCAAATGTAGGTCCACAGACGCTGCAATTGCCATCACACTGCACACTGCCCTATCCCATCTGGACAAGAGGAATACCTATGTAAGAGCGTTGTTCATTGACTATAGCTCAGCATGGGTCAACAACAGCTCCACTTCGTTGATCCTCAACACTGGGGCCCCACAAGGGTGTGTGCTCAGCCCCCTCCTGTACTCCCTGTTCACCCATGACTGCGTGGCCATGCACGCCTCCAACTCAATCAAGTTTGCAGATGACACAAGAGTAGTAGGCTTGATTACCAACAACTATGAGACAGCCTACAGGGAGAAGGTGAGGGCACTCAGAGTGTGATGTCAGGAAAACAACTTCTCACTCAATGTCAACAAAACAAAGGAGATGATAGTGGACTTCAGGAAACAGCAGAGGGAGCACCCCAATATCCACATCGACGGGAAAGCAGTGGAAAAGGTGGAAAGTTTTAAGTTCCTCGGCGTACACATCACAGACAAACGGAAATGGTCCACCCACACAGACAGTGCGGTAAAGAAGGCGCAACAGCACCTCTTCAACCTCAGGAGGCTGATGAAATGTTGCTTGTCACCTAAAACCCTCACAAACTTTCACAGATGTACAATTGAGAGCATCCTGTTGGGCTGTATCACCTCCTGGTACAGCAACTGCACCTCCCACAACCGCAAGGCTATCCAGAGGGTGGTGTGGTCTACACAACGCATCACCGGGTGCAAACTACCTGCCCACCAGGACACCTACAAAACCCGATGTCACAGGAAGGCCAAAAAGATCATCAAGGACAACAACCATCCGAGCCACTACCTGTTCATCCCGCTACCATCCAGGAGGCGAGGTCAGTACATGTGCATCGAAGCTGGGTCCGAGAGACTGAAAAACAGCTTCTATATCAAGGCCATCCGACTGTTAAACAGCAATCACTAACACAGAGAGGCTGATGTCTCATACAGACTTGAAATCATTGGCCACTTTAATAAATGGATCACTCGTCACTTTAATTATGTTCACATATCTTGCATTTCTCATCTCATATGTATATGCTGTATTTTATACCATTTATTGCATCTTGTCTATGCGCTCTGTCAATGCTCATCCATATATTTATATGTATGTATTCTTATTCCATTCCTTTACTTAGATTTGTGTCTATTAGGTAGTTGTCGTGGAATTGTTAGATATTGCTGCACTATCAGAACTAGAAACACAAGCATTTCGCTACACTCGCAATAACATCTGCTAACCATGTGTATGTGACCAATAAAATTAGATTTGATATTACTGTCCAAAAGTTGTTACAGCTGCAAAAGTTGGCCATATTCTAAAGTTAGAAACATACAGTACCAGTCAAAAGTTGACACACCTACTCATTCAAGGGTTTTTCTTTGGTTTTACAATGTTCTACGTTGTAGAATAACAGTGAAGACGTCAAAACTATGAAATAACACATATGGAATCATGTAGTAAACAAAAAAAGTGTTAAGCAAATCAAATTATATTTAATATTCTTCAAAATAGCCACCTGTTGCCTTGATGACAGCTTTGCACACTCTTGGCATTCTCTCAACCAGCTTCAGATGTTCTGGCCTCCACAATCACCCGCCCTCAACCCAATTGAGATGGTTTGGGATGAGTTGGACCGCAAAGTGATGGAAAAGCAGCCAACAAGTGCTCAGCATACAGTGGGGCAAAAAAGTATTTAGTCAGCCACCAATTGTGCAAGTTCTCCCACTTAAAAAGATGAGAGAGGCCTGTAATTTTCATCATAGGTACACTTCAACTATGACAGACAAAATGAGAAGGAAAAAAATCCAGAAAATCACATTGTAGGATTTTTATGAATTTATTTGCAAATTATGGTGTTTGAACTCCTTAAAGCAATCCAGGTGAAGAAGGTTGAGATAAAAAAAATAACACTTTTTTGGTTACCAGATGATTATTATTTCATAGTTTTGATGTCTTCACTATTCTTCAACAATGTAAACTCAGCAAAAAAATAAATGTCCTCTCACTGTCAACTGTGTTTATTTTCAGCAAACTTAACATGTGTAAATATTTGTATGAACATATCAAGATTCAACAACAGAGATAAACTGAACAAGTTCCACAGACATGTGACAAACAGAAATGGAATAATGTGTCCCTGACCAAAGGGGGGGTCAAAATCAAAAGTAACAGTCAGTATCTGGTGTGGCCACCAGCTTCAAGTACTGCAGTGCCTCTCCTCCTCGTGGACTGCACCAGATTTGCCAGTTCTTGCTCTGAGATGTTACCCCACTCTTCCACCAAGGCACCTGAAAGTTCCCGGACATTTCTGGGGGGAATGGCCCTAGCCCTCACATTCCGGTCCCAGACGTGCTCATTGGGATTGAGATCCGGGCTCTTCACTGGCCATGACAGAACACTGACATTCCTGTCTTGCAGGAAATCACGCACAGAACGAGCAGTATGGCTGGTGGCATTGTCATGCTATAGGGTTATGTCAGGATGAGCCTGCAGGAAGGGTACCACATGAGGGAGGATGTCTTCCCTGTAATGCACAGCGTTGTGATTGCCTGCAATGACAACAAGCTCAGTCCAATGATGCTGTGACACACCGCCACAGACCAGGACGGACCCTCCACCTCCAAATCGATCCGGATCCAGAGTAAAGGCCTCGGTGTAACGTTCATTCCTTCGACGATAAACGCGATTCCGACCATCACTCACGGTGATACAAAACCGTGGCACTTTTTGCCAGTCCTGTCTGATCCAGCGACGGTGGGTTTGTGCCCATAGGCGACGTTGTTGCCGGTGATGTCTGGTGAGGACCTGCCTTACAACAGGCCTACAAGCCCTCAGTCCAGCCTCTCTCAGCCTATTGCGAACAGTCTGAGCACTGATGGAGAGATTGTGCGTTCCTGGTGTAACTCGGGCAGTTGTTGTTGCCATCCTGTATCTGTACTGGTGTGATGTTCGGATGTACCGATCCTGTGCAGGTGTTGTTACATGTGGCCTGCCACTGCAAGGACGATCAGCTGTCCGTCCTGTCTCCCTGTAGCGCTGTCTTAGGCGTCTCACAGTATGGACATTGCAATTTATTGCCCTTGCCACATCTGCAGTCCTCATGCCACTTTGCAGTCTGCCTAAGGGACGTTCACGCAGATGAGCAGGGACCCTGGGCATCTTTCTTTTTGTGTTTTTCAGAGTCAGTAGAAAGGCCTCTTTAGTGTCCTAGGTTTTCATAACCGTGACCTTAATTGCCTACCATCTGTAAGTGGTTAGTGTCTTAATGACCGTTCCACGGATGCATGTTCATTAATTCTCTATGGTTCATTGAACAAGCATGGGAAACAGGGTTTAAACCCTTTACATTGAAGATCTGTGAAGTTATTTGGATTTTTACGAATTATCTTTGAAAGACAAGGTCCTGAAAAAGGGCCATTTCTTTTTTTTTGCTGAGTTTATTTTACAAAAGTAAAATTAAATAAAAACCCTTGAATTAGTAGGTGTGTCCGAACATTTGACTGGTACTGTTTGTCGGACTACACTTACATCAAAATATCAGCCATATTTGCCTTAGTTTAGTAAATAATACAAAGACAATGAACGTCTATATCTGATTGCTTTCAGGTAAATAACACATCCACCTTTTCTTATATATAGCTTCTACTCAAATAAGCTAAAGACTTCACAATTCACATACAGGGAAAATCATGAATATACATCTAAAAGGTCATGAATTTGAAAATTAACATCTATTCCTTTTTTAAATAAAAAACAAAATCTTGACAATTGGTAGATACAGAGCATTCAGAAAGTATTCAGTATGCTTGCCTTAATCCTAAAATTGATTCAATTGTTTTTTTCCTCATCAATATACTGTACATACAATACCCCATAATAAGCTAAACTTTTTTTTAGATATTTTTGCAAATGTATTAAAAATAAACAACTTAATCATTGTATTTACATATGCTTTCAGACCCTTTACTCAGTACATTGTTGAAGAAAAGTCTTCTTAGGTATGACGCTACAAGTTAGGCACACCTGTATTTGGAGAGTTTCTCCCGTTCTTCTCTGCAAATCCTCTCAAGCTCTGCCAGGTTGGATGGGCAGCGTCGCTGCACAGCTACAGCGGGGAGAACAAGTATTTTGATACACTGCCGATTTTGCAGGTTTCCCGACTTACAAAGCATGTAGAGGTCTGTAATTTTTATCATAGGTACACTTCAACTGTGAGAGATGGAAAAAAATCCAGAAAATTACACTGTATGATTTTTAAGTAATTAATTTGCATTTTATTGCATGACATAAGTATTTGATACATCAGATAAGCAGAACTTAATATTTGGTACAGAAACCTTTGTTTGCAATTACAGAGATCATACGTTTCCTGTAGTTCTTGACCAGGTTGAGGTTGTTGGCCAAGATCTCGCGATAAATGTCCCCGTCCATCCTCCCCTCAATACAGTGCAGTCGTCCTGTCCCCTTTGCAGAAAAGCATCCCCAAAGAATGATGTTTCCACCTCCATGCTTCAAGGTTGGGATGGTGTTCTTGGGGTTGTACTCATCCTTCTTCTTCCTCCAAACATGGCGAGTGGAGTTTAGACCAAAAAGCTCTATTTTTGTCTCATCAGACCACATGACCTTCTCCCATTCCTCCTCTGAATCACCCAGATGATCATTGGCAAACTTCAGACGGGCCTGGACATGTGCTGGCTAGAGCAGGGGGACCTTGCGTGCGCTGCAGGATTTGAATCCATGACGGCGTAGTGTGTTACTAATGGTTTTCTTTGAGACTGTGGTCCCAGCTCTCTTCAGGTCATTGACCAGGTCCTGCCGTGTAGTTCTGGGCTGATCCCTCACCTTCCTCATGATCATTGATGCCCCACGAGGTGAGATCTTGCATGGAACCCCAGACTGAGGGTGATTGACCATCATCTTGAACTTCTTCCATTTTCTAATAATTGCACCAACAGTTGTTGCCTTCTCACCAAGCTGCTTGCCTATTGTCCTGTAGCCCATCCCAGCCTCATGCAGGTCTACAATTTAACCCTTATGTCCTTACACCCTCTCTGGTCTTGGCCATTGTGGAGAGGTTGTAGTCTGTTTGATTGAGTATGTGGACAGGTGTCTTTTATACAGGTAACGAGTTCAAACAGGTGCAGTTAATACAGGTAATGAGTGGAGAACAGGAGGGCTTCTTAAAGAAAACAGGTCTGTGAGAGCCGGAATTCTGGTTGGTAGGTGATCAAATACTTATGTCATGCAATAAAATGCAAATTAATTACTTAAAAATCATACAATGTGATTTCCTGAATTTTTGTTTTAGATTCCGTCTCGCAGAGTTGAAGTGTACCTATGATAAAAATTACAGACCTCTACATGCTTTGTAAGTAGGAAAACCTGCAAAATCGGCAGTGTGTCAAATACTTGTTCTCCCCACTGTATTTTCAGGTCTCTCCAGAGATGTTCGATTGGGTTCAAGTTCGGGCTCTGGCTGGACCACTCAAGGACATTGTCCCGAAACCACTCCTGTGTTGTCTTGGCTATGTGCTGAGGGTCATTGTCCTGTTGAAAGGTGACCCTTCGCCCCAGTCCGAGGTCCTGAGAGCTCTGGAGCAGGTTTTCATTAAGGATCTCTCTATATATTGCTCTCTTCATCTTTCCCTCAATCCTGACTTGCCGCCCAGTCCCTGCCGCTGAAAAACATCCCCATGGCATGATGCTGTCACCACCATGCTTCACCGTAGGGATGGTGCTAGGTTTCCTCCAGACTTGACGCTTGGTATTCAGGCCAAATAGTTCAATATTGGTTTCATCAGACCAGAAATCTTGTTTGTCATGGTCAGAGTCTTTAGGTGCCTTTTGGCAAACTCCAAGCGGGCTGTTGTGCTTTTTCATGATGAGTGGCTTCTGTCTGGCCATCTCTACCATAAAGACCTGATCAGTGGAGTGCTGCAGAGATGGTTGTCCTTCTGGAAGGTTCTCCCATCTCCACAGAGGAACTTTGTGCTCTGGCATTGTGACTATTGGGTTCTTGGTCACCTCCCTGACCAAGGCCCTTATCCCCCGATTGCTCAGTTTGGTCAGGTGGCAAGATCTAGGAAGATCTTAGGTTGGAGTCATTAAAAATAATTTTTCAACCATTCCACACATTTCTTGTTAACAAACTATAGTTTTGGCAAGTTTGTTAGGACATACTTTGTACATGACACAGGTAATTATTCCAACAATTGTTTACAGACAGATTATTTCAATTGAAATTCACTGTATCACAATTCCAGTGGGTCAGAAGTTTACAACACACTAAGTTAACTGTGCCTTTAAACAGCTTGGAAAATTCCAGAAAATGATGTCATGGCTTTAGAAGTTTCTGATAGGCTAATTGACATAATTTGAGTCAATTGGAGGTGTACCTGTGGATGTATTTCAAGGCTTACCTTCAAACTCAGTGCCTCTTTGCTTGACATCATGGGAAAATCAAAATAAATCAGCCAAGACCAGACCTCAGACCTATACAAGTCTGGTTCATCCTTGGGAGCAAATTCCAAATGGCTGAAGGTACCACGTTCATCTGTACAAACAATAGTATGCAAGTATAAACAGCATGGGATCCTGCAACCGTCATACCGCTCAGGAAGGAGACACTTTCTGTCTCCTAGAGATTAACCTACTTTGGTGCAAAAAGTGCAAATCAATCACAGAACAACAGCAAAGGACCTTGTGCTGGAGGAAACAGGTACAAAAGTATCTATATCCACAGTCAAACGAGTCCTATATCGACATAACCTGAAAGGCCGCTCAGCAAGAAAGAAGCCACTGCTCCAAAACTGCCTTAACTGACTACGGTTTGCAACTCCACATGGGGACAAAGATCGTACTTTTTGGAGAAATGTCCCCTGGTCTGATGAAACATAAATAGAACTGTTTGGCCATAATGACCATTGTTATGTTTGGAGGAAAAAGGGGGAGGCTTGCAAGCCGAAGAACACCATCCCAACCGTGAAGCACGGCGGTGGCAGCATCATGTTGTGGGGGTGCTTTGCTGCTGTTTAGTTGGTTGTTGATTATTGCTACACAACCATTTTCAAGTCTTAGATTTTTAAGCCGATTTAAGTCAAAACTGTAACTAGGCCACTCACGAACATTCAATGTCGACTTGATAAGCAACTCCAGTATATATTTGGCCTTGTGTTTTAGGCTATTAACCTGCTGAATGGTGATTTTTTTTCCCACTGTCTGTTGGAAAGCAGACTGAACCATGTTTTCCTCTAGTATTTTACCCGTGCTTTGCTCTATTCGGTTTCTTTTTAACCTAGAAACTCCCTAGTCCGATGACAAGCATAGCCATAACATGATGCAGCCACCATGCTTGAAAATATGAAGAGTGGTACTCAGTGATGTGATGTAAATTTGATTTGATGTGTTGTGTTGGATTGGATTTGCCCCAAACATAACACTTTTCATCCAGGACATGAAGTACATTTTTTTGCCATGTTTTTTTGCAGTTTTACTTTAGTGCCTTATTGCAAACAGGATGCTTGTTTTGGAATATTTTTATTCTATACGCTTTAAGCTTCTGTCATTTAGATTAGTATTGGGGAGTGACAATGTTGTTGATTCATACTCAGTTTTCTCCTATTATAGTCATTAAACTCCTTGGCCTCATGGTGAAATCCCAGAGGGGTTACCTTCCTCTCTGGCAACTGAGTTTGGAAGGACGCCTGTATATTTGTAGTGACTGGGTTCATTGATACACCATTCAAAGTGTAATTAATAACTTCACCATGCTCAAAGGGATATTCAATGTTTACTTTGTTTTACCCATCTACCAATAGGTGCCCTTCTTTGCGAGGCATTGGAAAACCTCCCTGGTCTTTGTGGTTGAATCTGAGTTTGAAATTCACTGCTCGACTGAGGGACCTTACAGACAACTGTGTGTGTGGGGTACAGAGATGACTGAATCCATGCAACTTATTATGTGACTTGTTAAGAAATGTTTTACTCCTGAACGTATTTAGGCTTTCCATAACGTGGTTGAATATTATTGACTCAAGACATTTCAGCTTGTCATTTTTTATTAAGGTGTACATTTTCTAAAAACATAATTCCACTTTGGCAGTATGGGGTATTGTGTGTAGGCCAGTGACACATCTCAATGTAATCTGTTTAAATTCAGGCTGTAACACACCATTTTGAAAAGTCAAGGGGTATGAATACTTACTGAAGGCACTGTATTTAAAACAGAGGTAAAATCATATTTGTGACTGCACTGAGCCTTTAAAATCCCCAAAGTGCCCTTTCAAAACTCTCGTCTGAACAATCAAGTCCCAATAACGTTTCCGATTCCTCACCTGCCCTTCAGAGTGAAGAATGGCTGGGTTTCTGTGGTACAAGGAAATGGCTGTACATCACTTCCCCGGGTCCTGTTGGTTTGTTTATCATCTCATTGGGGTGCCAGACATAACAATGTAGAATGATGTAAGACTTTCGGGCAGGCGTGCTTCTTCCAGTCTCTTGACGTTTGAACTTTTGGGTCCTGTTTTCCTGTTTTTATGTATCATCTTGTTGGGGTGCCAGACACAACAATGTAGAAAGTTAAGACTTTCTCCCAGTGCCTCTGATGTTTGAACTTTTGATCTTTCGAAGGGTTCATCTTCACGGGGGAGATCACGCATCGCATGCTGACAGCCACACAGTACATTGCCCCCTCATGGCCAACTTTGACCCCAGTTTTTCAAAAAACTCAACAGTGCGGTACATGGACAATGGTGAGTGTGTTGGTATGTGCATATGTCTATATTTGTGTGTGGGTGGGAGTGGGTGGGTGGGAGTGGGAGCGGCAGTGTATGTGTGGGGTTAAGAAAAGAAAAGGAAAGGAAAAGAAGCACACTTTAGTTGCTCCAGTGTAATAATTTATTTTACCAACGTTTCAACAGCTAAATTGTCTTCATTAGGGTTTTAGCTGATTTTATTTTTGTGGGTGCCTTTAGGGAGCCCTTACGTGACCTTTAATGTTGACCTCTGACCCTTGCTCTGTGCTAGGTGAGGTGTTTGTGGTGCAATGGGACAAGGTGCGGCTTCAGGGGCGCGAGGCAGAGGGAACCTTCACCTTCCAGGCTGCTCTCCATAACAATGGAACAATTGCATTCAACTACAGAGAGGTGATTTTTCTAATACAATATACTATAATAGTTTTTTTTTTTAAATTGTTAAACGGATGATCTACTTCATATATTTTGACGAATCCAATGATTTGCTCCGCCATTATAATAGTTGGGGTTCGGTTCAATCGCAGTGATTTAAAACATGGGAATCTAAATAATAATTTGTGAATCGCGAACAGTAAAAGCACCTTCCCAGAAATGAGTTCCTTTAGCATCCCTTTGATATTTTATGTAGAAATTGTGACCACAAGAACAATTCAATAAATATGACTTTTTCATATGAATAAAGACTTGCCAAAATTCAGCATTTTGACATGTCCCTCTGGGCACGCTGTGGCTTCTTAAAATATTTTAACCCACCTAACCACAACATTTCTCCAAGTTTTCACCATCATTGTAAAGCCATAGGGATCATTGTAAAGCCATAGTGGATGAGGCTCTAGCAAATTACATTTTGGGAAAGCCCGGCAGAGTTCAAGTTAAACCATTCACGGGCCAAGTGAATGGTTCAACTTGAACACTGGAAAGTAAATCTGCCTCCAGATTCAGTACTCCCGGTATATGAGTAGCTCTCAGTGATTGGAGATGCACACTGCTCCACATAATCAGTCTGTGTGCCAGTGTGTATAAGTGAGGGGATTGCAGTCCCCCTTGTCTGTTTATGTAAGCCACAACAGTTCTGACTAGAACATGACAACACTCCAGAAATGGAGCAATGTCTTTAATGTTAGGGACACTGCAAGGAGTTCCAGGCAGTTTATGTGAGTAGAACGGTGATGGGGTCTCCACACTGTTCTGCCCTCGTGAGTTTCACCCCAACCCGAGAGAGATGCATCCGTTGTGAGTACTTTTCTGGATAAAACAGTGCCCATCTGGGCACCCTGTGACAGAAACCTCCGGTGTCTCCAGGAGTGCAGTGCTACCATGCAGCCTATGGAGATGTCTGTGTTGTATTGGGCTCAGACCTTGAGAAGAGACCCAGCGTTGAAAGCCTCTCCTAATGGGATGACTACTAAAGCAGTCTCAGGCATGCTTTGAAAGAGACCAGGTTCCCTCTGTGAAACAGTGCTAGGCAATCTTGGAATGTTCTTACACGTTCCACTGAAAGGCGAGCTTTGAATGAGCGTGGAAATCAGAACGCTCTTTACTGTATTTATTCTGAAACCTAGAAATGTCAGGTGTTCCAATAGTAGCTGACTGTGTACTAAGACCTCTTGTCCCAATTGCGCACACAGCAGCCAAACGTCTATGTACATCATTAGCCGAATGCCCCTTTCTCTGAGTGAGGCGATGGCTGCCTCGGTACACATCGTAAAAACTTGAGGTGACCGTGAGAAGCCGAAAGGGAGAACGAGAAATGTGTAGATTACTGGGCCTTGAAAAGCGATTCTGAGAAATTTCCTGTGAGGAGGGTGTATTGAGATGTGGATGTAAGCGTCCTTCAGGTCGACAGATACGAACCAATTGCCTGGGCGCAGAGAACGTAGCAAAGCAGTGTGTGTCAACGTTCTGAATGTGTACTTTCTCATGTGCCTGTTCAGAGCATGTAGATCTAGGATCGGGCGAATACCGCCCCCCTTTTTTGGAACCAGGAAATATCAATAGTAAAAACTGTAGTGGTTTTACTCGGGAGGAACAACTCTTATTGCCCTTTTCACTATTAGCAATGCGATATCCTCCTGGAGTACACACGCTGATTCCCCCTGAGCCGGAGTGTATCATCTGCATCATCTCAACAGAGGGACCGAAAAGGTTTTTAGGGTCTACTGGAGCATCCAGGATCATGAGCTTCTCACTATCAGACACCGTGTATAGCTTGAGCCATTGAGCCCTCTCCTGGGATATCATGAGCACCATCGCTCATCCTGACACCTGAACAACGGCTTTAAGCAGACGAAGATTGAGGTCTGTGGCAACACAGGCCACGAGGTCGTTGCTGAAGTCCTCCAACAGCGGGGCAATGGCGTCAAGCTGGTCGCCCCAGCTAGCGCTAGCCGTCTTACCACGATTCCCCATGTTAGGTTCCTGTTGACTCAGGCTAGCTTGGCGTGCTCTTCACAGTGGCTGGCTCTTCACAGTGAAGAGGGCACCGTGTGGACAGGAGCCAGGGGAGGCTAAGACTTCCTGGGCATGTTGCAGCCTAAGGCAAGTGGAGCACACCGAGTGGGTGTCTTTGGCCGATATCTTGTTTCCACAGGAGCAGATTAGTACTGGGAGCTTCTCTTCATTTGGGGTGGGAGATGTGTTTGTCGCCATAGCTTGGATGCTATGTTTTTAGCTGTCTGAAAAAACTAGCGTGGTAGGCTAGTCCGTTAGCTAGTGATTAGTGATCTCCAACGGTGCCACTCGGTGTGACGGCCGGATACCGTTTCTGAAACAACAGTTTAGAAAAAATAGCTTGCTGTAGCTAGTATAATATTTTCTCCTCAAAGTAAACCAGAAAAGCTAGCTACGACTAGTCACTGTTTGGATACAGCTAACTTGGTCGTGAACGAGTTAACCGTAACACAGCCGTACCCGTTCCTCCCTCCAATAATTTTCCTCTAACTATGGTTAAGGAAAAGGAACCACTGCAGTCCCGAGAATAACACCCGGCAGCGAGTTGTAAGCTCACATCTGTGGACAGTTTAGCTAGTTCTGGAAAATGCAGTCGCATCGAGGTAAGCTTTCTGATAAAAAGCGGGAAGAGATGTTTGAATGACTCAGAGACTACCTTTTATAGGGTAGGAGGGACACCCTTCCCTGACGCACAAGTCTCGACATCCAGCCAATCATGACTGGCAGTGTAATAAACGCTTTTGAGGATTACACTCGGGGCATATCCCCAGAAGTGAAATACTGAAATGAATACTTGAAAGAACCCATCTTAATTAGGTCTGTAATCAATAGTCTAACTGTTAAATGTGCCTGGCTTTATATATTATCCATATACACGACCGGTCAAAAGTTTTAGAACACCTACTCATTCAAGGGTTTTTCTTTATTTTTTACTTTTTCTACATTGTAGAATATTAGTGAAGACATCCAAACTATGAAATAACACATATTGAATCATGTAGTAACCAAAAAAGTGTTAAACAAATCAAAATGTATTTTAGATTCTTCAAAGTCGCCACCCTCTCTTGGCATTCTCTCAGCCAGCTTCACCTGGAATGCTTTTCCAACCGTCTTAAAGGAGTTCCCACATATTCTGAGCACTTGTCGGCTGCTTTTCCTTCACTCTGCGGTCCAACTCATCTTAATTGGGTTGAGGTCAGGTGATTGTGGAGACCACGTCATCTGATGCAGCACTCCATTACTCTCCATCTTGGTCAAATAGCCCTAATACAGCTTGCAGGTGTGTTGGGTCATTGTCCTGTTGAAAAAAAAAGATAGTCCCACTAAGTGCAAATCAGATGGGATAGCGTATCGCTGCAGAATGCTGTGGTAGCCATGCTGGTTATGTGTGCCTTGATTTCTAAATAAATCACAGACAGTGTCACCAGCAAAGCACCCCCACACACCCTCTTCCATGCCTCATCCATTCACCTACTCTGCATCTCACAAAGACAGCAGTTGGGACCAAAAATCTCAAATTTGGACTCATCAGACTTAAAAGACAGATTTCCACTGGGATAATGTCTATTGCTTGTGTTTCTTGGTCCAAGCAAGTCTCTACTTCTTATTGGTGTCCTTTAGTAGTGGTTTCTTTGCAGCAATTTGACCATGAAGGCCTGATTAACACCGTCTCCTCTGAACAGTTGATGTTGAGATGTGTCTGTGACTTGAACTCTGTGAAGCATTTATTTGGGCTGCAATTTCTGAGGCTGGTTACTCTAATGAAATTATCCTCTGCAGCAGAGGTAAATCTGGGTCTTCCTTTTCTGTGACAGTCCTCGGGAGAGACAGTTTCATCAAAGCAATTTTCTGCATTGACTTGAAGTAATGATGGACTGTCGTTTCTCTTTGCTTATTAGAGCTGTTCTTGCCATAATATGGATTTGGTATTTTACCAAATATCTTCTGTATACCACCCCTACCTTGTCACAATACAACTGATTGGCTCAAACAAATTCCTCAAATGAACTTTTAACAAGGCACCCCTGTTAATTGATATGCATTCCAGGTGACCTCATGAAGCTGGTTGAGAGAATGCCAAGAGTGTGCAAAGCTGTCATCAAGGCAAAGGGTGGCTACTTTGAAGAATCTCAAATATAAAATATATTTTGATTTTGTTTTATACTTTTTTGGTTACTACAGTGGGGAGAACAAGTATTTGATACACTGCCGATTTTGCATGTTTTCCTGGCTATCAGCTAGCTATTAGCTACAGTGGGGCAAAAAGTATTTAGTCAGCCACCAATTGTGCAAGTTCTCCCACTTAAAAAGATGAGAGAGGCCTGTAATTTTCATAATTGGTACACTTCAACTATGACAGACAAAATGAAAAAAAAAATCCAGAAAATCACATTGTAGGATTTTTAATTAATTTCTTTGCAAATTATGGTGGAAAATAAGTATTTGGTCAATAACAAAAGTTTATCTCAATACTTTGTTATATACCCTTTGTTGGCAACGACAGAGGTCAAATGTTTTCTGTAAGTCTTCACAAGGTTTTCACACACTGTTGCTGGTATTTTGGCCCATTCCTCCATGCAGATCTCCTCTAGAGCAGTGATGTTTTGGGGCTGTTGCAGGGCAACACAGACTTTCAACTCCCTCCAAATATTTTCTATGGGGTTGAGATCTGGAGACTGGCTAGGCCACTCCAGGACCTTGAAATGCTTCTTACGAAGCAACTCCTTCATTGCCCGGAAGATGTGTTTGGGATCATTGTCATGCTGAAAGACCCAGCCACGTTTCATCTTCAATGCCCTTGCTGATGGAAGGAGGTTTTCACTCAAAATCTCATGATACATGGCCCCATTCATTTTTTCTTTTACACGGATCAGTCGTCCTGGTCCCTTTGCAGAAAAACAGCCCCAAAGCATGATGTTTCCACCCCCATGCTTCACAGTAGGTATGGTGTTCTTTGGATGCAACTCAGCATTCTTTGTCCTCCAAACACGAGTTGAGTTTTTACCAAAAAGTTCTATTTTGGTATCATCTGACCATATGACATTCTCCCAATCTTCTTCTGGATCATCCAAATGCTCTCTGGCAAACTTCAGACGGGCCTGGACATGTACTGGCTTAAGCAAGGGGACACGTCTGGCACTGCAGGATTTGAGTCCCTGGCGGCGTAGTGTGTTACTGATGGTAGGCTTTGTTACTTTGGTCCCAGCTCTCTGCAGGTCATTCACTAGGTCCCCCGTGTGGTTCTGAGATTTTTGCTCACCGTTCTTGTGATCATTTTGACCCCACGTGGTGAGATCTTGCGTGGAGCCCCAGATCGAGGGAGATTATCAGTGGTCTTGTATGTCTTCCATTTCCTAATAATTGCTTCCACAGTTGATTTCTTCAAACCATGCTGCTTACCTATTGCAGATTCAGTCTTTCCAGCCTGGTGCAGGTCTACAATTTTGTTTCTGGTGTCCTTTGACAGCTCTTTGGTCTTGGCCATAGTGAAGTTTGGAGTGTGACTGTTTGAGGTTGTGGACAGGTGTCTTTTATACTGATAACAAGTTCAAACAGGTGCCATTAATACAGGTAACGAGTGGAGGACAGAGGACAGAGGAGCCTCTTAAAGAAGAAGTTACAGGTCTGTGAGAGCCAGAAATCTTGCTTGTTTGTAGGTCCACCATAATTTGCAAATAAATTCATAAAAAATCCTACAATGTGATTTTCTAGATTTTTGTTTCTCATTTTGTCTGTCATAGTTGAAGTGTAACTATGATGAAAATTACAGTCCTCTCTCACCTTTTTAAGTGGGAGAACTTGCACAATTGGTGGCTGACTAAATACTTTTTTGCCCCACTGTACCTTGATCCAAAACAAAATATATATTGAACATTTTCATTTACTGTTCCATATTTTATTTAACTAATATTTGTTGTCTTATTTATGCATTTGCTCTTGTCTTTTACAAAATACTATCCTAGTAGCAGACCGATATTTACAATGTACCATGAATACTAGGCTATAATATCAACATACCCTTATTTTACCTGATCCTCTTCTCCTTCAGCTGGTGGTCTATATTTAATCTCTTGTAATTTGGGCCAACGATATGACTGAGTTTAAATCAATATGAACAAAAATATCAATGCAAAATGCAACGATTTCAATGTTTTTACTGAGTTCATATAAGGAAATAAGTCTATTGAAATAATTGGATTTCACATGAAAGGGCAGGAGTGCAGCCATGGGTGGGCCTTGGAGGGCATAGGCCCACCCACTTGGCAGCCAGGCCCAGTTAATCAGAATGATTTTTTCCCGCACAATAGGGCTTTATTACCCCTCCCCCCTCACACAATCCCTCAGGTGAAGAAGCCAGATGTGGAGGTCCTGGGCTCACGTGGTCTGCGGTTGTAAGGCCAGTTGGACGTGCTGCCAAATTCTAGAAAAACGATGTTGCAGGCAGCCTATGGTAGAGAAATTAACATTACATTCTCTGGCAACAGCTCTGGTGGACGTTCCTGCAGTAAGCATGCCAATTGGACGCTCCCTCAAAACTTTAGACATCTGTGGCATTGTGTTGTGTGACAAAACTGCACATTTTAAAGTGGCCTTTTATTTTCCCCAGCACAAGATGCACATATGTAGGGATTATACTGTTTAATCAGCTTCTTGATATGCCACACCTGTCAGGTGGATGGATTATCTTGGCAAAGGAAAATGCTCACTAACAGGGATTAAAACAAATTTGTGCAAAAAATTTGAGAAAATATTATGGAACATTTTTTTCAGCTCATGAAACATGGGACTAACACTTTACATGTTACACTGAACAAAAATATAAATGCATTTTAATTCATGGTGTCAGAAAACTCTGCGGAATAAAGCAATTCAGAACTAACTTGTTGACATGTTCTGTATCTGATTAAAAACCAGATTAACTCATTGCAGAATGTATCCATAATCATGAATCATAAATAAGCATATTTATTTGACAATAATACACCTAGTCACCCATCAATCATATCAAACACCTGCACTCCATCAATTACATTGTTATAAATAAATCAAAATAGTAAACAATGCATACACATGCCTTTTATACATGACATACCATATAAACATCTGACTAAGTAAAAATTACATTATTAATTAATTAATCAATGCCACAAACCTGTGACATCTTAGAGCACCAACCATAGGAACTATTATTACTACCTGAGATGGCACAGACTCGGTCCAGCCTAGGCCAGGAAAGCCAGCTCTACTAACCTAGTTAGCCCTGCAAGCTCAGCTAGCTGCTCACACCACCAGTCCTACATGGCAACCAATGATGTCGACGACCTAAACCAGAACCAAGGGGTTTTGGAAGCAATGTCTGCCATGAGGGCAGACTTTTCCACCAAACTCAAAGGTGTCCTAACAGGGATTAGTGAGGTTAAACGTGACCTTCAAGCCCACTTCACACACTTTTCGAAGCAGAGCAACGCATTAGCATGGTGGAAGATACTGTCGTCACTGTCAAAACAACGAGCAAAAAGTTTGAAAAACAGATGGCAGACCTTATTTCAAAACCAAGCTCGCTCGAGAACCACCACAGGAGGTCTAATTTGAGACTGGTTAAATCTACTCAAAAAAGTAGAAAATGGTGATGCAGTTGCATTTCTCGGGGGATAGCTTTGGGGCCGGATGCCTTTCCAGACCCCCTGCACATTGAAAGAGACCATAGGCTTCTAGCTCCTACTGGCGCGAGAAACCACCCTCTACTCGAGTCCTTATCATTAAGTTTCTCAAGCCAGGGCCAAGGGCAAGATGATGTATGGGGACCAAGAAATCATGTTATTCCCTGACCTATCTGTGGACCTGCACCGAAAAAGAAAAAGGTTACGAAGGGGTTCAACGCCAGCTCAGGTCCCTCAACATTGCCTATGGAATAGCCTTCCCAGCTAAACTACCTCTGACTTACAATGGACGGTCACACGAGTTTGAATCTCCCTCTCAAGCCAAGGTGTTCATCTGTGGCATACAACGTGAATTCTTCCTAGTCGTGTTGCCACTTCGAAGTTTACCACCACTCTGGACAATGGAGAATTAAACCACCTTGGATTATGTGACTGTTGGCAAGCTAACTAACATTAGCTAATGTATTAGCTGCTACTGTAGTACTGTAGCTAGCATAACAGTTAAGTGAATAATAGGCGAGCTAGCCCACTCAAAATGTCCTTATATTATTTGTAGCCTGTATGTGCTCATCAGTTAGCTCAGTTTCTTCTGTATTTCAGGCTAGATAGCTGTCCTTTGAACGTTTGACGTCATGTTTATTTTTGTTATGTTGATAATTCTATTCCATTGGATAACATAAAACACTGTAAAATGCCGGCGAGTATGTTTAGCTCCATGTCAACAGACTCAAAACGACTACAGTATCCTTATTTAGCCAGTGTGCAAGCCTTAACACAGCGGGACCATATTCATTCATCCTGCACGACCGAGAAGCATCGGGACTACTTTATATGAAGACTTAAGTTTCGATCATATCCTTGGACTAAAATAATTGAGACTCACGTGCAAGCCAGACCTCATGTGCAAAGGGCCTTTGGTTAACGTAGCACATATTCAATGGTACCTATTTTTCTCACGTAGCCTGTTCATGTCGGATCTTTAATAGTTTTTGGGGTTTATAAACTTATCATGGTATACCATGTTCACGCTACCCGAAACACACACTTGAGGCTCCTGAGTGGCACTGCATCTCAGTGCTTGAGGCATCACTACAGACGCCCTGGTTTGAATCCCGGCTGAATCACATCCGACCGTGATTGGCGCACGATTGGCCCAGCGTCGTCCGGGTTTGGCTGGGGTAGGCTGTCATTGTAAATAAGAATTTGTTCTTAACTTAACATTTTCGATAGGGTTGAGGTCAGGGCTTTGTAATGGCCACTCCAATACCTTGACTTTGTTGTCCTTTTTGCCACAACTTTGGAAGTATGCTTGGGGTCATCCATTTGGAAGAGCCATTTGCGACCAAGCTTTAACTTCCTGACCGATGTCTTGAGATCTTGCTTCAATAAAAATCCACAAAATTTTCCTCCTCATGATGCCATCTGTTTTGTTAAGTAAACCAGTCCCTCCTGCAGCAAAGCACCCCCACAACATGATGCTGCCACCCCTGTGCTTGATGGTTGGGATGGTGTTCTTCGGCTTGCAAGCATCTCCCTTTTTCCTCCAATCATAATGATGGTCATTATGGCCAAACAGTTCTATTTTTGTTTCATCAGACATTTCTCCAAAACGTACAATCTTTGTCCCCATGTGTAGTTGCAAACTGGCTTTTTTTATGGCGGTTTTGGATCAGTGGCTTCTTCCTTTCTGAGCGGCCTTTCAGGTTATGTCGATATAGTACTCGTTTTACTGTGGATATAGATACTTTTGTACCGGTTTCCTCCAGCATCTTCACAAGGTCCTTTGCTGTTGTTCTGGGATTGATTTGCACTTTTCGCAGCAAAGTACATTAATCTCTAGGAGACAGAACGTGTCTCCTTCATGAGCGTTACGACGGCTGCGTGGTCCCATGGTGTTTATACTTGCGTACTATTGTTTGTACAGATGAACGTGGTACCTTCAGGCATTTGGAAATTGTTCCCAAGGATGAACCAGACTTGTGGAGGTCTACAATTTTTTTTAAATCTGAGGTCTTGGCTGATTTCTTTTGATTTTCCCAACTGTCAAGCAAAGAGGCACTGAGTTTGAAGGTAGGTCTTGAAATACATCCACAGGTACATCTCCAATTGACTCGAATGATATCAATTAGCCTATAAGAAGCTTCTAAAGCCATGACATCATTTTCTGGGATTCATTTTCCAAGCTGTTTAAAGGCACAGTCAACTTAGTGTAGGTAAACTTCTGACCCACTGGAATTGTGATACAGTGAAATATTCTGTCTGTAAAAAATTACCTGTGTAATGCACAAAGTAGATGTCCTAACCGACTTGCCAAAACTATAGTTCGTTAACAAGACATTTGTGGAGTGGTTGAAAAACTAGTTTTAATGACTCCAACCTAACTGTATGTAAACTTCTGACTTCAACTGTATATGTTTGTTTGTTCAAACAGACCTTTACTTATTTTCCTCACTACAAAATATGAATGTTGTCCTTGTGGTTACTAAACATAGTTTAGATATGCCTTTATGCTATAGCTTATTCTACGTCTGCATATTTAGTTAAATTACTTCAAAAAACTGATACTTACTTCGTGGAATGTCCGTGGAGTTTGTTAGCTATCCAAGCTTAAACAGGTTATTAATAAGCTCAAACAACCTCATTCATCTAGTGTTCCTACAAGAAACTCACTTGAAGGATTAACTACTTAAAAGTACGCAGGAGATAGGAGGGAAAGTTATAGCATCCTGTTTCTACACTCATTCTCGTGGTGTTTCATTCAGAAATCTGTTCCGTTTCAAGTGGATAATATTCTAACTGATACAGCTGATAGATACGTTTTGATACAGGGAACTCTTTTGAATGAGCGTATTAATTTGGTTAATGTTTATGGTCCTAATGGATGTCAGTATAATGGCACCAGAGGGGATGGCTGACGTTTTATGTGCTCCAAACCAACTGTGCTATTTTGTGTTTATTTTGCATTGTTTGTAACTTATTTTGTACATAATGTTGCTGCTACCATCTCTCATGACCGAAAAGAGCTTCTGGATATCAGAACTGCAATTACTTACCTCAAACTGGACAAAGATTTTTCTTTAATGAGTCCGATGCAAAGGATATACTGTTTCTCTGAGACCAGGCCCAAATCCTCGTTGTTCGCGTGAAGAAAAGACAGAGGTACAGGGGGCGGAGATCGGGGTGCCTAGTGAGAATTCAGCGGTGAGCGGGTAACCCGCCTCTACCGTATGTTCTATTGGGCCAATGTGAAATCACTGGATAATAAACTGGATGAGCTCCGTTTGAGACTATCTTATGTTTCACAGAGTCGTGGCTGAACGACGAAACAGATAATATACAGTTGGCTGGGTTTTCTGTGCATCGGCAGGACAGGACTGCTACATCCAGTGAGACGAGGGATGATGTTGTGTGCCTATTTGTCAATAACAGCTGGTGCGCGATGTCTAATATTAAGGAAGTGTCGAGTTATTGCTCGGCTGATGTAGAGTACCTCATGATAAACTGTAGGCCACACTATCTACCAAGTGAGTTTTCATCTATATTTTTCGTAGCCATCTATTTACCACCACAAACCGATGCTGGCACTAAGACCGTGCTCAACGAGCTGTGTAAGGCCACAAGCAAACAAGAAAATGCTCATCCAGATGCGGTGGTCCTAGTGGCTTGGGACTTTAATGCAGGCAAACTTAAATCCGTTTTACCTCATTTCTACCAGCATGTCACGTGCAACCAGAGACAAAAAAAATCTAGACCACATTTACTCCACACACAGTCAAAGCTCTCCCTCGCCCTCCATTTGGCAAATCTGAACATAATTATTTCCTCCTGATTCCTGCTTACAAGCAAAAACTAAAGCAGGAAGTACCAGTGACTCACTCAATATGGAAGTGGTCAGATGACACAGATGCTACGCTACAAGACTGTTTTGCTAGCACAGATTGGAATATGTTTCGGGACTCATCAAATGGCATTGAGGAGTATACCAGCTCAGTCACCGGCTTCATCAATAAGTGCATCAACGATGTTGTCCCCACAGTGACCCAACCAGAAGCCATGAATTACAGGCAACATCTGCACCAAGCTAAAGGCTAGAGCTGCCGCTTTCAAGGAGCGGGACACTAATCCGGATGCTTATAAGAAATCCTGCTATGCCCTCAGACGAACGATCAAACAGGCAAAGTGTCAAAACTGGATTAAGATTGAATCCTACTACACCGGCTCTGATGCTCATCGGAAGTGGCAAGGCTTGCAAACTATTACGGACTACAAAGGGAAACCCAGCCTTGAGCTGCCCAGTGACACGAGCCTACCAGACGGGCTAAATGCCTTTTATACTCGTTTCGAGCCAAGCAACACTGAAGCATGCATTAGAGCACCAGCTGTTCCGGACGACGGTATGATCACGCACTCCATAGCCAATGTGAGCAAGACCTTTAAACAGGTCAACATTCACAAAGCCGCGGCGCCATACGGATTACCAGGACCGATCATGACCCCATTCACATCGACAGGGATTTAGTGGAGCGGGTCGAGAGTTTCAAGTTCCTTGGTGTCCACATCACCAACAAACTATCATGGTCCAAACACACTAAGAAAAGTCGTGAAGAGGGCACGGCAATTCCTTTTCCCCCTCAGGAGACTGAAAATATTTGGCATGGGTCCCCCGATCCTCAAAACGTTTTACAGCTGCACCATTGAGAGCATAAAGATGGGTTGCATCACCGCCTGGTATGGCAACTGCTTGGCATCCAACCGTAAGGCGCTACAGAGGGTAGTGCGTACAGCCCAGTACATCACTGGGGCCAAGCTTCCTGCCATCCAGAGGAAGGCCCCAAAAATTGTTAGACTCTTGTCACACAAGTCATAGACTGTTCTCTCTGCTACCGCATGGCAAGCGGTATCGGAGCACCAAGTCTAGGTCCAAAAGGCTCCTTAACAGCTTCTACCCCTAAGCCATAAGACTGCTGAACAATGAATCAAATGGCCACCCGGAGTATTTACATTGGCACTCCAACCCCACCCCTTCTGTTTTTACACTGCTGCTACTTGCTGTTTATTATCTATGCATAGTCACTTTACCCCAACCTACATGTATGTACAAATGACCGACTAACCTGTACTCCCGCACATTGACTTGGTACCAGTACCCCCTGTATATAGCCTCGTTAATATTATTTTATTGTGTTACTTTTTATTTAGCAAATATTTTCTTAACTCTATTTCTTGAACTGCATTGTTTAAGGGCTTGTAAGTAAGCATTTCACAGTAAGGTCTACACCTATTGCATGTGAAAAATGTGATTTGATGATGATAATCCCAAGTTCTTTGTGAATTTAATTCTATTGATAGCATCCCGTCCTGGTAAAGTCCTAATCTAGATTGCAGGGTAGAAAGAAATTACAGCATTTCATTAAGGACTTAAATCTATGTGAACCTTGGCGGACTCAGAACCCGAGTGAGTATTCATGTTACTTGTCGACATTTAAATCATATTCTTGTATTTCACTACATCTTAGTTTCTCGCTCATTGCTTCCCACTGTAGCAGGAAGTGGATATGATAGTATTGTTCTGAGTGACCATTCCCCTGTGTCATTATTCTATAGGGATACAAAACTACTAAAATGATCCTCTTGATGGTGTTGGAGTGCAAATAGATGTTTATTTTACATTGAACACTGACCAAACGTCAGCAAGTACCAGATGGGAGGCTTTTTCTGTAAATGGATTAAGATATTATATAAGTTGCCATTAACAACTTGATTTCATAACCTTTTAAACGTTTTTGGGGCACGAGACAAGGATGTCCGGCCAGTCCAGGACTCTTTCTTTTAAAAATACCTTATATGGCACGAAGTACAGCAATATCTGGATGAATTCCCTGTATTATCCAGTTTTACACCAATTTGAGACAATGACAATTTCACACCTGGTAAAAATGACTTGTTGTTTAAAGAATAGGCAAGAAAAGGTATTGTTAAAGTAATGGACTTTCACAATGAAAAAGGGCTCATGCCATTTAAATAACTAAAGGGAAGATTTAACTTACCACAAAAGCTTTTTTTCAAATACTTACAATTGAGAAGCTTTATTTTCCAGTCTAAAACAATCTACCCTACAACCTCCTTTGACCACTTTAGAAATGCTCTCTGTTAATATGTGCTGTGGGAGAGGTAAAATTACGTCATTATATGGGAAAATGGTAGCTACTCGTAAAGACAACTTTGTTACTTTTTCAGCAGAGGACTGGGGTATGATATGCTCTAGAGCTCAGATACAGACAGACACACGCCTGAGATTGTTGCAATACAATTAGATAATGAAAACATTTATCACCCCTCTTAAGCTCCATAAATTTGACCCGAATATCCCAGACCTGTGTGTTAAATGTAACACACATTTAGGCACCTTGTATCATTGCCTGTGGGAATGTGCTGAGTACTGCGGTGTATCTCTGAGATTACCCCAATACCCAAATACCACTAATCCCTAAACTTTGCATCCTAAATCTTTACCCAGAGAATATCTCTTTACATAGGAGAGAAAATAAAATGGTTCATCTCTGTCTATTACAAGCTAGAGGTTCAATTGCTCTACACTGTAAGTATGTCAGTTCCCCCTCACTTGGTCATTGGTTAAAATAATTAACGTCAAGCCTGGCTCTTCAAAATTGTACTTATATAGTGAAAAAGAAAGCCCCAGAGTTTCATGATATTTGGGAACTGTTTTGTGAGTTTTTGCAAACCGGGGATATTGGAGAACCGTTGAAATCTGTATATTCTCTCTTTTTATGTGAATATTGGCTATAGTCGAACCGTAATCTGCATTATCTGCGACTGCATATTATACTTTTTATATATTTTATGATTGGAAATGTGAGGATTTTTAAAACTTTTTTTTCTGTTAATGTTTGGTTGGTATGTTTGTCTATCCTTGGGTTGGGGGGATACAGTATGTAACTAAATTAAAATAATAATATGTAATACAGCATATTGTGATTTTTGATGGCTGAGTTACAAATGGAGAAACAACTGGATGCGTAATGTAGGTTTAATATAAAATACTAGGTAAACTCCGGCAGAATGAGAGAAACACTAAAAAAGGAAGCCATGCCTAAACGCAGCTAAGCATGGCTCTGGGGTTCAGAATGCATTCAGTCTAAACCCCAGAATAAGCAGGACAGCATTACACAGGTGAAAAAAAAGGTATCAAAAACAGCACACCACAACACTTTTAAATGTGTTTCTGAGTCTAGATGTGATCAAATCAGGAGAAGAACTAGTGACGGAAGAAGCATTGAAAAAATGGGTGAAGGTAGGGTGGGTTTATAAAGATAAGACGGTGAGTTCCAATGTGTCAGAAGTGGAGGGACCTTGGGGCATAAAAGGTGGAATAAGGGGTAGCTAGAGGGATGATTGGCCATGGAATAAACATAAAATGGGGTGCTGGTGCGCTTCTGCATCCCTTTTAGATCATTGTCGCAAATACCTGGCCCAAGATAGCATTGGGAGAAAAGATCATTATTGAAATGATACATCTTCAAGCATAAGGAGCTGGAACACAAAAGTACACAAAAAAGACAGAAATTAGGTAGGAATCAACATGGTAGAGATAAATGTGTGTTGGGGGGAGCAGGAGTTGTGACAGAGAGTTTTCAATGTTGTGCAGATATGGGATATACATTTTAAGATAAATTACAAATGTAGTTTATTTATATATTGTCCTATCATGATGGAATGGCCCCAACCCTACACCCAAGACACCCACCTGAGACCCTCACACTAAGGAGAAGTCCTTATGTTTTATTGGCCTACCGCAAGTAGCCTATACACAGCCAAGACAGACAGATTAACATGGTCATAGACCCACTAAAGTAGCACCGGCCTCTCTAGTCTGAGCCTGCCTGGCAGGGTTGGTCCAACAAAGCCAAAGCCCCCGGGGGGGTGAGCATAATATACAAGGAATTTCTCACAGCTGTTAATAAGAACCTTGATGATCTTGTACCTAGCTGGCGGGAATTCCGGTGCAGTATCCCCACCCAGGTAATGTCAGTGCTGGCAACACTAGCTGCAGTAACCCATGGGGAGGGAATCACACTCGAACAATCAGAGAAGGGGCAAATTATTGTGGCCTTGACAGGACAAAACAATCAAAAGGTCTGACTGCTCTGAGATGCTTGGGGAAATGGTCACAATGGGGGACCAGCCTGTGTGTTTCAGGGGAAAGGGTTGTATCTGAGCTCCATCAGCTAGGACTTGACATTGGTTAATCAAATGTCCCCATTCTTGCTCAATTGTATATAGTCTTCTCTTGAGTTGGGCTCAGGGATGGAACAACTGTTGAACATCTGAGTTTGTGGGGGAAGGGTTGGGAGAGTTTGCACATGTATCCAACATCTGTTGCTATGGGGTAATGGTAGGGACAGTATAAGATTAATCACAATAACTGCTTCCCAAAATAATAATTTCTTGCCTTAAAATGTAATTTTTGTAATGCCAGTCCTGGTTATAGGTAACAATCCTTCATATGAACTGCCTACATTATTACGCATATTATTAGTTAATTGTAGACAAGAACAGCTCAAGGACAGAACTACATAAAAAACTATGTAAAGGCGCACACACAGCCTACATATCAATACATACATACAAACCATCTAGGTCAAATAGGGGAGAAGCATTGTACCGTGAGGTGTGGCTTTATCTGATTTTTAAAAACCAGGTTTACTGTTCATTTGAGCAATATGAGATGGAACAGAGTTCCATGCAATAATGGTTCTATATGTGACCGACCGGCTCGATTTGTTCTTATATAGCAAAATTTGAAATTGTATGAAAGCAGAGACTCAGAGCTAGAAAATGGTATATCATACACTACAGTTGAGGAATTATGGGAAAGTAATTGTGCTTTGAAAGTTGACATTTGTAACATGACTTTTGAGAAAATGGCCCTTGAATGTTTTGGTACCTAATGGAGAACTCTTTGTCTACACCCACTCAGCATCATTAACACCATTTTAAGCTTTAGACCCAACCATCTTTTTAAGGATTCACATGTCAGGCTATGTACTAAACAACCAAAGAGTTCAAGACTTAAGGCTGGTTTAATCTGGAGTGCCAGAGTGTGCTCTGGGCATCCATGAACTCAGAGCTTTGTCAGATTGGCCATTCATGAATTCAGAGTGTTTCGCTCTCCGAGCTTACACTGTACGCTCTGGTCAAAAAGTAGGTTGATCCAAGCGTTCTGACCTAACAACGGTAGTCAAGCACCCAAGCTAACTTGGGCTAGCTTGTTAGCTACTTCCAGACACGCATGAGATAACAGCTAACTCTGACCATTTTACTTGCTCTAGCAGAGCTGGTTAGGCTGTTTTTATGTTATCCAGAGTGTTGGTGACTGTCCTGCTGGCAACAATTTAATAACTTTTTTTTTAAATAGTCTTTTTACATTAGATAAAAATACAGACTCAGAGCTACAAAATGGTATATAATATTTTATTTTTACTGAAGTACTTTACACCACTGCCCAAATGCCTTCACGCCAGTACATTAGCATACTTTATATACTGTTACACACGCACTTATCACATAGTATCCCATACATAAGTTAAGGCCATGCAACCTGAGTTGGAACCTGAGTGAGGTGCACATGTACAGTACATAAACAGATGCATGCACCATATATTTATGTGGTGGACACTTGTACGTACTGTATATTTTATTTACATTGACACTATCTATTTCTGATATTGCTACTATGCTAGTAACCATTTGGCTGTACCATTTACACCTACTGTAGAGACCCATCCACTTAGCAAGACTTGGAAAAATATTGATATATAAAAGGAATATGAAAAAAAAGGAATATGTGTGGTCGTACCATGATTTTGTGACATACCACAATAATATCATATGATATTTTTGTGACATATTTACGTCACAAAATCTTGTTACGACAATATCATATGATATGGTTGTGGTATGTCACAAAATCATGTTACGACCTGCGGCTCTGTTGGGCTTAGTTGCTGTAAGCGCTGATGTCTGCCCCGGGATCGCTCCAGACTCCGCAGGGGGGGAGAGACACGGAAGCCCAGCTAGCCTAGCTGGCTCAGCAATCTCAAATGGAGGCCGCTATTGAACGTTTCCAGCGCTCCAGGTGCTGTGTCTACTTTGTTTTGTTCCGGGACAGTGTGGACCGCGCTGACTTTCAATGTAGCAACTGCTTGCTTGTGGAGGACTACAGGAGCGAAGTGGCTACTCTTAGCAAGCAAGTAGCAAACCTAAACAAGCTACTGGGGAATCCACGCCCGTCTACTTTTTCTTCCACCCCAGTAGCCGGATGCCGCTCTGATCTGGTGGAAATTCGCCGCCGTGTCGGCTCTCCACAGCCGACTAGCCGGTGCTCAACATGGTTCCATCCCCAAAGGGGTCTCCCCCTTTCCTGGAGAACAGAGCCGTTCTCGACCCAACCAAACAGCCATGGAGATACATCACTCGCCATGGAAGTCAAAGAAAGCATCCTTTGGCAACAGGGGTCTCCTTGGAGATGTTGAGCCCGGACCTGACACAGACCAGAAATAGCTTTCCCACCATGGATCCAGAGGTTCCAGCGCCTTCTTCTTTGGGGGATTCCCGTTCAAGATCGGATCCGGAGGTACCTTGATAATGTTATTAGTTAAATAGTTGATCATGTACGTGATATCAACAGAGAAGTATATTATCTGGGTGATTTAAATATTGACTGGCTCTCAACAAACTGCCCACTCAAGAAAAAATGTCAAACTGTAACCAGTGCCTGCAACCTGGATCAGGTTGTCAGTCAACCTACCAGGTTATTTACAAACAGCTCATGAATTAAATCATCAACATGTATAGATCAAATCTTTACTATTACTTCAGAAATTTGCTTTAAAGCAGTATCCAAAACCATAGGATGTAGTGATCACAATATTATAGCCATATCTAGGAAAACCAAAGTTCCAAATGCTGGGCCTAATATAGTGTATAAGAGGTCATACAATGAGTTTTGCAGTGATTCATATGTTGATGATGTAAAGCATATTTGTTGGTCTGTGGTGTGTAATGAGGAGCAACCAGACTGTGCACTTGACACATTTATGAAATTGCTTATTCCAATTACTAATAAGCAACACACCCATTACGAAAATGACAGTAAAACCTGTTCGATCCCCTTGGATTGATGATAAATTGAAAAATTGTATGGTTGAGAGGGACGAGGCAAAAGGTATGGCAAATAAGTCTGGCAGCCCTACTGATTGGCAAACGTACTGCAAAATTATAAATCATGTGACTAAGCTAAAGAAAGAGAAACTACACTATGAAACAAAGATCAATTATATTTTAAAAAATAGTAAAAAGCTTTGGAGCACATTAAATTAATATTTTGGGGAAAAGCCAACTCGGCTAGAATTCAGAATAGAATTCAGTTCTATTTCTGACGCAGATCGCACTACAAGTCCTGCCTCTCCCATCTCCTCATTGGTTTATAGAAGCAGGTACCCACGTACCATCTCGTCATTGGTTATACCCAAATGGTGATTGAAAGACGAACTGTGTTGTCGGTCATCGTGGTAATACTATGAAAGTTTAGATGCCAATCACCATATAAGTTCAAAGAAGAAAACGCCTGGAAGGAGGAGAGATGACTAGAAACGATTCGGTTGACCGTTTTATGTTTGGATTAATTGTCGGAGTAGAGGACCTTGTTAATTTCAACTCAATGTTTATATCCCAGAACAAATTAGCTAGCAACAGCAAGCTAGCTAAATAGGGCATATTAGCTAGCAAGTGCCATAAATGTTTAATGTTTTTCGACCTGTCCCCAAATTAATGTAATTGGTTCAGAGTTTGTTTTTGATATTGTTTTGATATTTTAACCTCTGTGTCGTGATCGCGTTTGGTGTGGAGGGAAAAAATAAATTTACGCGCGCAGCTGGTTTGGGTTCGGTGTGGACTTCAATGCATATTTTGACATTATCGCAGTAAAAACTTTGTGTTATGGCTTTACACCCCCTGCTATAATGTGGATAAAGAATTACTTGTCTAACAGAACACAGAGGGTGTTCTTTAATGGATGTCTCTCAAACATAATCCAGGTAGAAGCAGGAATTCCCCAGTGTAGCTGTTTAGGCCCCTTGCTTTTTTCAATCTTTACTAACGACATGCCACTGGCTTTGAGTAAGGCCAGTGTGTATATGTATTTAACAAAGATCTGCAGTTAGTTTCAGAATGGGTAGCAAGGAATAGGTTAGTCCTAAATATTTTCAAAACTAAAAGCATTGTATTTGGGACAAATCATTCACTAAACCCTGAACTACATCTCGTAATGAATGTGGAAATTGAGCAAGTTGAGGTGAGTAAACTGCTTGGAGTTACCCTATATTGTAAACTGTTATGGTCAAAACATATTGATACAACAGTAGCTAAGATGGGGAGAAGTATGTCCATAATAAAGCGCTGCTCTGCATTCTTTACAACACTATCAACAAGGCAGGTCCTACAGGCCCTAATGTTGTTGCACCTGGACTACTGTTCAGTCGCGTGGTCAGGTGCCACAAAGAAGGACTTGGAAAAATTGCAGTTTGCTCAGAACAGGACAGCACTGCTGGCCATTAAAAGTACACAGAGAGCTAACATTATTGACATGCATGTCCATCCCCTCTCTTAATCATTGCTGCACTGTTATTCCTTGGCCGGTAAGCAACACAGGACCTGCAAGATATGAGGCAATGTTTAAAGTGAACTATTTATCCATCTCTTTGGCTGAAAATGGTAAACCATTTAACTGATCAATTCACCCCATCTCTCTCCTCCACCCACTGCTCTGGTACAACTTCAACAGTGTTCTCTTTTACAAAATGTACAACATAATAACGCTGTGTGCCCTGTGCAGAAAAACAAAACTCAAGTTCCGCACTGTCTCTTGATTTACCAGACAAGATCATTTGCAAAACTAATACAGCTTGTGAACTTGGCTGTAGCTAAATGGGGCTTGCTACAGGCTGGGCAAAATGGTAAGCACAACACGAGTGCCATGGTTCTCCTCAAATATAATAGCTTGCTTAACAAGACTGCTCTTTGCAATGAGATGCATTTGTGCGCTCCTCGTAGTGGTGCAGAAAGTCCAATAGAGTCTTGAGTCGAGACTCAGCATGTAAGATTCCAGATGCTGAAACACCCTGCAGAGGTTAGTATCAGAGGCATCTTCTTGGCTCACTACCTCACAGCATGACCTATCATTAAGTACGTAGGCATTGTTTGGCCATCTCATTTTGATGACCTGTTGGCGGGGAGAAGCTCTAAAGTGACTGCCTCCCTGAACGGACCATCGTCTTTAGTTGTTGCAAGTAGTTCTCAAACTTGAAAGCACTACAGTTGTCAAGGCAACTATGTTCTTCAGCATCAGCAGTGAGGTGTATGAGGGAGTGAACATTATAAACAAGAAATGTGTCTCCATACAAAACCCTTCCCTGCTCCACAAAGAAGTTCAGTAAAAGCATGAGCAAAGGCACTGTGGATTGAAGAAAGTTGAGGAGAAACCAACATGCACATGGCAATACTGAAGGCCATGAAGTGTGTGTACTGTTCTTTAGGCAAGATTCTTCTCAGGACTACTTTCCCAGTGTAGAGTAGAAACTGTCTGAATTCTGTAGCCTTCCAATGGTCAAGATCATCCAATCCCTCTGGTTTGTGAGCAAAGCAGTCTGGAATTGAATCATTTAGCCGGTTTAGTCGTTGACTGACCTTGACTTGCACCAACGACAACCTGGCCCCAGTCTTTCCCCTAGTCCACATCATCAAGAGCTTCCGGGTTACTCCGAGGCAACAAAGGTGCATATAGTCAGTTGTGAATGACTTCACCATATCAATGGGGAGGATGCAACAAAGGAGAGGTTTTCCCTTCATGGTGATGTTCTGGCTGTACCAATTCCCTAAAGGATTTGTCAGTTCTGAGACACAGGTTTTTTACCTGCAGGTACGTCATCCTCCCATCATACCTGCCTTTTTGTGTGCACCTGTCACAGCCATATCATCCAGAATACATCTTATGCATTTTACCTTTGCTTTTGCAGGTGCATCACATGTTACAGAACAAACTTTCACCTGTAGCGTTTTGTCTCCCCACTTCAAGCCAGTCTGCACCAACTCTTTCAGCTCCAGCAAAGTGTCATGGAAGAATTCCAGGGAGCTTGGTTTCGATGATGCCATTGCAAGGGACAGAGGAAACACTGTGGGTGGTGATACCTCACATTAAATCTGACAAACTCCACATCAAACTTGACTTCAACACAAACATTGGCAGTGGAAGGCAAATCTGGGTGACCATCAGACTGCAGCATCTTCAGAAGTGCATAAAAAGCATTGTGTTTCACTTGGAAATCACTTATCCAGGATGCCAGGTCCTATCTGAAGATAGAATATTTTTCAACATCATCATTGTCAGAGTCAGTTGTCTCCTGAATTGCACAACCAGCATTGGTTTCAGTCTCTGAATCTATGTCACTGTGTGAAGGCAGTCTTGGACGAGTACCACCTACTGCCTCAAGCTCACAATCTGACTCTTCGTCAGCATGTGTTGGCAGTCTTGGAGGAGTACCACCTACAGCCTCAACATCACTATCTGACTCAATTTTACTCTCAGTTTCAGTAGGACTGTTATCTTCACTCTTCGCGTCAGACTGGCTGATGAGACTAGATCCACTTTCATTGTCACTGTCTTCCTTCTTGACCCTTTTTTTCTTAAGGGTGGTTTTCTCCATTGATCCGTGTTACACAAGCGGATTAAACAATGATATAACAATGGCTCTACACATACAGTACAATATGAAATTGGACTGCCTTACTTGTCCATTGAAAATGAATAACCAGTTAGACAACACATAGGTTTTCCTTTTTTGAAGACGTTTTCAATCTTCAGAACATAAGTAAAGAAATAGAAAGAACATTAATCTCTACTACCCAAGACGTTATCCATAATGTCAGAATCATAATATTGAATCATAACTTAAATGAGGAAAGAGCTTCTACAGCTTCTCAGGAAATCGTGACACTGCAAGGCGTTTGAATAATGTTGGTGTTATAGAACGGATAAATTGCACTTTTCATAATCTGGATTGTGCAAATTTAGACAGCCCTTTAGTTAAAATGTATGTATCAAGCCATAGCTTGTATGATATTTTTTGATGTGCTTATGCTAGAAATAGACCAAGAACACTTG